>NW_010973220.1:5445713-5605755 GCF_000737465.1 Haliaeetus leucocephalus
GGCTGGAAAGCTGCCCGGCAGAAAAAGACCTGAGGGTGCTGGTCGACAGCCGGCTGAATATGAGCCAGCAGTGTGCCCAGGTGGCCAAGGTGGCCAACGGCATCCTGGCCTGTATCAGAAATAGCGTGGCCAGCAGGAGCAGGGAGGTGGTTGTTCCCCTGTACTGGGCACTGGCGAGGCCGCACCTCGAGTCCTGTGTTCAGTTTTGGGCCCCTCACTACAGGAAAGACATGGAGGTGCTGGAGCGTGTCCAGAGAAGGGCAACCAAGCTGGTGAGGGGCCTGGAGCACAAGTCTTGTGAGGAGCGGCTGAGGGAACTGGGGTTGTTTAGCCTGGAGAAAAGGAGGCTGAGGGGAGACCTTATCGCTCTCTACAACTGCCTGAAAGGAGGTTGTAGCGAGGTGGGGGTCGGTCTCTTCTCCCAAGCAACAGGTGATAGGACAAAAGGCAAGAGCCTCAAGTTGTGCCAGGGGAGGTTCAGATTGGATATTAGGAAAAATTTCTTCCCTGAAAGGGTTGTCAATCCTTGGAACAGGCTGCCCAGGGAAGTGGTTAAGTTACCATCCCTGGAGATATTTAAGAGATGTGTAGGTGTGGCACTTAGGGACATGGTTTAGTGATGGACTTGGCAGTGGTAGGTTGACAGTTGGAACTGATGATCTTAAAGGTCTTTTCCAACCTAAATGATTCTATGATTCTACTGGTCCATTTGACAATATCTTTCCTTATTAACTGCTGTTGTTAACAGTGAAATAGGTAAAATACTCAGGCTCCAAGGAGAGAAAACTATCCATTTTCTTTATTACTTTTAAACTAAGAGAGACCTAGACCATAGTTCTATGAGGGCAACATCAGACAGGCCAAATGCTAAAATCAGGGTGACATAACTGTATTCAATTTGTCACAACGGGTTCTGAATCAGGAGCTGCTCATAGGTCTCTGATCAGGAAAGAGTTGTATAAAACAAGGGCAGTGTATCTTGTACTCTGCCAGATCAGCTAAGACTGTCATCAGGAAGAGGTTTATGGTGATCTCCAGTGGCCTACAGCATGACTGTGCTTTGCTTCTCTGGGTGGAATGTTCCCCAGAGTTTACCTTTCCAGATGCATTCCCACAGTAAGGCAACTGCTAACGAGTGGTGTGATTTGCCAGCTTTCAGAGGCTGTTGGATTCGGTGGAGATCAGGATGCAAGGGATTTCTCCAACATCGACCAGTTGGAACTGACTTTGGTGATCTCTAAGGCATGGGGCAATTGGGGATATTTCAGACTAATTAGGAAAAAATGTGGTTGGTTGGTTCATGCCTGAAAAATGTGGTTGGTTGGTTGGTTCATGCCTGGTCCAGACCTATTTTGTACTGCCCTAGTGATTCAGCAATGCTCAGACTTGGTATTAATGTGCATAGAACCATAACCTTAGCCTCATCAGTGCTTCCCCTGACCCTCTCCAGTGGCAAAACCAGCTTTCCTGGAGCTGTAGGGCTAAAAATGTTTGCTCCTAATAGATACTTCCCTTTAGGCTCCTAATAGATACTTCTCTTCAGGCTTATCACTTTGCTCCACTTATGCTTTTGTCATATGAAGATACTCTTTTGTACTATGCTGAAAACTAATTCATCATATGTGAGGAGATCAGATCATACTTGCATTCCCAAGGAAAAAAATGTTATGAAAGAAAAAGCTTAATGCAACACTTTGTAATCATATAGTCAATACAGAGAGGGGCTATGTTGCTTCTGTTCTTTCAATGAAGCACTCCACTCCCCTGTAATTTCTGCTTCACAATATCCTGTTACTAAAAATTTCATGAACAAGGGCTGGGGGCTTTGCCCCTTGACTTGTAAGTAACCTTTCACCAGTGAGGTTGTATGCAGGAGCAAGGACTGTGCAGCACTGAGTGTGTTTAATCTTCAGGTGATAGATGAATTAAATCCTAAAATCCGTTTCTCTGCAGCCAGTGGAAATCATGCATTCAGCCCTTGCAGTCAGCACCTGCATTTTCAAAATTAGCAAACATTTTGAGATAACTACACAGATATCAACAACTTGTGTGTCTAATATCTGTCTTTCATTGAGTGGTATTTTATTTTTAGCAGGCTATTTTCTCTTTTCAGAAATAGAACTTCAACTCAGAAGTCAGAAAGCCTCCCCATCTGACAGGTGCAGACACCTGTGCACTTACGCATGCATGCGTACACATGCTTAACATATGCAATGCACACTGCATACAAATTTTTGTCATTCAAATGTGAAACAGAAAAGAACATCAGCAGGGATGTCTCTCAATAATTAGCTATTATTGAACACAGCATTAGGGTTTCCCAGAGCTTACTCATGGATAATTCTCATCTACTTTTCAAGTGTGTGAGTTCTCCAGTTATTTCTCTCTCTGGTTTTGTGCACATCGTTCTTTAAAATGGGGGAAGAAACAGATTCATATTTGAGGGATCAAGTTTGCAAGTCGGAATGGTTGACAGGTTCAATTTCTATTTCAAATTCAAAGTCAGCTTCATTCTTATTGAATAAGTATTGATTTTCTGCAGAGAAATTCTAATCAGAATGCTCCTGACAAAGGAAAGGAAATTGAGTGTAGAAGAGAGGCTCTGTGAAAGAAGATAGGATATTTAGTGCCTCTTCTTTTTCTGAAGAGGAATATGCTTTTTGGAGCTTTGAGTTTAATGTCCAAGATTCTCTTCAAAGCAAAGTCTATGAAAATAAATACTGAAATTTTGGACGCTTTTCTTGCTACCTAGGTTTTGTAGTAATGACAGTGGCTATTATAACTGTTGGAGTCATGAATGCTTTTATAAGATTTAAGGCCAATCCTTAAATCTAATCTCCTTTTTCCAGGAGCTTTGCATAAGACCTGGAAAATACTGGGAATTCTTGTTTAATACTGGAAGAAGATGTAGGCAATTGGCAGACGTCAGAGTGAGAAGGGACCGCTAAGATCAATAGCGTTTGGTCATGGAGTCAGACTGCTGCAGAACTTGCACTTTGTGACAGACAGAGTCCTTATCAGCCTCACATATCTGCATAGAGCAGGGCGTTATTTCAGACAACTTCCAGAGGTCCCTCCAAACCTAATTTTTCCCTTGATACTATGATGGTCAATGAAAATAAATCTAGAGTACAGAACCCAGCAGCTTCCAACTCTGCACACCTGGTCCGTCTCCTGGCTCCATATCAAGGTGAATTTTGGACATGCTTCATTCCTTCCTCCATTTCCTACCTTTCCAGTTTCCATTTGTAAAGACCTAGTGAAAGCAGCAGTGTGTTCCAACAAGTTCCAGCTTGTCAGGAGCACAGAACTAAAAGGTTTGTTTAGCAAAACGAGGTTTGTCTGTTGACTGTTACCTTAATGCAATATATTTCAGTTTTTCTATCTAAAAAATATGACAAATCGCCTTCCCAGTGGCCGTGGCTACATGATATTTGTAATCATGGTCAGCAGCAAAGAAGTTAAAGGACCAGAAAAATGCAAACTGTTACCCTGCCTCCCCCCCCCCCCCCGGGGGGTTTTTAAATGGACTTTTATGAATGTTGTTAGCTTTCCAGCTACAAGACATTTTAAATGATGGATGAGCAAAAGCATCATCTGTGCAAACACTGGGATGTTTGAACCCAGAGGAAGGTTCAATAATTAGTCATGCAGAATATTAGTAACGCCCTTTGGTCATATTCCAAGTTCCTCCTGGATTACAACACAATGTCACAAATCATCAGCTGCTGCAACTGGTATTTTCACAGAGGAAAATTTTCCTGGTGGTAGTACTGAACCTTGGATTAGTATTTAACTCTGCTTCTTCCCTAAAAACTGATAGTATACAGTGACCATTTCATTCAGCAAACAGCTTTTTCTGCTTATGCTTCTGGAAAATGAACTATTTTTTTTCCTCTTTCCTTTCCAATCCTGTCATCCCTACAGAACTGACTGTGTTCAGCAGTAGAAAGCGGGATAGTTTTCTACTGTTTATATTATCAGTGTAACTATGAACAGTTAAATATGCAGAGCCCTCTCTGTTATAGCTTCAAACAAGTACTAAGATGCACCTTTCTAGCCCCACTGTGGGCCCTAGGCTACATGGAGGGAGGTAAATGAGGGCATGATTTGAAAGCAATGCTTTGTCTTTCCCGGTTGTACCCGAAGGAAGCATTTGCCCAGCGGAAAGGGTTTGGGATGATATTGTGCATGGAAGAACAGCATAGTTTAGTTTCCATACTCCAGGAAGGTTTGTAGAACAGATGCATAGATAAAAATGACCTTTCAGTCAGCAAGCTAAGAAAATTTGATCTGGAAATCATTGGGATATAACAAATGTGGAACTTTATGCTACCATTTTTTGCAAAAGCACTTTGAAAGTAGGACTGTGCTTTAAGTCACTCAGTCTCAAATAGAATTGGACTGTCGGGACAGTATGGAGATAGAGATTATGTAAAGAGCAGTAGAAAAAAATAAAATGCCTTTCTCTTCAGCTTTAAGGTTCTCCAGCAACTAGCAGATTTCACAGTTATTGTTATTGACAGCAAAGGCCCATATGGTGTTAAAAGATACCAACACAGTGCTGCACATTACTCAAAAAAAAATTCTATTCACCTAACATTCTACCTTTAAACTGGCTCATTGTGCACTTAGTATCACTTCAAGATAAAAAAAGCAGTTTGGGCGGACAGGTTTAAAATGGAACTCAGTCAAGCACACTTTCCTGGATAAATCAGGCTAACTTCAATGCACACGTAGCCGAAACCTCCTGTGATTAAATATTGGCTCTGTATGGCAAGGCATTCTGGCTGTGGCTTCAGTTGTCTGTTTTAAAACACAAGCCTCCTGCAGGAAAAAGATTATTTAGTTAGCTAAATAAAGTGCTTGTTGAAAATCCAAAGAAATCATTTGTGTGATAAATAAGGTTGCTTATTACCAAGCTAGGATGATTACAGCTATTTTATGAAATTTTAATTACATTATGTGGCTGCTCAAATATTGGTTTTGAACATTAATCAAGTTACTTGGGAAGCATTTCACGGGAGGGAAAATAAAAATGAAATGGCTTATTTACTTATCCCAATGTATTAAAAACAAAATTCAGTGGGGAAATCATGAAAAAGCCATCAGGGAGAAAGTACTGCCTAAGAGTGTTCACAATCAATAGAAATCTGAAACAAATTTTCACTTGAATGATTCACCAGCACTGACTTGGTAGTACCTCCATGCTCCAGACAACACAGTATACTTTAAAAGCTGTGTGTATAGTTTTATAGGTAAGTTTATAGCCTGAAGCATTCAAATATTGTACATGTTTAGGAAACCATAAGATATTCTCATGTTACTAGATAAACAAGATGTCTACCAATTTTGTTATTCAAAATATAAAGCCATTTATGGGTTCTGAAAAGTCAATGAAAATTCTTGGTCAGAAGATGAGTTTGCAGTGAGAAAAGGTGAATGTAAGTCTGAATTAACTAGACAGCTATGGATTGATGCTGAACTGATGTGACAAGTCCCATGTTTTGCCACTGCCGCGAATGAGTGATTTAGATCACACTTAAAGAATCACCATCAAAGCTGTAAGCGAAATTGGTTTTAATACGGTGTCATAAAAGTGTGGCTTAACAAAGTTTGATGGCAAGGTTCCCTCTATTACTGTATGGCACAATCATTTGAACAGTGATTCAAAACTACTGAGGCACACATCAAAGTTAGCGAGACAAAATCAAAGTTACCAAGGCACAAACCAGAGTTGCCATACTGCAAGGTTATGCGCGATATCGGTGGCTTACCAAAGATCTGCCATTGGTAAAAGGTCTCTCTGCCTCAAGGAGCAACCTTGAGAGGTGTCCCGGCTCGAGGGGAGATCACTGCCGTGCAGCCAGGCTGCCTAGCAGGGAGAGCTTGAAGAAAGCTCACTTAGGCGGTCATATTTATGGAATGGAGTGGTTGGCTCATAGTCAAATTACATGTGATGGGGAAGGTATGCAACGAGACTCCTCGTACCCACAACTTTCTTTGTTCCTTGATAAATGAATCTTGGAAAAACCACACGCTTTTCGTGTGTTAATCGCATGGTCAGTGATCCAAGCTCATATGCATCGGTGCTGACTGTGTTACTCTGCTCCTTGGTGGGTTTTCAGAGAACAGATTGGAACTGGAGGAGTTCTTGGCCTGGCTAGGGCTCAGGCCTTTACCTCCTGTGGGGCCTGAACCAAACTACTGCTGGTTTGGTTAAGGGGTCGAGTGCATCCATCACAGCCACTGCCCGTGTTTCCTGTCTCAGTGATTTATTTCCTGTGGTAAATTGCACTGGACAGAGACATTGCCAGAAGTCTGCTGCGTTATTTCATTTTATGTTTTTATTAGCCTTCAGACACATTCCAGATTTGTATTAACACTGCTGTCTGGAATAGCAATTCCAGGGCATTATGGGTGCATACAGTTTTACTATGTGCAGATCAGCACTGATGGTGGCAAAAGCCTCCTGATGGTGCTTCATCATAGACATCCATGAACTCACAGTCGTATTCAACAGAGCCCTTTAAAAAGAGATGGAGGCAAGCATGTCTTCTGTACTGCGTGATGCAAGAGAGCACTAAATGTGACCTAGCTCTGCTTTTCCCTTATCCACAAAGGGAGCAATGTGGAAAAAAGAAGCCTTTTCCCTTCCTTTTCTGCCTTGCAGAAGCTGAATGAAGGCCCAGCAGACTTCTGCCCAGTCAGCCCAGGAGCTGCAGCTTACCGGTTTCCTCAGGCCCAGAAGGAAGAAGGAAAGGATGAAAACAAGACAGCAGATGCTGTTTTGCATTTCTGTCCAGTTGTGTGAATAAAACATGCCTTGCATCTTAAGTTGGTGCCGTGGTACACATGCTATTCATTCATCAGGAGCCCCAAAAGCTGTTCCTTCACTCAGTAACCTTCACACCACACCCTTGGGCATCCTTTTCCAGCCAATGGCTCCATTTAGAAACTCTACAGTATGATATTGCTTATACTAAAGGACTAGGATAATGTGAAGTACAGTCAGAAATACAGCTAGTCACTGCACAATATTTTGATTTTAACTTAAAAGAGCAGTGTTTAGCTTTCCTGTGTAATTAGCTATGCAAAGGTGATTGTGAGTCACTGAAGGTCATAAGAAAAGTAATAATAAGGAAAGAATAATAGATTTTCTTACATGATAACAGCTAAACTTTAAGTATATCAAAGTTATTTCCTAAGGCATGTCTGTAGTTTTATTTCAAACTAGTTGATATTTGTATGCAAATAGTATGTTTTAATGAAGAAATTATAGCACTACATTAGACTGTTTGGCAGTGAGAATTCCCCATCATTACAGGCATTGTTCTTAAGCTCTTTAAATGTAATTCAATGTTCTTCCCAAAAGCATTTTACTTATGTTGTACAATATTTATCCCATCAAGATATAATATTTTGATTTATTGATAATAATTTCAATACTAATATCTGATATGATTTGTGGTATTTCTTTTCTCTTCTGACAAGACAAAATGTCTGAGAAGAGAAAAAAACAAAGTAGAACAATCTGGAGTTTGGATAATCTCATAAAATTTTGAATCTGAATATTTTTCTTGCAACAAAGGATAAGATAGCATGAAAAACCAAGGGAGAACTTAGGTACTCTAAGCATGTTCTACACAACCATTAAACCCAGAAAACCCTGACTATTTAATCTCTATCCAAAGGCTGACTGTCAGCTGTCTGTTTATGTAGATCAACATATTATTTAGATCACTTTGAAACTACTGCCCGAGGTTGCATTTTCATTAAATATCTGCTCAGATCTTCTCTACTGTTAAAGACAGTGGTATTCAGGATTGGTCATTTGTATCACCAAAGCATGAATATAGTCTAAATGTACAGTGGGGATAGGGTATATGTGAATCTCCAGAGAGATAATATGTGTATGTGTGTTTCAGTTTTTCAGCTACCTATTTAGCCAACGTGAAACATGGTAAATCTTACAAGGAACACAGTAAAATAGATTTGCTGGAGACTGCTGAAGGCTATGCAGCATTTCATAACTTCTGAAGACACCATTAGAGATAGTACTTGTTTTATTGCATTTCACCTGGATATGTCTTAAATTAACTTTGAATAGTGGGAGATTGAGGGAAAAGGGAGACTTTCAAAGAAAATTAAATTTTCAATGCAAGGACCATCCAGGTCCAAGGACATCCACGTTTCTGTCTTTTGCGCTTTTTAAAGTTCAATTGAATAAGAATTGAGTAAGTATATTTTATGTTCATATAGTTATGTAATTATTTTGTTTTATAATACCTTTAATTCTGAAGAATCCCATAAAACTTCAATATCCCTATGAAGGAACTGGGTGATAATTTGCTGAAGGATACCAGAGTATAGTTGGAGAGCTTTTTGTCAAGTCAAAGTTTCAGGATTTAAAAAACTGTTTCTCCAGTGTCCTGGTTTCAGCTGGGATGTAGTTAACTGTCTTCCCAGTAGCTGGTACAGTGCTGTGTTTTGAGTTCAGTATGGGAAGAATGTTGGTAACACTGATGTTTTCAGTTGTTGCTCAGTAGTGTTTAGACTAGAGTCAAGGATTTTGCAGCTTCTCATGCCCAGCCAGGGCACCTGACCCAAACTGGCCAACAGTGTATTCCATACCATGGGACGTCCCATCTAGTTTAGGAACTGGGAAGGGGGGGGCAGGGATTCGCCACTCCGGGACTGGCTGGGTGTCGGTCGGCGGGTGGTGAGCAATTGCCCTGCGCATCATTTGTACATTCCAACCCTTTTATTACTACTGTTGTCATTTTATTAGTGTTATCATTATCATTATTAATTTCTTCTTTTCTGTTCTATTAAACCGTTCTTATCTCAACCCACGAGTTTTACTTCTTTTTCCCGATTTTCTCCCCCATCCCACTGGATGGGGGGGGAGTGAGTGAGCGGCTGCGTGGTGTTTAGTTGCTGCCTGGGGTTAAACCACAACATCCAGTCTTTTCCTCTCCTTAGGTTAGTGACCAGTGAACTCATATGAATGAGAAATACTCTGTTTGATTCATGTTATGTGTACTCTAGCCTAAGTATTCTTCACCTCAAACAAAATTCATAACCAAATATTTATTTACTAATCTGAGAGGAAAGGAATTTGCAGCCTCTCCTGTTGGAAATATTCCACCTTGGATTGCTTCCCTTGAAAAGGTACTTGAGCCTTTGCTTTCGCTAGTAGCCCAGGACAAGGCTGTAGCTGCTGAGAGAATTAAACTATCTTATGCTTTCTCTGCACTATTGAGTGTTTAACTGTACATATTAACTAGAAAAAAAAATCAACAAGAGAGAGATTGTGAGAACTGATTGGAAAAGGAGGAATCCCTTGCTCCCTTCTCTTGCTCTTATTTTGATATAAAACCTAATCTTTGACTTCAAAATGTTCTTACTATAACTGGTTTATCAGTGGGGAGGGGTTGACCCTGGCCAGCAACTAACCACCCACCCAGCTGCTCATCCTCTCATCCTCTCATCCTCCACCAGGATGGGGGATGCAGTTCAAAGACCAAAAGCAAGAACACTTGTGGGTCAAGATAAAGAAATTCAATAAGTGAAGGAAAGAGAAAAAACCACAAAGGTTGAAAAGGCAATCACTCCCCACACCCACAAGCAGACACCCAGCCAGTCTCCGAATATCTCTGAGGTCAGCTGTCCTGGCTGTGTCCCCTCCCAGTCCCTTGCCCACCCCCAGCCTGCCAGCTGGGAAAGCAGCATGAGAAACTGAGGAAGGCTCCATACTGGGTAGGCACTGTTCAGCAATAGTTGAAACTGGTGTGTTATCAACACTCTCTTAGTCTCAAATCCAAAACACAGCACCATACAGGACACTGTGAAGAATGTTAACTCCATCCCAGCCAGCTAAAGCAAAAGATCCCAATTCTGATAATTTAGCATTTCCCAGTGGAAAAGCTGGCTTACTAGAAAAATTCCTCAATTCCCAACCAGCTGTATACCAATACATCTGTTCTAAAAAATAACATGTACATGAGAATGAACCTTGATTTCCTTCCAAGGAAACCACATAAAGTAAAGTGTGTGGAACTTAATTTATTTACTTTGAAGTGACAAAATTGCTCAGCTGAGTTCACTTAGATTGAAAATCATCGTTGCCTAGAATCTAGGTTTCCAAAATTTGTAGAATATGCTACTAAATTATATCCTTCAGGATGTTTCTCATATTGTTGTATTCTCAATAAATGGACATGAAAACTAAGGGAAAAAAACTGACGAAAATATAAAATCAGAGGATTATATATTTAGAAGAAATACATTTAAATTAGTAGGTTGCTCAGCTTGCCAGGGTATTTTGATTATTTCCTATTCTTCTGTTATTTGTTGCTATATTCTTCACTATATAACTCGGTGTTCTGCAAACTCGGTATGATCAGCATGTTCTTTTAGTAGATATATTACAGAAGATAATATTTTTCAAAGAAAACAAAAAAGAAAAAAAATATTCCTCATGCTCAAGGAGCTCTGCGAGGTTCCAAAGGGAATATATTATAAACAAGAAATAAGCACCAGATGTAGAAATGAAGTTGGAAACAGTATTTTCAAATAAGTGATTTGGAGCTATGTAAGGAGAGACAATGTGCCACAATGCTTAAACTGGAATTAAAATTGAAGGACCTACAGTAATGTTCAGATCCAGGAAAGGTCAAATTTATAGCTGCTCTTTAGGCTGTGCTTAGAGGTTTGGGAGCCAGTAGAGTTACATTCTTGTAAAACTGATGTGAAAGGAAATCACATTACACAGAATATGTAAGTAATGCAGCATCAATACCAAACCAGAGCAGGACCCCCGTCCTTCTTAATTTAAAAGCTGGTCTTTTTTCTTCCTCACAGATAGTTTCACTGTAGATCCACCTTCTCCTTCTCTTCCCTTCACCTAGGACGTTCCTTATATTTCATTTGCCTTTCACAAGAGCCCTGTGCACTGCACGTTCGCTCTGTGCATTTGCCGAAAGACACAACTTGTTTTAGTTGTTCAGATATTTGAATCACAGAGGACCTTTCTATGGCTCCATCAGATCCTACTCTTCATACAAGAGAAACTTGTCTCTGATATCCTTCCTTGTAACATTTGCCTCTTCTTTGGGTTTTTGTTTTTCTTTTTTTTTTCCCTTGAGCCTAATGCAGTTGTGCTGTTTGCTTTGCCTTCCTCTGGATTTTGAATAAGATCTCCAAACATTCCCAAACAACTTGGAGTCCCACTGAAATTCAGTAGCAGTTAAGCACTTCAATATCTAAAGATGTTTTCTAAGTGGTATTCCTGTTTAAGTTATTTTCAAAAATAGTGTGATGCCTCTGAGATGGGAGAGCTGTGACTTGGTGACTTACTTCCTGGGCTAGATTTTTATCATTAGGCTAATGAAATATACTAATGCAACAATAAGAGCCAGGATAAGTTTTCAAACACTTTTAAGTCCTGTATCATAGAGCCAAATAGATTGCTGATCTGAAATAGTGCTTAGCCCAGAGAAGATTCTTCTCTGAGATTTTTCTCTCAGTTGGTTTAAATGTCCTAGCATCCCGCTGATATGACAAACCTGGACATCTCTGTCTCTCCTGTTTCACATTTAGAGGGTCTCAGGTTTCCTTGAACCTTGAATTTTTCAACAGAAGCTGATTTTAAATTATTATTGATCAGTCTGTGAAACTTTGTTGACAAAATAAAAATTGATGTAGTGTGCCTAAAACATTTGGCTTTGAGAATATTTTAGCTGAAAACGAACAAATTCAAAGAGTTAAAAGGGTAGTATCTACGAAAAGGGAGACATGCAAGGACAGAGAGGATTAATTGAGATTCACTTTAAAGGAGGTGTTTTCCTATTTACTAATTCCATTCCAAATTGTGTTTCTTGAAGAATGTCACTAGTTTTCATGTGTCATTGTATTTGCTCCATTTGTCTAAATAAGAAGGTGGAAGGAAATTAAAACAAGATTATAGCTTTTGATAAAGCAGAAAAAAATCCAAGACCATTGTGCCTGGTCACATGTTAAAGATTCATATTTGATCCTGTGAGTTAGGTGGAGTGTTGACAGCTATTAGACAACATTATTTCAAGAAAATGGGCAAAAAAAGTTGAACAAAATGGCCTCAATAGCTTTTTATGTTACCTTAAGCTTCTAAACACCTTCCAAATATTCTATCACGGTGAGTTCTTATGGCTTCAAATTTGAAGGGGCTGCACTTGTTGCCTTTTACATTTCCTTGCATGACCTAGTGAAAGATGAGGCAGCTACCAGCTCAATACATTGTATATATTTGAGTAGTGGACATTTTTCCAACAGCACTACTTTATTGGGTCTCTAGTGGGTAGTCATTCTCCTTGTACAAAAGAAAGAGAAAATAATCTGCTCACTCACTCAAATGGAAAGGGAACCTTCTTCATTTAAGTTCTCTAGGTAGCATGGGATGGATACGCTCATTGTAACTTAGTCAGAAAGAGAAAACAGCACCAGTGATTAAGTGTGTGCTTATTCTTAATCACGTAACTTACTAACCAGCATCACTTCCTGATCCTCAAGGACAACATGAAGGCTTATCCCTTTAGATACATCTCTTATATTACATCACTTTGTTGAAAGGGCACCTATTTTCTGTATAAGGTTCTGTATGATGATTTTTTAGAAGTCGTGATTGGTTTTAAGTTGACTCCTTTATTACACATGCATTTTCTTTTGATATACAGCCATTCATTGTACCTCTTCTGAGAGCAGTTGATTTAATAAACTTATTTTTATTTTCTGAAGAAAACATCCTATCAAACCAGAGAAAGCAAAGCCCTTGAAAGAGTTGTTTTCTGCAGCATGTCATAGAAGGAAAATGCCAGGCCATCTATCACTCCTATCAACTCTACTGGATCAAACCATTGTGGGCAAGCATTCAATCCTTAGTAGAATTACTTTGGCAGGTACTGAATGGAGCTGTTGATGCTACTTTTGCTGGGAAGTTCAGTCTGATCACGTAGTATAGGGAGGTAGAAGGTCAGATCGCATGTGGCTATTTCAATTCCTTTTATTGTGATTCAATTTAAATCACATGCTTAATTCCACACTCTTGTTATTTCAGGGTTTTATTGTGTTCTGTATTGTAATTTGTAGGGTCTTTTACTGATAATAAGGCACTATTCCACGTAGATTTAATACAAGAATCAATTCAGTATTAGTTAGTCACTTATCGATGAAAACAGAATTAAGAGAATCTTGGCTTATACAATAACAACTTGCTCATATCTTCTTCCAAAGTAAGATTTACTGTGAAGGTAAAAGGACAGTATTTTATGACACCAGAATTTCTATGGAAAACTTAGTGTTTCAGCAGATTTTCCACATAGTAAGGGGTTTTTTGTTTCCCTACCTTCCCATTTTTTCTGTTACAGGCTCTTTAATTTTTCTTCTGTCATAACTTCACTCATTCTTATAGCTCCATTCAGGGATATGTTCGGTATTTATAGCTATATTTCTTATTGTGTGTTAAATTTAAATGTATTTTCTATAAATTCCCAAACTCTATAAAGGTTTGTTCAGATTATTTACATTCTTGTATGGACAGTCTTCTTACTTTTTGCAGGGGTTATATTTAAATGGATACTGAAGAGATAAAAATATACGAACAGACTTTCAAAGATGCTGAGCAGCCAAAGTTTCTATTGCCTTCAACAGGAGCTTTGTGCATAATCTTCAAAAAATGTGTCAGTGGAGTCCTAGTTGAAGAAGTGGTTTAGTACAAGTTATTTAAAATTTCAAGACTGTACAGACGTAGTACCTGAATGTTAAGATATTCAGATAAGTGACTTTTGTAGTTTGAGAAGGTGGGTGAAGCACTAGATGTCTTCTGCAACTATGGTATCCACTAGAAATGGAATGGTATTTTATTTATGTGAAGTTGGAAGCTGGATGGGTTTTTACTGTGTATGTGTAAAATAATTTAGTGATATTGATAGACCTATTCCTGACATCTTTTTGTTGTTCATGTTGTTTCTCTCCATTTTGTGGCAGCCCTTGACAACTAAAATTGGTTTTACTTCATCCATCCTTCATATCAGAGAAATAAAATAGCGAGTACTGACATGTCCAAGACAAGTTTATCTATGTGATATCACTTCTCTTTCATTTTGATCTGTCACTTTGTTTTCATTCCACACTCATCTTCACTCCCAGTGAAGAGATACACATAATGCAATAGTTCTGCTGACTGAATGCAGAAAACTAAGTTTTGTCATCAGTTATGCCCCATCTAGCTCAAATGATGAAACACATTTGAAAACATGATTTGAGTTCCATTTTAAAATATGTTTTTTCTAAATGTGTTTCATTTCCAGTGTGCTTACTTAAAGACTACCCATTCATGGAGTTTTGGCTTTGATGTTGGTCTGTTTATGTCAAGTGAATTGTTAAAGTTGTTGCCTATTATTGAAGTCATTGTTACATATATGAAGGAATTAATTGTTATATAGTTCATCATGCCTATGGCTATTTCTTTTTTATATCTACAGTCTTAAAGACTGAATTTTCAAAACGAAACATGTTTGTGTATCTGCATGTTTGTGTGCGTGTGTGTGGCAGAGCACAAGAGATAGAAACCCGACCTCCTATGCTCTATACCTGATTGATTATAAATTAACTATTCCAACTAAATTTCTCATCAGCGAAGATCTTTTTCTTTTATGACACTAACATCATCATGATCATCAGTATTGTTCATAGGAACCTTTGCAGAGAATTCAGCAAGAACAAGTGAGACATTGATAACATTTAGAAACAGGCCTAGATTTTGCTGTTTGTTCCTACTGCATGTATTCACAGGGTCAGATTCAATGTGACTGTTTTATCTTTTTTATTTCTTAATGTGGGGACATACAAAATGAAATCAGTCATCACAAAATCATCACATATATTCTCAAAATTTAGACTGCATTAGTGTCAGTCATTAGGAATCAATCTCTGTATTAGTGAAAATCATTATACCAGATGTAAAATTACTAGTTTGTGGTGTTATATTATATTATACTATATTAGGAATTCATAGCATAGCATAATGTTATCGTATCAGGTAGGGTGTACACCCAGGAAAAAATGAAAATGTTTCATCAGAAGTGACTTAAAGAGAAGTTGACCAAGTTACAATATTAAGGGTGGGGATTCACATACAGTAGGAAGGTTCCTTTGCATCAAGTTGAGTTTTGTTGCTCTTTTTCAGTAAAGTTGAACTTTCTGCTATGATCTCATGTGGGCATGTATGTTTTTATTTCACTTTACATTCAAGTGAAGACAAGTATAATTTTTCCACTCCTGTGCCACAGATCACGTGGATTCTAAGACAGATAGAAAAGCAGACAGATGTTTTAGGCAATTTAAGCAGAAAACAGTAACATTTATTTCCTGCTGTATGAGAACATAATCAGGGAAACATAGTAAATGTTTAAGCAAAACTTTTTTATCCCTGGTCTTGCTCATATTTAAGCCTTTTGTTTAAATATAAGCAGAGGGCTTAAATAAAATATTGATGATTATTGTATCATCATTAGACCACTCCTCCTGGGATTTTTGCTGTTGGATGAACTCCTTTTGGCTCTACGGGTGTGTTACCTAAGTCACTTAAACTACATTTTACCTTCTAAAGGAAGGCAAAAGAGCAGATACACGCGCTAAATATTAGTCAGGCAGAGAAGGTAGCTGCCTGCGTGCTTCTAGAATTACTTCATGAGGTCCACTGTGGTAATCTGTAATGGGTAATAGATTGAGTACGTGTAAGAAACAAAGCAACATTTATGTCACCTAATGACCATTATTTTTCATTATGCTTTGTTTTAAAAGGTCTGGATGGTATAATGAAAGAAAAACAAGTTTAAGCGTCTGTCTGAACACTAGATTGTATTGCTGGTCATTTATTGTATCAGTTAGCTTTAAGATTTAAACTAGGGTGAGGGAGCTATATTGGCAATCAGTCCTCCCTTTTTGCCTCTTTCATAATAATCTTTTCATTGTCAATATTTTCATGAATTGCAATGCATGCAAATGTTTCCTTGAGCTTTATTTTGCGTGTTTGGAAAATATTGTTGACTTTTTTTTCCCAATTTATTCATTGTCATATTTACTTGAGAAAATGCATCACAGATGTTTTTCTATCACACAGGAACTATACAGATCAAAATTTTACATTTGTGGACATTTATTATTGCTGCCAGGATCGACAAGGAGAACTAGTTTTTTTAAACAGTTTTCATTCAAACAGAACAAGGACTTCCACATGCATAGTGTTAGAAAAGGGGGAAAAAAAGGTCATCTGGATGAGTCCTATTGCAGTAGTCATCCTGTAGTCTGTTAGTTTGCTGGAGGTGTTCTTGGCAATGCAGAGCTATGCATTGTGTCTGTATTTGTTAAAAATACTTTGAAAGAAATGGAAGCACTCTAATCATCAAAGCCTAATTTCTGCAAGCACCAGGTGCGAGAGGCACCATGTGATGAAAAACATATTCCATATTTCCAAATGTCATGAGCTCCCATGATACGAAGTTCAAGTAATATCATCTGTGGCTTTAGCTAATGATAGAAATCCATGCAGGAAATTTTGCAATTGCTACTATCTGGGTGTTTTGATAACATGTCAGGAATTACAGAAATTATATATATGTATGCAAACCCACACACTTGTGTGTGTCTGTGTGTGTGTTTTGTGCTGATGAATTTTATGTTTAGGAAGATACATGTTTGCTTTTGGATCATGTCCCTTAAACAGATGGTATCTTTGTGATTGTTGTGACACTTCATTGTTGCTGCCGGCTGATGACTCACCGAAGGAAAATCCCAGCACACTCAGTAGGAGAAAATAAGGCTGTTTGGTGTTCTTTGCTACATCTAATTTTCTAACAGAATTTCGACAGATGTGACAATTTTGCTGAAATGTTGTCAAAATAATAGCAACAAGTTGACAAATCAAATCTGGCTCATGTTCAGTCCCCTGGTATTATACTGGTTCATCTGCAATAACAAGGGAATTTATATCAGTGTCATCCTTGACAACTTGATCATTTTAGATGGCACATTATCAATTTTTTGTCCTTCCCCATGCCTTGGGTTTTTTTTGTATGCTATTCTCTCTGGTATTTTTTACAAATAAATATTATCAAAGGGAAAATAGTTTTCCCTGGTCCCCAACTGGCAAGGAAAAATAAGGAAATCATAAACAGAGGAACTTAAAATCTGAGGTCAGTATATGAAGGAAACTAAGCTTTAGCAGAGAATTCTCCTATTTTGTGCTATTTGCCAAAGTAAAGCTGGGAATAGCAAGACCAAAAATATCCAGCACCTGCAGCTCTGGAGTCCCACACTTGAAAAATGCCAAACAGAGGTCTTTGGGAATGCAGTCTGGCTATGACATCTAATGAAATATGTTAAATATGCTTTGTGAGAGAAGTTATTTTGCTCACTCCACTAAGCATTCCTTCATAAAGATATTCTTGTGGCTCCACAATGAGAATTTTTTTTATTAATCTTTTTCCTCTTTTCCCTGAATAGAACTGATTTTGACAAAAATTTTGCTGAAATGACATAAGGGAAGAGATAGAAACCAAAGGAATGGATGGCTTTCTTGAAGAATAAGTACAAAGATCCCTGCTGTGTCTGAATCTGAACACAGAAACACCAAAATCTCACTGCCCACTGCCTGAATAAGAGATATGCAATACCTTCACTGCTTACAGTCTACTTCTCAGCTTTGTAGCTGTTCTGTTTTACATGGGAGATTAAACAGTCATTGGGCAGAAGCAAAAAAACCCCTTACTTCATAAAATTGGTGGTCATGCAGAAGAAGGATTTGAACCTTAGCCTTTCAGGCTCTCTCTGCCTCTCCAGGAGCTCTTCAATTTTTTACAGGCTCAGTTCCTCTGTGTTGTGTGGTGTTGTACAACTGCTGAATTCTCTAGATCATCGTCAGTGTGAATTCAGGAGTCATAAATGCACTGTGTGAATGTGCAAGTTCACAACAGATAACATGTTTAAATGACTAAAAGGATATCAATCAACCAAAACTCCCCACATAGAGTACTGTTAATTCATGAATAAGGTGTTTCAAAGTGTGAAGCCTGATCCTTATATTGGAAAGACAACAGAGCTTTTCTTCACATCTTTTTTTCTCTGCACATGTTGTTTTAAGATTTCAGTGTGAAATTTGTAATTTGTAGGTGAAATAATCCAAACACCAGCCTGAAGCCTGATGTGTTGTCTGGATTCTTTGCCCAATGCAATTTACTTTTTGAAAGAGGCTACAGCATTAACAACAGTGTTTTGATATTTAGTAAACTCAGCAAGTATTTATATGTATTTCTGGTAGGCTATAACTATTCTGCTGTCAGTCCAGGTCTCAGTACATAAACATCAAGATCAGAAATGACACTAATTGGTACATTTGTTGTCACACTCTGCAGAAAGGTTAAGGGCTAAATAGTCATTCCTATCTCACAACCGTAGCAGTAGCCTGATTTTCAGGGTATTTTGACTGATTCACCATTTTGTAGCAGTGAAAACTGAATGCAAAATTTTACAACAAACAGAAAGTAATGTAGTATGCTATGGAGAATGTTGTGAATTTTAATGTCAATGTTCTGGACTCAGATGATGTAAGAAGGGAATGAAAACAAAAACATAGGCGGGTAGAGAAATGGCCCATCCACATCAGGAGTGAAAAGGAGAGTGAAGTTGTTTAATATGCAGTGTACCTTCTGTAAACAAATAAAAAGCTAGTCCTCACAGCTGACAATATATTACTTTGTAAAATCACTCTTTGGTATATAAAACACTAGTGAAGATTTAAACCAGATCTGATACTTGCCTTTCTACAGCACACTGGGTAATGTCAAAAATATCATATACAGTGTTTTGGCACCTCTAAATGTCATGACAGTGTACCATTTTCTGTACAACATCTTCTGACCAGCTGAAGTCAATGTGATCATGACTCTGTCATGTGATGACAGTCAGCTAGGGGTAGCATACTAACAAAATGAGGGGGAAAAGAAAGGATTAAATTAGGAAAAATAAGTCTTCTGAAATCCCAAAATAAGGATTTTAACTCTTTACATATTCAGCTCCCTTCCCTCCTTTTTAAGTATTAATTTGAAAATGTGATCTGAAACCTGTCGGATATACTGATTAAATTATTTATAAATGAAATATTCTTTTATTTAAAAAAAAAAAAAAGAAAAGGACAAGTTTGTGTTAAATTTAGATCCTGAATTCGAGTCAGATTAGACTTTTACCACAGTCACAGATGGCACTGTGGGCAGCATTCTTACCCCTGTCTCCAAGCATTGCCAAAAGCTGAAGAGAAGAGCAAGCCCAGCACTGGAGTCTTGTGCTGTTTGTGCTGTCCTGCAGAAGCAGCTTTATGGAGAATCTAGAAATAGCCTGGTGCTGGTGAAGATGCTCAAACACAGTCTGGGCCTTGAATTAAATTTTCAAAAGTGTTCCGGTGCCTTGAAGCTTAATCTATCAAAATTCAATGGTCTTTAGTTTTCTAAATTACTTTGAGCCAGAACAGTTAAGCTTCTGAATGGCTTTGTAGATTTTCTCATTGGACACTTTCCAACATTTTCTCCCTTTTTTTTTCTCTTGCTCATCACCCCCTTTGTCCATGTAGACAGCGAGATCACAGACAAGCCATTAACAGCTACTGCAGTGAGGGTGCACCTTCGCAGGAGTTCAAGGACTAGAAACTCAGCCTTTGCAAAGAAACATTTTGTTCACTCCAGTCAGCTGAGAATACTGCTGCATTAGTTCCGCAAAATGCCTGAAAAATGCCAGACTAAAAGAATTACATGTGCATAGCCTATAGATTGTTACAGAGTTTATAAAAAAAAACCTTTGTCTTGGGAGCAATGGGGTTTATATTCTTTAGAGGAAAATAAAGATGTGTAGAGTGAAGGGCACTTCCTCCCACCAGGATAAAGAGTCCCTTTTTTTTACTGCTGAATTTGTATGGGTTAGAGCTGGATTCCTTCTCCCCTTTCTCTCCTGGTGCAGATTATCAGTCTTTAGCTCCCTGGACCCTTCCTTCACTGCAGAGGAGGAGAGGTTTTCCTGTAAGTGTAGGTTATCTGATTATGGGTAATTGGAAATAGTGGGGGTTTTCTTCTGTTATGAGGCATCTGAGGAACTAAATATATTTGTGCAATACAGTACAAGGATTTATTTTCCTCCTCTGTTTTAAAATGACTGTTTCACAAATAATTTCCAAAATCCAGTAATTTGCAGAGGGTCTCCCAGTTACACAGGTGTAACAGGGATTTGCACTATATGTAATTTTATGGTACTTTATATGAAAGAAATCATATAAAAACAAATAATCTAGCATATTATCTGATAGGTGCATTCTGGCTTGGAATAGTTAGTATAAGAATTCATACATTTGCAGGGTTGAAATCCACAGCATGCATTTCATTGTGCTCCGGTATAGCTGATGCAGTGGTCAAATGCAGTGGATTGTGGCATTTTGAAATCTTTAATCATTATTAAAAAGAAACAAAGACTTGTGTGAATCACTTTGACTTACAGAACCTGCTGCTCTGGTCTCATGAAGCACAGAGGAAAGTCGGTGTTGTTTTTCCTCTAGGAAAAAATAAATATTTCATTTTTAACAGCATTCTTTAAAGATCTGCAGGAAACTATCAGGCTTCAAATATCCCTTTTCCTTTTCCTTTTCCTTTTCCTTTTCCTTTTTCTCTTCATCAGAAAACATCAGTTGCTGCCTATATTTATATTTAGGGCTTTTTGAGTGACTTTTTTTAACTCCATCTTGTATCTTACTCATGATCATAATCACTTAATTGCAAGGTAATGCAATATGCCAGAAGATAATGTTTAAACAGAGAGCTAAGGCAAACATCGTGCATGGTCTCTCGAATTTCATTTATGTCAGAAGGAAAATCTTCATAATAGAGGTGATGGTCTGAGACCAGCTGAGGATGCTCTTTCCCTACATGGTGGAGCTGGGAGGAGGGAGGAGTAAAGTGGCTGGATCATGACCTCTCCTCCTCGGGGTGCTGACTGTGTGAAATTAGAAGTCTTCCCTTGTTGGCTAATCCTTGAAGTGACTATGATTGCTCAGAACAAAGTGAAATAGGTCAGAGCATTGGTGACATTGAGAGGGGAACTTTGACTGACTCCTGATTGACCTGTGGGCCCCAGCACAGACCAGGGCTCAAGTCTGACCTTGAGTTGTTCTGTCTTTTGCCATATACCTAAAACACAAGGTTGCTCTGCAAAGATAATATTTACATTAATAGACACACCGAAGGGACATATTTGCCACAGCCAGGGGCAGTGAACTTACCTGCCTTTTTCTAGTTCTTTACTAATCTGTATTTATATAGGCAGTGCAGGCAAATCTTTTGAGACACGCAGACTCATTTGCAGGAAAACCACGCCAGCAGCACTGTGCGATTAGTAACCTCCCACCTCAAATCAGAAAATTTAAAAGAAATAGAGACTGAGATATGTTAAAAGCAAATGGGTTTTGCATTGACTGAGAGCTTGAAATAAAGAAGGATTTCAACACAGAATGCTAGTTATTGCAGTTATTGTTATTTTTACGGTACATGTGATATGCTAGGCACCTTACTGTCCTCATGATAAATCATAATCCCTAGTCCTGTAAAACTTTGAAATAAATTTCAGCTATTACTCAGTGAAAAGATGGAAGGAATTAAGTAGAGATAGGTAGGCTGCAGCAGGACAGTAAAGAATGTAAAGGAAAGAAGGATGCATCTGTCTGTATTTTTTCCAAAGCCTTAACTTAATATTAGAAGTCCTAAAAAAAAAAAAAAACAGGACTGGTTTAGGAATAGCTGCCTTTAGTGACTCAATATTTCTGTGCATAAGCCCACTCAGAAAACTGATGATCTAAAAATAGATGTATCCCAGTTCTGTGCTGCTTATATTGTAAATGTGTGCAGATGAGCTGCAGGGATATCCTTGACCATGATATAACTGTACAATATCTTTCAGAAAGTTATTTAGCTTAGATGATAGTACTACTCTGCTACCAGTTCCAGAGTTTAATTATCTTCCAGCTTAAGAATCTCCATGCTATGCTTTGCTATTAACTTCAAGCACATACCTAAACAATTAGCATAAGTTAACAAAAGTAGAATTGCAAATTCAGTGGATTGCCAAATCGTCGGAGAAGATGCAGCCCTTTGGAGTACACTATTCATAAAGATCTATCCAAGAAGTACTAAAATTAAATTGCTTTAAAGCCAGCTACTAAAGTCTGCTCTCCATCAGAAAGCTTAGTTTGGTTATAACCAGTTATGAGTTTTAGATCCGGTAAAGATCAAGTGAACAATTCCTGATATATCTCCCTAGATTGATTTCACTAAACATCATGAACCTTTACAATGGTCTGCATGTTATCCTGAACATGCTGTGAATTTCATCATGTGTTACATTGCCTCTCTCCTCTTCTGTTATTTCTTTCACCATCAAAACATCTGTTTACTTTTCAGCTTTGTATTAAGCTGGCTTGTGTTCCATCTTAAAACGTAACACAAATTTTCTTATTCCTTTATCTTAAAATACAAAGAAGGAAGCAGTAATTTAGAAGTGTGTGAGAAATTAGTGTAACTGGGAAATAAGGTAGAGTTGAGCATGCTAATATTGTGATTTTATTCTACATGTGCCTGGAAAAAGCAAGAATGATCATTTTCAGTCAATAATGACCCTGTTTGAGTGACCTATAAGACAAACTGATGGGTTATTCAGAGCACCATTTCCATCTCTTTGTCTCTTCTTTTTTTTTTCTTTTTTTCTCTTTTTTTTAAAAATTGACATCTCACAGCAAAAAGTGACTAAAAGCTGCTCACAAACTTCCCAGTGCAACAGATCCATAAAATCAGGACACCTTCAGGTGATACCAAATCAGAGGAAACGGCTCGTACAGCACTCCCCTGGTAGCACCTCCGTTACCGCTTGAGGACATACACCAAGCAGAATGTGGTACGTCCCCAAAATCCCGGGAACGGTACGTGACGTGTAAAACCAGACACCGCTGGCAGTCGCCTGCTGGTGCCTGGGGTGAGGAGCTGCCACGGACGTGCCTCCCTCTTCCCCCCTCACTGCACCAGGGTCACTGCCGGGGATGCTTGCTGGCTACCAGGAGCTGCTACAGGTGGCCCCAACCTGCTCCCTACAGCCAGGGCTGGACTCCTGGGTGCCAAGTTCTGCAAAGAAGCAGCCGTTTCCCTGCCCGTGCTTGAGCTTGGTCCGGGAGGCAGAGCTGAACTCCTCCATTTAAGTGTTCAGTGCTGCAGGATTTGCTTCTCATATTGGGGGGTCACACCATTCAGGCGCTTTGCAAAGGTCTAGAAATGCTCTTTTTTCCCCGTAATATTTTGTGGACATTATAAACTGAGGAACCAGACTAGTTGATGATGAGAAAATATGATTTCAGTGAGACTGACTGCACAAGCAGACTCAGAGTAAGGGAGCCAGGATCTGGCCATCTGTTGTTCTGACCGGTGAAACATGCACATAGTGTTGGAGGGGTATAAGCAGCTCATGCAAGTGGTGAAAACGGCATTTCAAAAGGGGTATGAAGTGGAGGGAACAAATTTGGTTTTCATTTGACATTAATATAAAGATAAGAAGGAACTGGAAGAAGAATAAACTGCATACTCCAGGATAAAAATTCTAACCTTTCACATCTGGAAGCTTTTTTAAGGGGACACGGGCTGGTGTCACACTGAGTTAGGTAAGATAATTGGTAAAAACGCTTTGGAAGTTTTTCATCAAAATGCCTCATCCATATACAAGTAATATGCTCTGTTAGACAGTGTCACCTGACCTTGTTATGTCTTATTCATTCCTAATTAGAAATGAGGCATCCAGATGTGAAAGGTCATTACACTAGTTTCTATGACACCTATCATGGCGTATTTGTGTCACCTAGATTTTTATTAGAAACGCAATGAACAAGCCCAGCTCTCTCTGCCATATGTTTATTGCTGTGTTCAAGGACCCGCAGGTAAAAAGAATATTTTGTCTACCCAGATGGTTATTGCCACATTTGGTTTTTAACTTCCACAGCATCTCATATTGCTAATTGGTTCACACTCTGATGCCAGCTTAGAGAGGTGTTATTTTTGGTAATAACACCATTGATAGCAATTCCTCTGTAAGGAACGTCTCTGTAAGGAATGAAAGAAAAAATTTAGGGGCTTTCCCAGGCAAAAGCAAAGGTCAATTTTTTTTTTAAAATACTCATTCATATGAAGTATATTTTGAGTGTACTTCTACCTAAGAGTGTAAGTTGTAGGGGTTTTTTTCCTTTTTTCCTGTTGCAGCTTTTTGAAAAGTCATTTCATACATGTTTATTGAAGTGCTCAGAAGAAAAAAGCAATAAAATTACTAAAAGGCTCCTTTAAAAAAAAAAATCAATTTGTCTTTACACAAGGGCATTTACGTTTAAAAAAACCCTTCATTTTGTATTTCAGCATATATGAAGTGTCTAGTAGTCATCATATTTTTCATTTCCAGTTATGGAAATATTCTGATATCCTGTTTAGTCTGAATAGTTTCTTATTTGGCAACCAACACTATTAAAATCCATTGTACCACTTGCTTAAAAAGGCACCATTCCACCTGAATCCAGGATAACAGAATCCGGCTCAGAACTGATACTGTCAAAATTGATTGATTGTACTTTTGTCTCAAACTCACTTGAATACTAAAAAAAACTAGGGCTCTTCAAAGTCCTGAAAAATATGCATATAATGGCTTCATCACTCTCCAGTAATGACACATGTAGGGGGTATTGTTTGTTAGTTTGGAAGGAAAGAGCTATGATCCAAAACATATACACATCAGCAAGTCAGCCAATTACTTATCCAATGTTGATATAAGGGTGTTTATTACCTAAATACTAGACTTAAGTTCTCCCTTTTCCTTGAAAACAAAGATAGACTCTGATTTCTGTGAGAATTACCATGTATCCATCTATTTTTCCCAAAGTAACAGAATATTATTTGTGACTGAATTTTCAGGTGATTTTCAAATACATCTGGTGGATTTTCTTAGAGTTTCAATATGCAATGAAATGACGGTATATGTAAATCTTTATCACAGTGCAGCAGAGAATTTCAATTAAGACATCCAGACTCTTGCTGTTATAAAGTTTATGTGTTATAGGTGTCCTATCTATGTATGGCAACAGAAGTCTCAATGGGACTGAACATGTCTCATTCAAGCAGCATGTTCACAATTTCTATCCCCAGTAGTTTGGCAAGCTCTACCGAGGATAGCACAAATGCTAACATTGGCCTGTTCGTAGCTCAGTCAAATCTGAACAGATTTTCCCAAGGATAGCCACAGACATTTTTCTAATCTCTTCCAAATTTCAGATACTATCCACAAATGATATAAGTCTGCTAAAGACTTCTTTGAGGATTTTTAAAAGCCAGAAATGAGTTTACAATACCAAGGGTCGGATAACTCCAACAGGAGGTCATTTGACTGTCTGTTATAAAGGTTAGTCTGTAAAACTAATGTCATTTTCCTATCAGACAATATATGATGATTTGATTTTTTTTTCACTAAATGGTTAAATCACTTGCTTTTCGTATTAATTTATTGGCAAGTCTTCTGAAATGGTCAACAGATGTAGGATAGACTATGCATATACCAGGAAGCAGCTTCAGGGACTATTCTGTAGCGCGTAGAGGGTGTTGGCACGACATAGCTCATGCTGTAAGGGCTAAACTCTTTTCCACCCAAAAGCAGGCTGGGCTTTTCAAAAGTGTCTTTTGTGAATAGATGCTGTCTGGTAAAGCTCTGGGCAGTACAAGCCACAGTTATGTTTGCCACACAGCAACTGTGTTAACAGTTGGGCATATCGATGCTTGCCCTGGCCAGGCTCAGGTGCTACAGGCTGGGACGCTCTGCCAGAGCCCTTCTTGGGATGTGCCAGGGTAATGTGATCAGAAGACCTCATCTTCCAGGCATCCAGATCCCCTTCCTATCCCCATGCCTCAGTTTCTTTAGAAACTGGAAGTGCTCCTGGAATCAGTGATAGAGATGTCAAATAACAGCAGATGTTCATGGTATTAATGGTCAAAGACTGCATCAGAGAAAAAGTTGTTCTGTATTTTTTTCAAATCAATGTACAGTACAATATTTTCAGAGCACTTTTATATGTCAGTAACTAAATGAACCCATGTACATTAAAACTAAGGGGAAAAGGTGATATAAATCTTAAGGTTATTGTTTAAAAATAAAACCAGATGTGATGGTAAGGCAGAGACTTTCCAGCATTGTAAATGACTTCTCCACACAACTTTAGCTTGATGACTGTTATATGAAAGATCAATAATTTCTTACCCATATGAAGTGAAATTTTAAAATAAAAACTTCAGCCGTGTACTTGATAGTTTGCAACAGGAATTGCTCACCCAAAGTCTTTATTTCTGATATCAAATACCTCAGCTATAGACGAGACCTTGGGATTGTTCATTATCCACTGCCTCGAGACCCATTCTTCAAGAAAAACTAGACACAAAACTAAAATGCAATGTAGCCCAGATGAAGCTTGGTCTTGAGTGAGTGTTTTAAATGAATAGAAGTTACATTAGCTATTCAAACAATGAAAATTTCCAGGAACATTGTGCTATGTAGTTAGTCTGTGAGAAATTACATTTCACTACAAATGTAAAGGTAGATCTTTCTCTGAGCACACACTATTTAAATTAGTCTAATTTCTGAGTTTGAGGATTTCTCACATTTCTTAGTGTTTATTTTAAACTACATTTATTTTTAACGAAATCTGTTTAAGATATCTCAGATGTTTGAAGAACTTCTGTACAAATTTTAAGTTATTGACTACAGTAGCTTCAGGGGTTTTAAAATTCATTTTCAAACATCAGTTGTGTTTTCTAAGGACATCAAAATGTGGATCATTCTGACTGAAGTTTTCCTTTGCATTTCCTATTCCCCTGGGTTTGGGGGTGGGGGGTGGGGGAGAAAAGGAAACATTACTTGAATTTTTATATTACCTAGAGGGGTCAGAAGTACCATTATTTGTGGGGACTGCCATAGCACTTCTGCGTAGCTGATGTATTATAATCACGTCACTTTTTTGTGGGTTGGATGTAGGTCAGAAGTTTGTTATTTCAACATAGTATTAAAAATGAGAAGGGGAGAGGAATTACCATCTCATTGATTTGCTTGGAGATTGGGAGACAAATGATGAAATGAAAGAAACGTTATTTCTTTGCTGCCACTGAGCATGTCAGCTATATAGCAGGTATTTTCTGTGGTGTGGATCAGTTTGGTCTGAAGCAAATGCTCAGAGTGGAAGATCAGTGGGGCAAGGCAGAATGAAGTCAGTATTGTTCCAAGATGTATGGCAGCCTGGATTCACTTTAAAAGGGAAATTGCAGTTCCCTTTCTTTTCTAGATCCATTCGTCTTCACTTAAAAGAAAGTTGTGTTAGTATTGGAACTGGAACATAGTCAAAATACTGGATCCAGAAGCAAGCAGGAATACTAGATCTCTGCGTTGGCAAATATGTGACTTGAGCCAGAGGAAATTATTTCTTTTACAACAATTTAACAGCCTCTAGATTATTGTGTTTTGTATAAAATGTATATTTGTACATTGCCTCCCAGACTTGGAGGTTGAGACATAAGCACGCGCTCACTGGTTTTCCCACCATACACCTTGTCAGTAGCGTGAGGACAACAATCGGGGAGAGACTGGTCACGTCAAACGGCACAAGCTTTACCATCTGCTAACTTTATGTAGAGCAAGTTTGTTATGCCATATATGCAGACCTTAAGGTTTCCAGAAATTGGCAGTGTAATTTGTACTCCTTCCTTTTTCAGGCTCCTTGCTCTTGGAAAATAATAGTTTTGCCTGCATTTTGCATGGATAGAAGAGTGAGCAGTCCTCATTGCCCAAGGAAAATGGGAAGATGTAGAGCATAAAGCAAGATTTTCTTTCTCAGTCCTGGTGAATTAATCTTTCATTTCCATGGATTCTGCTTAGGGATTCTTACATTAACTCTTGGAAAGCTCCATCCAGAAGTTGTACAAAATCCCATTTTCAATTTTTGTGGTTTTTTTCCAGAAGCAAGTTCTACAGTGGTAAAAATGCTAACATTGAAGGTGATTAAAATACTTTCAGTGTTCCATAGGTGGAACTAGTAGTACAAAATATTTGGTAAGGGTGGAAAAGAAGGCACTTAATGTTATGAGATACATCAGCCTCTGGGCTTTTTATCATTAGTCATTATTAATTTTTGTTATAAATGGTCATATTTTAACTCCAACTGTAAAAAGAGACAGCTTTCACAATTTGCTCTGTAATTCCTAGTCAAGTAACTGGAAAGTGCTGGTTTAGTGCTTCTTAATCCTTACCCATCAAATCTCTACCAACTTGAAATAAAAAATTGATTGAAATGCACCATAGGAGACTTAGTATGTTCAGCTGCTCTGCAAACTAACTTTGAAAACATTAGCATATGACATAGTGCACCTTCTCTCATTCAAGATTTAGCCAAGTTCCTGCTTATCTACATGAGATGTCTCTGATACCTGGCATAACTGCAGATGGAGGACATTAGAGTCTTCTTGGCAAACAGCTGAGCAAACTGAATATAGAAATTATTAAAGGAGTGTTGACTGGAAGGAACATATGTTGTAAAAACTTGGCAAGCATTTTATCTCTTTTTCTTTTCTGATTGCAAGCCATCCAGTAGTTACAGCAACCATAGTTTTTTGTCCAGTATTAAATGTGAAAAGATAAGATGGGTTGGGAAGGAAGAGGGGGAAGGGTGTTTCTCCCATCATTGCACAAATGCAATTTCAGCTCTTTGTAAATAAAGTTGTAGGATATATAAGATAGTTTTATTATAAGTAGGTCACTGGCATTCAGTGGCATTTCTATTCCATGAGATCTTGATTATGATTACTGATTGGAAGTCAGATGAAGAAATTGTATTTTGATGGCAGTCACTCACACTGGTTCCGTGTTTGCTCAGAAAGAGTGAGTTACATGAAGTTTATCTACTGATTCACAAAATCTTTACCAGGGTATGTTCATTTTTCTCTGCTCCCAAGTATAACCACTCTATCACCATGTTGGAAGCTGGAGGTGCTTGGGGAAGTAAGCAACAGACCTTTTTTTAACAGTGGACCAAAGCTTCCTGTTATCCATCCGCACAGAATAGAAAGAAACTCCATGTCACTATACCCGAGCATTAGAACAGTAAAGCATATACATAAAGAATTAAAATACAGTTAATATTTAGCAGTTTTCCCATGGTATAGCCTTCTCTTTTTTACATTTGAAACTGTGCATCAGTATCCATTGCTTGATGAAATTGTCTGCTATCACCAGAATTTGAAATTACGAGCTTTTGAGCTGATATGCTGCAAACTTAAAGATTTACAGTATTTATTTAGCACTTTGTCTTCTTAACTTCTTGGAGTTTTGCTTCAAATATTTCGCAAGTATTTCTGTATGATGGTAGATGCTATGGAATTGGGGCCAAGATGTTAAGGAATAACGATCGCCGACATGCTATATGGGTGATTATTCCTAATTATATTCTCATCACATCAGTTTTGATTTAGGACCTCGTTAAATATTAATCTGAATGAATTTGCTCTTAAGTTTCTACCTAGTTTAAGTAATAAGTGGACCTCATTTTTCTTTATGTGTTTAAATTAGCTGATATACATTTATCTATGCAAATAAATTTCATTGCAAATGGATGGTTTGTGAAATCCTATGAGCAAGTATTAAAAGCAGCATTAGGATCCTAAAGAGGCTGTGGCAATCTTAATTAGTTTTATAGACTGAATCCAATTATTCTTTATTGGAAGCCATGCTGGGTAATTCCAGTGCTTGCTCTTGGTAAAGAGTGTACTTCACTATTGCAAAAAAGAAAACGTTTTTAAGATTTATCAAAATAGTCTTTATGGAACTGGAGAACTGTTTGCATGAACATGATGCCAGTCATTTTGACAAAATGCCAGGGACCTCCAGGACTGAAAAATCGAATCTGTTACAGTTTGAAAAGAAGAGCCAGGGCCATAACACTGAGGATAGTTGTGCCTTGTATCCCATGTAGACCAACCCACAGCAACAGCGCACACTCTGCAGTGGGTCATCTTTTTGAGTGCTCAAGCAGTGTTTTCTCAGCACTTGAGACCTACTGCTCCCCTAATCCTGGGTGATCTCCTGCTCGGGAGACTGCCTGATGGCCAGCACCAGGGGCTGAAGCACAGATCTCCAAAGTTAGTAGCACAGGTCATTGCTCTTGGGTGTAAAACATGCTGAGGGTGAGGATTAGTATCGACTCCTGTCATCTGTTGAGTAGCAAAACCAGTGGTTTACGCAGATGTTTGCAATTATAATGAAGAAGGTATGATTGCATGTAATTTAACAGAGACCTGATCAGCCTTGTTGTCCCTGGGTAGTGAGAATTCAATCTTTTGCTATTCAAATACTAATTAGAAAAGGTCTTCCACTGATTCTAGTGATAATAATTTCACTATATCTCTTTTCTTTACAGGGCTGAATGTCTTAACATTTAATTACTGTTAACAAGACCTTTATGGGCAGAATAGAAAATTTCATGTACTGTAATAGCATTAGCATATTAAATTTAATTGTCAGGTGGCCCTCTTAGGATTACTGCTCCTGATTGAAGCCTATTCAGCTTTTTCTTCACTGTCATTTAAACTTCATTAAGTATAGAAATTCATTCCTTTTACTCCTTTCCATGGCAGACTTGCAGTCAAAGTTGTGTAAGCAGATAATTCATTTTGTTTGATCGATAGAAATTTGATCTGATTTTATTCTGATTTGGAATGGTCTGAAAGATGAGTTAGATTTTTCAAAGTCAAAATAACCATACAAATAGTTGTTCTATGTAGAAGTAAATAAATTAGAAACCATTACATCTTTATTTTTTTTCCTTTCAAGGTGTTCATATTTATAGAAATTTGCCCTTAAGTGCATGGAGTTTAATATTGCTTCAGTTTTCTAATAATCTGTTTGTGTTTTGGAAGGGCAACCCTGATTAGTATAAGGAAGCAAATTTTTAAAAAGTCATTCTTAAGGTCATAAGACGTGACCAAAGTTGATGTTTTACAGCATCAAGGCTCCTGTTACGAAGTGAACACAGTTCAGCCTTCCAGAAGTAGTGTAGTAGTGAATTTCACTGCTTGTCTGGTTAAAATAGCAAAAAAAGGATGAGAAATTGTTTTCTTAAAAACAGCGTGTAATATTTTCCATGCTGCAGTACTGTCAAGAAGCTTATGACACTTGGAAGAAGAGAACAAAACACTGATAGCACCGACCTTTATAACAAGAGGTTACTTTTCAGTTGTTCTGCCACTAATTAGGATTAGCATCCAAACATTATTTTACATTGTTTTAAGTGGCAGTTCTACTAAGATTAGGAAAAAAAGCAGGTGATGTTGCCATGCATAGCTGCTTTGCTATTATTTTTCCCAGTCTCATTTGCTTTGTCAAAAAAATAATGTGTAGGTTCCCTTGGCCTTGTGATACAAGCATAGCAGCTCACATTTTCAAATGGCACAAAGTATGGTGGTTTAGAGCAATGAAATAGACACACCTTTTTTACATTTCATTTGATTTGCACAGTTCCTGATGATCCTTAAGGAAGCAGCGAATGCTTTGCTTTCAGGAGGTGGCAGCTTTGGAGCACAAGGTCATGTTTGTATCAGGGAAGCATTCATACAGGGCAGTGACGATGTACCAGCCTGCAAAAGCATTGCATGCACAGACAAAAGGTCTTGGCTTTGGTGTCACAAAAAGAAAGCCCAAGCTGGTGCAACACATGCTATAACTTGATAAAAATAAAGCTTCCCTTTCCCCCCCCTCAGTCTTACAGATTTGTTATTTAAGCTTATTTTACTTAGTGCTTTTTGGAAAGAAGCCTTTTCTTTCTGCAATTCAATCTAACTTTGTCATTTGTATCTTTGCACTGTAGGGAAGAAACTTTTTTAATCCAAATGTATAGATTTGATTGTGCAGGGGGCACCAGCTTGTTATTTTTTCTTATTTTCTTATTTAAACTTTTCAAGATGTGTCAGTTTGAGTAAACATGAAAAAGACTTTGACGGATAAAACAAGTTATCTTAATTACATAGCAAGAGTCCAATTCCAATACAATATGGTTGAATAAGAAGGAGACAAAGATTGCCATGAAAACACTAATTTCTTTTATGTGGAGAAGACGGAGATTATTATTGTCTAGTTATTTTACATGACATGCCATCAAGACATCACAGAGCTGTTTCCCTCTGTACGCGCTGGTGGCTGTGGCTCAGCCGGGCACTCGTGAACACCAGGCAGACCTTTCTCAACAAGCCAGGGTTGGCACCTCAGCCTTGGCACGGACACAGAGTGGATGTGGTGTTTCACATTTTCATCATCTTCACCAGAGTTGGCGAAAGTGGACAAAGGAATTAATCACCTAAAACTAACAATTTGGATTCACTCTGCTCTTTTTGCCTAAGCTAAGGGCACTAATCACAAAAGTGATATGACCCACTGGACCATAGTCCAACAGCCTTTGTCTCGGAAATATCCAAAGCCTTTGGGAGATTCACTTTGTCTCTTTTTCCTGCATAATAAGTGAGTAATACTCAGCCACGTGCTTTTGTCTACAGACAAATACACACAACTGCCCTTACCATGATAGCAAAGAAACAATGTCCCCAAATGCCCAAGTCTACTTGTTAAAACAGTCAAATTTGCTTCATCTCTTTCACTGTAGCAGGAAAGGAGGAATTTACCTATAGGGATCATTCTGGAAACTTCCTCATCTCTGAGCTCCTAAAATGATGCTACCAAGAAATTTTGTTAGGAGGATATATAAATAATTGGTCGTTAAAAGTTCGAGGGACCCGAAAACCACCAGTGTAATGTAATGTTCTCCTGAATAAGCACAGGAAAAGGGAGCAGCAAATCCATGTATAACCATTAATGCTTCAGGTCAGTATCTTATATTGGAAATGGGCAGAGAAAAGCACAGAGGTCTGGCTCTGTTTTGAATGTGGGCTATAGTTACCGAATGACACTAAAAACATCCAAGCCCAATACATCATCAAAGATGAAAAGATTTTCTTTATTAGCTCATATACATCTTATTTTTGACCAGTTCATAGATTGCAGGTAAAGAAGGGATGACCCAGAAGACACTATTATGATAACAAAGTCAGTTCTATTACAAAAGCATTTTTCTAAATTATCTCAGAGACAGAGTTAACACAGTGTTAGTGAAATCTGTAGGTGTCATAGCCTGGGAGAAAGGCTGAGAAATAATTAGAGTGAATAGAAAGAGATTGAAAACACGGACAAAAAGTCCTTTTGTAAGGGTTCATAAGCAAAATGAACAATCACACACTCAAAGGAAATAAATCAATTTCCCAGGCAAAAATGTTGAAATTAGAATTATTTAATGAACAATAGAAAGATATAAAGTAATACTTATTAAAGAAAAAAAAAACAAGCTAAATGAGCATGAGTTTACTAGCTATGTTAGACAGAAATATCTGATGTGAAGAGCTAAATTTCAAGCAGAAAAAGGAGACATTTCATAATTGTCAAAAGGGTATAAAAACCACATAGAAAAATATAATTCAGAAAATGAAACTTTGCTTCACATATTAACTAAAACTTCATGTCTAGCTTTGTACTCACCTTCCAAACATGATAACGAAATAACTTCTCCCTGCAGGAGAGGGATGAAGGGGATCTGCACTGAGAGGAAAAGTCTAGATTCTCAAGAATATGCGCTAGATGGCCAAAGTTTTTTTGTCTTTAGCTTTAGTAGTTCTCACACAAAAATATATTTTCAATAAAATACCCTAAATATATATTCAGTAAGTTATAATTTGGAAATAGTAGAAAACAACCATCTATCAATAAATTTTGACTTTACAGAGAAGGTTAATCTGTAGTTTCTTTTATTTTATTTTATGGTTATTGTAAAAAACTATCCAGAAACTTCAAAGCAGGACAGATTCATTTCACCATCCCAGAATTCTTTGCTATTTTTTTCCCAACAAATTGAGTTGTAAATCATTTTCAGGTGGTTTCTCCGATAAGCTTAGGCAAGTGTAATTTCATGCAGTGCAATTCAGACTTACATTCCCACTGTGAAAGAGAGCTCATCAGTCTGTCTTCTGGACAGAAAGGCAAAACCCTTCAGAATTACTTAGTGTCAGTTATATTTTCTTTGCAGTACAACATAACTCTTTCCTGGGAATGGAATATACCTTGTGTTTGTTTCCATTTATGGCCATGAAAAACCAATATAATTTTAACAAAGCTTTTATAAGTATTTAGAGAACTACGTACTTATGAATAGTGCCATATTAATATCACAGAGAATTAAATCCTCTGTTTAGCCAAAGAATGAAGGCAGCAGTGCAAGTTTTTATCCTTTTTTCTGGAGATTGCCATGGGTAACAGACTGAATCAGCATCCAAAATATAGCTTTTCAGTTTAGTTCGCCAGCAAGAACACCACTTAATGCAAAACATGATGGTGGTGGTGTGATGGACGGAACTCGCTAAGTTGTCTCCTTGTCTCACGCTGGCCACCAAACGGCCATCAGATGGTATGAACAGAAGCCAGGATCCTGCAGTGATCTCTGCATGGAGGGAATACTTTGCAGGACTGGGGCCATAATATAGTCATTATCAGTCTGCCTTCAAATTGGAGACTGAAAATGAAATAGTCTTTATTTTCTTATCCAAGCCCAAGATGTCAGGGCTGCTTGTGGAAAGATTTTGTTTGTTTCTTGTAAATCATACAAGAATGAGGAAAAAAGAAGTTGATCACCTGATTAGTCTTTTAAATAGTCAATGTTTGGGGAATTTTGTCAAGCTGATACTGCTATTTTGTTATTGACTAAGAAGTACCAGTCTTTTGTAACTCTTAAAAAGGGTAAAGAGAGAGTTCATTCCACATTATTTTCACATTGCTACCTCATTTTTAATTATTTTAGTAATCCTCATTTCATTGAATGACTTCATCTTCTATTCTAAAATCTCCACTTTTAGAGGAGGGGCCATAATATCGTAGAATTTCAAGGTAGAAGAAAAGAATAAGAAATGGTGGCAGAGGGTTTTCATTTTATGTTTCAATATTATTTTGATTACCGCATGACATATATGAAGCAACAAACATGTATTTGAAGATTAATTGCCTTTCAGCCAATAGCCTTGTAAAGACACAAAATTGCCAGAATTTTGAGAGGCAAAAGTTGTTATTATGGATCAATCATCCTGATTTTTTTCTCAAACTATTTATAACATCAGAGCGTGTGTTGAGTGAGTTATCATAGATCCTTCCAGTATTGAATTATGAAATGAAATTTCAGTTTATGAAAACTACATTAATATAAGAGAATTACCTGTTAAAAAATTGAATTCTTTGAAGTTAAGAAAGTTGATTAAGTGATTTATTTGCATGAGACCTTGGCAGGAATGAGGAAATCCTACGAAGGGTAGGAACAATCATGTAACAAAAGTGAAGAGATAAGGCAAACACGGATAAGAGATGCTTGGTAGGAGATATCATGGCACCAGAGGCTGGATTCAAAATATGAAGACTGCTATTTGCAATAATTTTGTCCTTTGGGTTTAATTTCTTTGTGCTCAGGAAAATATTTTTATACACTTATTTGAGCTGTTTGACAATAATTCTAAAAATGCTTGTAGTTCAAGGCAAGTTCTGTATGTTTAATTGTTCCCTAGCCCATTCTTGGTGCCTAATGGACCTCCTGCTACCTTAAAACATAATGAGCACTAACTTCCCCATCCCCCAGCAAAAAACCTCTTTATGTATGTACAAGATGTGTGAAAACATCAAGGAAAGAGTTGTCAAAAGAGCATTCAAAAGTTTCAGTTCTGCTACCAGACTTGGAAGAGGGCTTTTCACAGGAGATCCTCTTGGCTTCAGACTGGGACAGGCAAGAGGGATGGGGTTCTTTAATTTGGACAGAGAGAGATGAAGGAGGTTCTAGACAAAAACAGCTGTGTAAGTCTGCACACACTGCAGCCAAACTACTCACCCCTACAACTATATGTTTCACTTCTCTGCAAGCTGTTTTTTTGCTTCTTGTTGCATTCCCATACTACTGTCATTGATCACTTACCTCCTATATATGCAATCACTTCTTCTGCTTTATTTCTCTCCTTTTTCAGGGAATTTTGATGACATTTGTGGCATCACAAATGGTTATATCACTCTCAAAAACACTTTGCCTCTGTGCATTATAGTAGCCTCTATTATATTACAGTTCATTGCACTCTAAAAGCATAAAAGCTTTCAAGGCAGTTGACTCTGTTAAGGTTGCATTTGCCTATTGCACCAGACATCGTACACTTACAGGATAAAGCAGCAGGTAAGTATTTAGACCAAAGTGGTCTTCCTCTTTCTCTAACTTTATGTGATACTTCTATTGAATATTTTCTCAGTTGTCTAGAGGAGTTTCTATGTGTCGTTCTTGGCTGTGGTTTTCTTGCACCTTGAAATAATGATCCTACTTTGAAATTCTATAAAACATTAATTTCTTTTTCAGTGGATAAAAATTACCTTTTTCTCTAGTTTGTTTGTTTGTTCATTTGTTTGTTTTATTATAGGAGCCTGATGATAAGATCTTAACCCCATATTTAGATTCTTAAGTTTAATCACCTAGTTTTCAGAAGGGCTGAGCAGACAGTCTGTTCCATGCAAGTTAACAGAATTTGTTAGATGCCTGGTCATTTTGAAAATACCCAAAGACTCAACTTTGTTACAGGTTCTTAGTTGGTTGGTTTGGGGTTTTTTTTTGAAACCTTGGCCCACATACCTAGCTGAATTTCTCACAGAAATTAGGAGTTGTAATTTTATGGATAGCTTGTAATTTATCATCTGTTTCTCTTAGCGCCCACCTTGTGCTCATCATTTACAAATGATAATCAAAAAAGCACAAAATTTGGCATCAAGTATAAAGAAAATAAAATTTAAATTAAATAACACTAAAGGGAAACTGTTATCGTGCCAGAAAATTCAAAGAAGTTGGGCCTGTTAAATGAGATGAACTAAATATATACAGTAGCACTCTCCAGACAAAGCTCAAAATTTGCAAATCCTTTTTCTTTTCTTTGAAATATAAGCATATTTCACTTCAACAGAGAGATGTGCCTTTTTATCTTTTTTATGGGGTGTCATATGCATTGTGTAATGTAAATGAAAAATTGTACCATGTGGGTTCAAAATTCCATTTCCTTTCCTGCACATGACATCTTTGCTTCTGAAATCTAATGCAAATAAATAATGATATCAATGAAAAAGAGCGATCAGCACACAAAAAGGGGGGTGGGGGGAGGGGGTAGGTGGTCAGAATGTGTATGAGGTAAGGCATCTTCATGGCTTTAAGAAACAACAGGACTGCTTTGTCCAATACTGAGGATCTATCCCCCTTTGACTCAGGAGGGACTTCTTCTTTAATTATTTAGAGCTCTTTTTTAACAGCTTAGGTGAATTTCCAATTGGAGGTGGCAGTCTGGCCCTTGAGGCCAGGTGATGTCTTCCTATCAAGTTCACATGGGTCAGGATTTCATTTCTAGAAGGTTTGTTGCTTCTGGTGGTTTTCATCTTCTGTGAGTATGAGGACTTCACGTTCTACCTGTAGCATGCAAATACTACCATCAGGGTTCTGGTTATCTTTCAAAACCTGTGTCCTCTTTTGTTACAACTGTTTCTGTTCTACATGGGATGCTTGTGAGATGTGAGCGTTGGTGTGCATAGTATAGCTGTTAGTTTAATGGCTTGGAAGGTATTGTCACTTGGGAATCAAACACTTCTAACCTGTAAAAGGACTAGGCGGGTCACATGTTAGGTGTTTTTCTACTTCTTCTCTTAGGATTTCTCAATTATTTTTCCAACTGCTTCCAGGTTAATTATCTTTGAATCAAGAAATATTACTGGAAGTTGAAGGTGTGATTTCAGTCACATCTCTTTTAGCTTCCAGACCCAATGAAGACTTCTGTTGCAATGCCACTCTTGGCATTAACTTATGTCTATGCTCAACCTCAAGCTTTCAGCAATAGTTCGTGCCAATCCTAGAAAAAGGGCTCACTCAAAACAGTGGTCTGTTGCCACCAAAGCAGACTGTCTGATGACTCTGCCACAGGGATACCTCAATCAGGGCAGATTGCCCTGAGAACAACTGGTTCAGCCTCAGTGGTGTCCCTAAGTGCAAATAAAGTATTGACTTTTATTAAGAACTAGCCTCACTTTTCTCTTCAGATGTGAAAAGTCCAGCCTTATGGCTAATTTTCTTTGAGCATGGCTATCAAATTCATGTCATAAACCTAGAGCAAATCAGACACTGGCAGCTGTGTACAAAGTGAGCCAACTGTGCATTTGCGGCATTTCGATGTCTGGCAGAGCTTGCCCTAAGTTTTCTGTCATGGGCTTGCAGTTTTTAAAATCTACTGTTGTCATGGGCTAGCCTGCTTATACAGCCGCTGCATTTTCTTCGTTATCACTCTCATTCTTCTTCACTCTCATTAAATAGCTTCCAGGCATTGTAACTGCACGTTAGCTTGCAGGAGAGCTCTAGCTCTCGTAAGGGAACCCAGAGGTGTGTAAGCCCCATGAAGAGAGCAGTACATTTATTTCAGTGAACCTGATCTTCCGGCCACATGCAAAAAAGGCAGTGCAGGAAGGAGAGCTTTTCAGTCACTGGGGATTAAGCCCTCCCTTAACGTTTCCTGAAAAAGCACAGACTTACACTGTATTGTCTTCAGTGAGCAGTTCATTTTTGTATCTGCAGAATTAGGATAATGGAGATAACAATGTGAATTTTAATTTAGAGTTTGTGAGGCAGAAGATATAGTGCTCAATTCCACATAAATGCTTAGATGAAAAATAAAAGCATGTAGCAAGATAGAATTTATATTTCCATATATGATAATCAGAAAGTTTTTGCAGTCAGGTTTCTGCTGTTCGTCTTTTGAAAAATATTTTACTAGCTGAAAGTTTATAGCAGAAGAATTATTATATGTTTAGAGAAGCTTGTTTAACATGAAATCTCATTTGAGAGAATAAATCCTTTCTGTAAAATTAAAGTTGAATGTCATGTCGGTTTCATAGATTTTTCTATTATGATTATCTTCATTTACTTTTCACGGAGTTAGCGTATATATCACAATGGGAAAATAGACTCCGGCACCTATCAGTGGTAGAAGAAATGCACTTACAGGAGACAATAACGAAGATTCATAAGGAACTGCAGTAGCACATTTTATACAAATGGCCTTTCTGTAAGTTTGTTGCTTCTTGCTGAATAGTAGTCATTAACTGCAAGGCATGGCTGGCTTCATGAAGAGTTCTAGGAAGGCTTGATTCATTGTTGTGACTTTATTAATAAGAAATTGTGAACCTGAACTAACCAACCAATTTAGGTAAGACCATCTGTTGTCTAATAAGATGTGACTGTAATTTGAATAGTGGTTTTGTAATAAGTGTATTATGGGATGAAGGACAAGCAGATATTAGCTTTGTGTCATTAGCTTCCAGGGAAAAAATGTAGTTCATTTGCCAGTATGGAACATGGACTGTTTTTTCTTTAACTCTTAGCTCATCCTGTGTACAAGTAGACCCCCCTGTCTGTATCTTCTCTACCATATAATAATGTCAAAACCAAAAAGAAAATGGGGTATGATGCACCTTTTGGAGCACTCTTGTGGTCACTCATTAGTGGCAATAAATCTGTTTTGTTCTTGATTGATTCTCCTTTGTGGTACTAGATACCCTGACTGCTGTGAAGATGAAATGGCAAGCACTAGCTTATCACCATGATGTCAGTGTTACTCGGTTTTGCTTTGTTTAGTTGCCCTCTCTGGGCTAATACAAGAAGCTAATGTCAGCTAAGTACTGCGAGTGCTAGAAAATGGTCTTTTTTATGTTTGGATGTTTGGCAGTAAGAAAATGGACAAAGCACATGTAATGCTGACTTGTCAGCTCAAACTCTCCCAACTCTTAGGTTTTTATATGGCTGTTAAATAATACTGTAGAGTAGATTAAGCTTTACTACTCACTATCATACTTTTATTAAACCTCTAAAATGGAATTTTACAGAAGCATTGTCTAGTTAAGTAACAAGGATAAACCTTTTCTTTGGTCATACAAAACCAGGCATTAATCCATATGCATGAAGATTAAGGCAGAAATAAGGGCAGATCTATATGGCAGTGACTTTTCTAAAAACACATTTAGAAGAAGAGTGTTGTATATTTTGTACCAGTTTCTTGTTAAGCTGTTGCCTCCTCTTGTGTCTGAGTTTCCTTGAATACAGGAAAGCAAAACAAATCGTTAACAAGGAATATAGTACTATTAATTAGAAGATTGTGCTAAAAATGTAAATTATGCTGGATGAAACACAGCCTTTCAAAAACTTGGTCATGTGCCCTTACGACTCTGTCATTTGGAGTATTCAGTAGATCCTGGACAGCTGAGTTCCTATTTGCTTAGGTCTGCAAGTTTAATTTAGAAAATGAAATGAATAAGAAGTATTGGGAAACTCCGCAAAATGAAACGGACTAGAGTTTTACGGTTGGTATGACATTGGCTTGTGTGTTGGATATCAACACAGCAGTACACCCTGGAGTGGTCATGGCTACCAATATGTGAGTATCACCAAGTTCTTGAGTCTCTTAATAAGTGCCCTTCCTTCCTTTATTTATCCTATTTATCTATACTTCCAAACTGCCTGAAACAGTAGCACAATATATTACAAGATAAAACTGCTATGAAAAAAACTCATGAGGGAAGCCTAAACATACAAGATACTAAACTTCCTTTCACTCCTTATGACCGAGTTCCTCGCTGTGGATATTACGATGTGAAAAATTATGTCAACGTGTTTTGTGCTTCCAAGTTTCACAACACAGGAGCGTAAACCAGTAAACCATACCAAGCTCTTGGATCTCCCTTTCTCTCTGCTCTCTTGGTGCCGTCTTTACAGGCTGAACACTGAGCTTCAGGGACTGATGCTGACTGAAAACGAAGGCACCTTCTAGGTAAAGAGCTGGCGATCCCACTCCCCAGTGAGAGGCAGAAAGCAATCCAGTATCTTCCTGAAAGCAACCTGGCCAGGTCTGGCACCAGGACGGCGTTGGGCTGTACTCTGTAGGACCGTGAGGCCTTCCATGGACCTCGGCCTGAGAAGGCAGCGAGGGGACACAGCTCCAAAGGCCAGGGTGCTTCTAAGTCTCCAGGAAAGCAAAGAATCCGAAACTGAGTCTTTTAATAAAAAGATCCAGTTATTGTATTGACTTTTTCAGAGAGGGAGGATAATGAGTTTTCTGTGGAACTTAATGAAGTATCGCCACAGAAGAAATTATATAATATGAAATCTTTAGACAGGATTGAAAGAGCACGTTTTGTATTTCCAGAACAGTAAAGATTCATTGCGGCTTCTCATTTCTTTAACAAACCCTGAAGTGAAAATGCTGTCTCTCCATAAATCCCAGTCTATCAGTCTGGACAGGGAGCTGCTTTATGTTTGCATTCATACAGTTTTAAAGCTGTAAAATAGTATCCACAGAATTTTCTGAAGCAATTCGTTTTTTAGTAAATCTGTAAAGAGATGTAAGGAGCAGGAAGCCTTTTGTATTTGCAGGAGGACAAAGTATCAGCCAGCAAATACAATCCAGGCAAAATGAAAATGTATTGCACATGCTGATCGTTGACTTGCAGAAGATCAGAAGGTTCTTTGCACATTAAAAAAAAGAGAGATACACATCAACAATAGGCCCAAAAACTTACAAATAATATTGCAACATTTTAGTCATGTTCTATTTGTTTTCTTTGTATCTGTGTATGTTGTTTTTTCTAGCACATTTTTGCATTTATGACTAAGATCAAAATGCAGTATTTACTTCCAAGGAATATGCAAGGCTTCAAGTAAAAGGAAATTGTTTTTCAGCAAGGCTCAGATAAGTTAAACATGAAACAGTTTTCATTATACTGTGGAAGATACTTTTGGGCAAGGATTATTACACTTTTTGCACCTTTTAGAATTGAAGATCATGTCTTGTATATGTGAATTCTACTGAATACGATTAATCCCTGAAAGCAGCCATTGAAGCCTTTGGAGAGGGGAAGGGGAAAAAAAAAAAGTTTCTCTTTTAAAGCCAAGGTTATAGTCAAGGTTAATTCAGGGTGTCACGAAAGTGTGACTGTGACAAGATTTAGTGACGATGTAAGGGCAAATTAATGCAAGATCAGTGGCCTGACTATTGATTCTTATCATGGGATCCTGCTGAAATGAAGTCATTATTTAATTACACTTTTACTTACACTATAAATGGTTCCCAGAATAGACTGCACTCGATTTTGATGTCTGCAGCTCCATCTTCACTTTTCTTTTGTGTTCATAAGTGAGTAGGGAATGGGAATAAGCACTCAAGAAAATTTTCATTTATAATACTTCACATGCAGTCATTTTCCCACAAAAAACAAGCAAGCAAATGTTTTTATTCTTCCATTCAGAATAGTCTGTGATATCAAATAATTCTGAGTACAGGAAACATGTCTTGAAACCTCTGAAGATTTTCAGATCAAAATGTCTCTAAATTTCATTCAAACAAATCAATGTTCAAATGGTCTTCTTGAGTGGTTTAAAGATTTTTTTTTTCACTGTCTCTAGAAGGAGGCTCTAAAGTCACTGTTCATACTAAAGCAAGTAACTTAACTGGGACCTACAAGAAATTAATAAGTACTTTATTGGGACTTAAGATACTACAGCAAGGGCTTTGCTATAGAAATCTATTAAGAAAGATCAAGCATCTATAAAATGACACCAACATTTTCTGAACAATCAAAATTACATTGTTTTCCTATTGTATCTTTGATTCTCTCTATCCTGAATCAGGCCTATTTGGCAAATTTGTGACTAATAAAAAGTTATCATTAATTCAGGTTTAATTTGTCTTGTGGACCAAGCCCCACATTTTGTCAAATTACACAGATCTGAAGACTCAACAATTAAGAAATTGTAACTGGCTTTCATTATAATGTTATTGTCTGAAAAATAATATGTAAAAATGGGCAGAATTCACATTTTAAATGCAGGATTATGTTTGTTGTTTTAGAACATGGAAGCATCTAATTCTGTGCTTGTATAATACATAGTACAGTGCAAACAGTCTTGCTCAGGACAAGAATCCTAAATAAGTAAAAAATGTATCGAGGCAAAAATCACAACTCAGTGGAACTCAACTTTCATAAAAAGTTGATGAGAGATTCAGTTTCCAATTAATCAAATAAAGGGAGTAAAATTAACTTTCTTGTTTTGGATTGGAGTAATAAGTAAAACCAATCTGCAGAGTTTAATCTGATCCTCATTGTATCCCACCATATTTATGAAAACTTCATCTCCACAGCCTCTTTTTTGTCTGGTATACTGTATTTTTACATTATTTTTAAATAAAGGAAAAATGAACCCACATAATTCACAGAACATAAAAGATAATAAATGTAATGCATGAAACAAACACAGCCTTCTGCAAGACAATGTACTGTAGTCTTACAGCCAAGTGTTGTTTAGCCCATGGTGTGGACTTTTCTCCTGCAAATATTAGTCTCTTTTAAAAACTTTTCCTAAGAGGGAGAGAGACATAAAAAGTCAGTGTATTAGATGAGTAAGTAATGTAATAGCTTCCTGTAATAACTATCTCTAGTTGCCACTTACTAATCAGACATTCAAAAAACAAATAAAATGCAGTGCATAAGCAGTTTGCTTGCTAGTTCGGTATCATGTGATTAGCCATTAAATGATAATACAGCAAGATCATTATGTTAAAAACCAGAAGATTAAAGAAATTTCTTTTGTCTCTTGTGCACCTATGTTCATAAGCAGTAGTGTTAAAATTTTCACATTTTCAACTACTACAGAGGGAATATATACATCTAAATTAGAGAGATAATATATAAAGGGTTTTGTTAACGCTTTTCCTCTGAATGAAGAAATCCAGCTATAGTGAAATTATTTCTGGTTCAGGTTGTCTTTCAGTGCCCTTGACAAATGTAGGGTGAGAGAGAGAGAGAGGCTGCTTTCTGTGCTTCAAAATTTCAGTCTTGGCTCGATGTGTTTCTTTTTGTCAAGCCATATTTTATTTTTTTTTATTTCTTTAACCTTTCCTCATCATAACAGGTGGCCAGCAGTTGTTTTCATCCAATCTCTAGCAGCAGCAATGTCACTGATCTCACCATTTTGTAAGTGTGTTCACGCAACCAGTCAGAAGCGTGGTGGGTAGAAGGGGAAATGGCAACGTGGCTTGTAATGGGCCAATTATAGTAGGAACCCACTTCCAGGAGTCATTTCATACGAGGAAGTATTTCTGCAGCGTTATTTTGTGCTTTGTTATGCCAATGTTATTTGCCAAAGCTGTCTTTGGGTTTTATACATGTGGTTGTAGCCAATGGACAGAACAGCAGGGTCAACTCTGGTGTTTTGGCACATAGCAAAGGCCAGGTCTGGGTCACCTGACATATCCTAATCTTGTTACTAAAACCTGACCTTTCTATATAAAGAAAAAAATCAGCCACTCTCACGGCTCTATTTTCTCTTCTCCTTGAAAGCCCAGATGTTCTCTTACACAAGGAGAAAAGGAACAAAGTCTGGGTGAAATGTGTTTCTGAGGTTGGAGGATAGTCAACAACCCACTGATCAAGACAGCAAAGAATAATACAGGAAAAGTGAAGGCAAATATATATAGTGTTTGGTGTCAACGTTAAAACAACTCCAGCTTTTTAATTTGCACAGTTTATAATAATTTCCTGATTGTTCTAACTAAAATCTGAGACACATACACCTCCTTACATCTAAGATTGACTAAGCCCTGTGTTTGTTTCTCTCCATTATCTCTAAAAGGGTTCCGAATAACTACATCAGATGTTGATGCCTAAATTGTAGATTTATATACTTAAGTGAAATTAAACCCACATCTATCTAGCTCAAAACTGATGGTAGGAATGGTCCATTCATCTGCTGTGAACCACAGGACCGTATCCACAGTGAACGAGCTGTTCCGGGGCATGGCCCAACATAACCACTGTTCACACCATCCCACTTATGAAAGGTGCTTCAAGTGCTGAACATTTTCAGGTTATTTTTGTGACCTAAGGACCAGGCCCCATGATGAGGACATGTAAAGTTGTCTTTTGCTTTTGACTTTTTCCTGGGTGTTGTATGTTGTGTTCTTCTGTTCTGGCTGCGCTGGTTGCACAAAAGCATCTGAGCATGCTCAGGGCAAAAGGCTTCCAGCACTGGGGGAACAGAGATGGGAGACACTCAGCAAGATGGGGAGCGATGCTGCAAAAAAAAAAATGGATGCAATGAGGGAAAGTTTTCCTGTGGACTAAGGGGAGACCTTATCACTTTCTACAGCTACCTGAAAGGTAGCGAGGTGGGTGTCAGTGTCTTTTCCCAAGTAACAAGTGGCCTCGAGTTGTGCCAGGAGAGGTTTAGATTGGATATTGGGAAAAATTTCTTCACCAAAAGGGTTATCAAACATTGGAGCAGGCTGCCCAGGGAAGTGGTTGAGTCACCATCCCTGGAGGTATTTAAAAGACGTGTGGATGTGGCACTTAGGGACATGGTTTAGTGGTGGACTTGGCAGTGTTAGGTTAGCAGTTGGAGTCGATGATCTTAAGGGTCTTTTCCAACCTAAATGATTCTATGACTAGTTGCAACGAGAAATCAATTTTATACTTGCTAGACTAAGTCAGAAAGAAAGTTTAGACTTTCAACTGATAGCAACCATTCCTTACCTATGCTCTTTATTCTAGAAGGTTTGCTAGCATGGAAAACTTCACATTAGAAGTGTTGTTTTTATAAGCTCTAAAAACTGTTGAAGTTCACGTCTCTTTTCCTTTAGCCTGTTTCTTTTTTTAATGTCGCTTGTTTAAGGTCCCTTGAGATGATAGAACAGTGTCCATCAAGCAAAACTTTTGACAAATCTCAGCTTATTTTATGTGATTATTTGTCTGTGGGCTGTTTATGGTATAGGTTTGTGGGACCGTGGATTGAGGTGTAGAGTGGTGGTGGCAAAATAAGGTGTAAAATAAGCAATGACAGTGAAAAAGGACTACTTTTATGCCATGGTTTTTCTCTGTGAGCTGGAAAACTGTCTTTTGATGAGAGAGGAGCAAACTGGATGTACCCAGTTGAAACTGACCTCAATAATTAATGTTGAGGCCAGCCATCAAATGGTGTTTTACTGACATGGGGAATCAGCAGGTGATCCCAGTTTGCTTCTTGGGCCAGAGATACTCATGCTGCAGAATCCAGTTACTGTTGACTTTAATTGGTTGTTATGTTTAAAGTATCTTATATAGAGATTCTGAAAATCAAGTAAGCATAAGCAAATTTACTCTTTCTCTTGCTCTGGAAGCAATCCTTTAAATCCAGGCAGTGGATGGGATGTCCAGGAGACCTTGCACAGCTGTGAACCTCACTGCACTTGCCCATGTAAATAAAAATTGGAACCTTGGTAGTTGTCAACGCAGCATCTATTCCATTCATTCCGCTGCTGTTTAAGAAAAAAAAACAGGTATCTTCTACCCTCTAATTTTTCATTAGAAATGTTTCAGCAGCATTATAAGACATAAATCTTTAAGAACTAGTATTCTGCTTAGGACATTTATTTCCAGAGATACTGTCGGAAACAATGTACTCTTTGCTGAATGGACAGACACAGTGAAATTGTACTTTTTAAAGATGGTTTGTGGTATCTGGACCAAAGTTGTCAGGTTCAGAATCTGTTTCAATATCCACCTTTAGATACACAGGACATTATCAAGTTGTGGTGTTTCTCATATCCACTGGAAAATTTGGCCTCTCTGTCAAAGTTTACAGTAGTGCTAACTTCACAGTGATATCCCTGTTGTCTTCTTCACTGAAGGTGAATGATATTACTGCACTGATGAGGAAATCTCTCCCAGCTTATGAAATACATTTGTGTTTTGGACATGACTGAGACTTTCCTTACTTTTAAAAGGTTCGGAAAGAGGTTGTGGTAGTGTAGCTGACAGTTCATCCATACCGGAGATGGTAATGATGAGACATCTTTCAGCAGGCATTATAAATGGATATCTGGCATTGAGAGTGCCTTTATGGTTTGAGCATGTTTATCCTTGTGGTTCTGGAAACCAGACCACGAGGTGGATTATATTGCTGCATATAAATTGTGTTCCAGCATGTTTTATACATCAGGTGGCTTAATCAGATAAAGACAAATGGCAATGAAATAGCTTAAATACAAATTTACTGCCAGGTAGCCAGTATACGGTGCTGTATTTTACTTTTACTGGATTTTCTGACTTAGCTGGCAGTAAATTCAGTCATTTGCCACTTAGAGACATGGGTCAAATTGTCTTTCAGTCTAATCTGTGTGGTCCTTTCAGGTTCAACATGAATGGGGGTTTTGCCATCTAGCAAGGACTGACATCTTATTTAACAAGCTATAGAACATCTATCACTTTGTTAAAGGAGAACTTGGCATGCTGGGGAAAAAATACAAAAATCCTTACCCTGGTCTGGCTGCAGGTGTATTCAGGACGAGTTCAATCCACAGCACAAATAAGCCTGTTCTAACTTATTTTGGAAAGTCTGTGAAAGTCTATTGGGAAGAGTGACACCAGCAGGGACAAGGGCAGTCACAGTTACAAGCGTTCCCCATATACACTGTGTCTCTGACCCAAGATTTCAGGAATTCTCCGTGAAGAGCATAGCTGCAGTGGCTGCACCAACCCCATGGAGTACATAGGCTCAGCGGGGTGGGTGGTGTTGTAGCCATTGATTGCATCACCAGAAGATTTGTGGAAACACCATGGATCCAGATTCCACCTAAAAAAAGCCCAAAGCACACAGGGTGGTTTTATGCCCAGGTATCACCTCCTGACACGCAGTCATGGTGTGGCCACGGTCCCTGGAAGCACTGCGGTTTTGGGTTGATGCATGAAGTGGATGGAGGAAGCGGTTACTCCTTCCCGTGCCCTCCAAATCCATTTAATAGAAAATCTTCAAGCTGAGAATGTGTCAGATATTAAAGTGATAAGAAAAGATGATGCACTTGATCTTAGTCAACAGCTGGGAAGTATGCATCTGGGACAGGGGCTTCTGTGCATACTGCAGAGCACTTCCATCCCAGTGAGGACGATACGGGATCAGTGCTTTCAAGGGCTGTTGACAGATCTAAACCATAACACATAAATGAGTGATTTCTGCACTTGAGAAAGTGAGAACTGTAAATCAGACAATTACAGTAGTTTGTAGTGATAACTGAAATTGTTGGAATTTAAGCTACTATGGCAAAATGTCTGAGCAAAAGAAAATAATCTTAGGCTATATTTTTTCCCAGTTTAGTATCTTCTTTTAATTTTCATATTCATAGATCTGCTGCCTTTTAGGTCCTAGTCAGTCCAACACAGAATGCATTTTCTTTCTCAGTTTTGGATAAAGAAAAGAAAATTTAAACAACAGCTTACCTGCTGATAATTTATGAAGAACAAAATATTAAAATGAATGTTTTCATAAGCTTGTAGACTCTACTTCTGTTTGGTACATCAGCTTAAAATTCATGGTAGAGTAAATGAAGATTTAATAGTAAATTTCACAGTAATTCTATCACTAGATAAAAGGAAAAACGAAATCTGATTGTCAGATATATTTTGATAGTGTAGGTTTTGATCTGCTTCCTCCAGGCATGAACAAATAACCAGTTTAAACTCAACAAATTTTCTTTCATTGGGTACTTGCTTATTTTGAACCAATGCTACACTGTCCTTACTTTCCATTAGCATATTTTCCAAAAATTATAGTACCTAAGCTATAATTTTATAATACTAGGTATAACAGAGGCATTTTGCTGTTGCAGTTCACCCTTCTGTTAACTATCAGTGAACAAGACAATGCATCTAATTTTACTACATGATTTTAGGTTTTGTATCTTTATGTGGACATGAGTGTGAAGGAGGAAGAAGTTGGATCTTTTACACAGGACTAGTTTGTTTTAATACAATCCAATAAAACATTCTCAGGGAAATTATATACTTGACTTCATATCATACAGTCATCCAGTGCTAGTACTTTGGACCATGTTTTTCTTTAGTGCACAACTCAGAGACAAAACACTGAAAAGCATCCCTGTTCTTACTGTAGAGACGTTAATTCCCCTAACTATTCTTGATTTAATCACCTTCCTATGTTTCTCTTACAGTGACTTGGAAGTAGGACATACAGACGCTAGTGAGCATCCCTCTGTTGTTACATTTTGTGTCAGTAGGGATGCAGTTATCAGGAAGGGATTTGAAAGAAAATAAAAGAAGATAAAAGAAAATCAAATAATGCTTAAATGATGGGATGAAGATGCAAATTTACTTTCTACTGTGCAGTTCCAAAAGCTGCAAGTGCGATACTCAGCAGAAATGTGGGCACAAATCCCATAAACAGGTCATTCCAGACCATAGTCATCATCCCAAGGTGCACTTGAGCATCTGTTAAATATTTTATATATGGTATTTATATTTACAAGTAGCTTTGTGAATATCTAACAAGAGCATTTGAAAGACCATAAAAGAGGAAATGTTAACATGGAGCTATAAGGTGATCTCACATGATTTGGGCCCACATAATGCAGTGGGCATTTATGGATCCTATAAATAGATGTTGAGCTATTTATAAAGCATCCCTCTGCTTCCGTGCTACCCTGAATATATGACCAAGACATTGTGTATTGTATTGAGGAGCCTGTGGTTGATTATTAGAACCCAGCAATGTATCTGACTAGGTCCTTGCTGGGATACCTGAAAGACCTGACACGCTTCTTCACTTTAGAAGTCAGGAAAATAGTTTAAGATGTTCCCTTTCAATCTCTGTACTTGCATATGATCCACACAGACTTTGTTTTACTGTCCTGTCTATTGTGCTCCCTCTTGTGCTTCATTCACATCATGAAATGAAACAGCAGCATAAGCAAAGTGTTATATTCTGTTGTGTCCCAAAGAACCAAAATCCTGCTTTCTACTGGGCTGGAGGGTCTTCAGCAAATAGTCTTTAAAGCAGGCTTTGCATTCCTTGCTGATGTGATGACTGTATTTTTGCATGCATCTTGTCTCTCACAAGGTGTGACCAGCTTATTGCTAACAATCAGATTTAATGTTTCATTTCAAAACCCAGCACTCTGTTATTTGGCCTTTTGAATTTCATGGAGAAGGACCAAGAATATGGGCAACTTGAGAAATCATGTTTTGTTTCTATGGAGATGCCTTTGCTTTTTTTCCAAATCGCCCAGGGCTGCTTATGGGATTTTACCCTTTGAACTCACTTGAAAAACGTTCAGTGCAGGAATATGATGAAGCTTATCAAGTAGACAAAGCTATCAACCTTGGAGTTGCCTGCTTTGCTATCCCTACAATTCTGTTTCTCTCTCTAGTAGAATACCCTCCTTTTAGTACTAGTCTACCCAGTCCCTACCCTTTAGTCACTGCCTATATGCAGCCCAGACCATTCGCAGGTCATGCGGGAAGGCACCTGCAAGGAATCTGCATATCCTTACCTGCTGTGCCTAAGGGACTCCCATTGTCAACACATTGATCACCTTACTATAAATTTTAAAGTGTCTTTTGCATCATGACTCCGTCCGTGTTTCTTAGAGAAGGAAGGAGCTGGAACATGTTGGGTCGATCTGTTGTCACTTGTCACCTCAAATTATTGCATAACTTAACATTGACCAAGGCTGCCAATATTATGTATGCATTTATTTCTTTCTCATCAGGGCTGGTGTGTTCTTGCTGACACTGCACAAGTAAGACATCCCACAGGCCTCTGCACCACTCTGAGCTTCATGCCCCTTTTAAGTCAGTAAAACAATTCACAGGTCAGTGAACAGAGAACAAGACTTACTTGAGAGTACTTACGAGTGATCAGGACAGTTTTGCTGCTCTCTCTATTTGAGAGAACTGATTTTCTTCTCAGGTGCTTTTCTGGTTTGCACTGTGAATCACAGGCAGTCGGCAAGGCTGCTCTCAGGTACGTAGTATGCATTTCAAGCTTCTTGGCTGTTGTAAGTAGGACTGACTTTGACCGTTCTTCACATCGTTTTCTTATCCAGGTACTGCTGCACAACATGTCTAACTGCTCAATTCGATCATTATCTCCTGCTGCTGCAGTTCTCTTTTTCTATCTCAACCCTTTCTCAGAGTTTTCCCTCCTGCTTATCTGGGGGTTTCATTTCCAGATTATCAAGGACCTCCTCTTCTATTTCTGATTTGTACCTGGGCAATACTTAATTTACTTCTCTGCAACATTTTTTTTTCCTCCCAGTGAGCACAAAGCCACTTTTGCTCGATTATGCAGAGCCCAGTCTGGCATTTTTTCCTCACCATTCTTTCTTAATGCCTCTTTCAACTTGGCTCTTCTTCTGACTGTTCTACAAGGCACCTGCACATCATTGCTCAGTAACATCCTTCTGCTTTTCTAGTTGGAAAAAACAGTTGATTCTTCTTGCTTAACTTTAAACGTATGCATGAAGATATTTGCACATGGATTAGTCACTATAGCACCACAAGAGAGAGTAATAAGCATCTATTTTAGATGTCTGATTTTAGGTTGAAGTTAATCTGTTTTGTAAGGGAGCCTAGGTCAGATTTTGATATCTGTGTCTAGTTGAGCAAATCATACTAAGGACCTCTTCTAAAATGCTGGACTTTATGGATCTTTTTGCTCCCCAAATTACTTGAAGTAGCCAGTTTCAGGCGGTTTTCTGACCCTGTTGCTCACAGTCATGTCCTATTCTATTTTCAGCCTTGGAAAATTTAGCACAGGCATTCCTTTTACACCAAGGCCCTCTTATCTGGTGGAGGCTGTAGACTTTTCTACATAAGGCTAGAAGAAATGAGCACACTCCCTTTTAAGTGAGATGCAGTGGTTCTTTTCTCTGGGAGGAAAGCAGAGGATCTGCTTTTTTTATTAAGAGAGTGCCTTAAAGTTTATGTTCCAGAAGAGAACGTGGGATTTGAAAAGCCTAAGAGCTGTGAGATTCCTTCCTTATTTCTGTGTAACAGAAAACTTCTCATCTCCTGGGAGTGGAAGGAAGAAATTATTTCAACGATTTTTCACCTTAGCTTTGCCCTTGAAATGCTGGGAAAATAACAGATGGAATCCATACCTCAAATTCTATTTAATGTGGGCTTACTCTAACAACAGATGAGAAAGATAAATATTTTTCCAGTAAATTTGCTGGGCAGATTTTTCCACTCAGTAATATCTCATGGGATGTAAACCTCCATATCCTGGAGTGTTTTCTCAGTTTGCACTGTTTTCAGTCTAAGAAATTCTCGTTTTAATCATATTTGTAATCAAACAGCATTTTTCCACCCAGTTTCTTTGAAATTGATTATGTCTCTGACAGGTAAAATGGGATTTAAGAAGAACATTTTAATATTTACATCTGAGCATTCAAACATTTTATTTTGTAAAAACTTAAATTGTAAAAAAAAAAATTGGGTTTAAAGCATTACTCAGAAGTGATTCAAGAGATTAAAAAAATAGCTTTACACCAAATATCCTTGTGACTGCAGATTTTCAAGTGGTTTTCTAAATTTGGATTTTCTCTATTCAGATAATGTGATAAGTAATTTTCCTAGTTTCCTAAAAATAGGAGAAGCTATTCTTTTCCTCTGTAGAGGTTCTGTCTCACCCAAGTAAACATCCGAACATTTTGTCCTTCTGTTTTTTGCCCTTGACTTCTGTGGGGAAATTTTGAAATTCCACAGTTCATCTCTGTAACAATGATTTACGATTTGATGTACAACCTCCTGATGTAATCACTTAGAGACTTGCAGTCCTTATTCTTCTACAGCTAGTTTCAGAATTACATGTTATGTTAACTTAGGCAAGTCACAGATGAGAGCGATACTTATGAGCAGTGTTGAAAAATTCTGGTGCATAACTTTTAAGGTTTAGTCCATTTAAATACCTTTAAAAATTGCTTGTGCGGTTTCATTTTTTCATCTGTAAAATGGAGGACCAATATTTGTCCACCTTCCAGAACTATACACATGCTGGAATACAACTATAGACATACTGAGCTGCCCAAATAGTATGAAAAATGCCTCAAATTTTAATAGCTGTTGAAAAGAAATCCAGTTGCCATATTTCTCATGATTTCAAAATCATAGGTAATGGAAAAGGACATATCAGCTGGACAAGAACAATGGCTAAATGTTCCTCTTCTTGTAGAAAAAAATAAGGTGGTTCTTCTGAGTTGCAGTGTGGTAAGTGTTTAATGCTGCACAGTTTGTATCAGATAATAAATCTGTAATTTCTTTTTTACATTAAAAAACTTTTCTATGGTTCAACTATATTGCCCTAAAATTGTTTCTAATAGTTTAATGAGCATATTGAACTGTAAATTTTATATTTTCTGGGAAAATATTTTTATATGAAAATATTAAAATTAAATTTGCCATGTTTTATCTCATCATATTCTCGTGATATACTATCCAAGAATTGTCAGAATCTTGCAGCTGTTTAACTGGCTGTAGTGTTTTATTTTGGTATAATTCAAGCACAAAGTCAAAGACACTAGTACAAAGCTGTAGTACTCAAACCAGGTCTTCTACTTTTCAGTTATCTGGGATGCTATGAATTGTTAAAAAGATAGCTATTTTTATCTTTAGGAGGTTAGTATTAGACTAGACTTTTGGTTTATATAAGCAAGTGTTCTCAAATTGACCTTCTACAACATACATTCCCAATTGAGTATGGCTGATGCAGTATTTCCATTTTTATATCAGATTGTGCTATAAAAGCAGTGAACTGAGATCTTAGCATCTAAGAGCCAGACTGAAACAATGAGAAGTACTTCAATAAAGCATTCAAGTATCTTATGAATATTTCTACGTAGTTCTAATTAGATACACACAGACACATTTTCAGCTGAAATCTGCTGAAAAGAGCTTGCTTGATATCTAGGTTATTAAATGAAATCAGCAGTAACAGAGTGCTCATGAAAATAGCCAAAATATGGACAAGGACAAAAATGAATCACTTGGATCCAACAGTAAGCAAATCTTGTTTGAAGAAAAGAAAGAGCAAAAGGAAAAAAACATCATTGCCAGCTAATACTGCTTTCCCCAGTATTAAAAACAAACAACAGTGATAAAAATCAATAGGGAGTAATTGTAACATGTTGAGAAGATAGTGTCAAAGATATATGACTAAAAGTAGTGAGTGATTGGACTGAAGTTTAGTCTTTGTACTGAAGTTAATTAAAGATGAAAGGAAAGGAAAAAGGACCTGTAGCTCTTAGAATGGGTGATCCGAAGGTTTGCGGCAATGCTGTGTACTTCATGATACATCTCGGTCTGATGACAGTTACATCACTGTTACAATGGTTGATCAGAAATGATGTTTTTGTGTTTAGGAAAAGTTCCTTCAGTTCTAGCAGGTTGAATGCAATAATCAGCAAATCTTAAAGGTTTTTCTTCTTCCCTCCCTTCTGAAATCACAAGCATGAACTTCTAATCCTTATGTCCCATTTGATTTTAGATATAATTTTGGATAGAAATACTAGAATTGTACTGTGGAATTTTTTGGACAGGAAGCACTAGAATTGGACTATGGAGTTGTCCACAGATATATCAACTTTTTGGTGGAAGAATGTGGGGGGACTGATACTCTTAGCAGAGTTTGCATTTCTCTTGGAGTTGGTCGAGACATGCCAATGTATTCAAGATCAAACTCTGACCTGGCCACATACGTAAGCATTTTATTGTTATTACCCTCGTCCTATTTGAAACTCTTGAGATAATTAGGCTATGGACAAAATTATACTTGGGAAACTTAGCTCATTTTTCCATCATTAAGTTGTAGATGGACTACACAGAGATCCAAAAAGTGACTTAAGGATGTCAGTGCCCCAGTTTCTCAGACAGTGCATCATGCCTGCGCAGGACACACAACATCAGCTTGCTGAGTGGAGAGCTGGATCGTTTAACCAACACACAAGTGCTAAAGACAGGGATTCATTTCAAAACTCTCTCCAATTATGGACCATTTACATGGGATTGCAGGAATACACCTCACCCTCTTGTATAAAGCAAAGCGTATGATACCTTGTTTTGAACACCAAGTGGGAAGGAAGTAGAAGTTTCCACTTTTTATCCAGCAGCCTGGTTGTTAATGCATTCGTAAAGCTTGTGAGAAATAAAATGCAATTCTCTTCTCCTTCCCAGACTATGGGTTGTTCTAGTGTAGAGGCATTTTAAAACAGTATCTACTACCTGGGCCAGTTGGCTAGAAATCAACTGGTTCCTCCTGGCAGCTTCACCCCAAGGTCTTCATCCTAAGGAGTGACTCTGTGTAATTCCAAATGGGATCAGTTCCTTTGGGTGCATAGGAAATGTAGGAAGGAGTTGTGTCCCCTGTTGTGGTCTCTGGGGTGGCACTGAGTTTTGATTCCTTTTGCTCATATTTGACAGATTTTATTATGTGCCAAGAAATGACAGGATCTGGACCTAAGTATGGCTTTATGCTGTGAGTTTAGGTACATTCAATATTACTTTGGAAGAACACCCCTACTTTATTACCAGACAACATATACCAGCTACTTCAGGAAGAAATCACCTATAAATACAACTAGAGAAACTGCATGTCAGTACATTTGATCCTTCTAAAGGTGACCAGTTGTTTAATCAGTTTGTCTGATTTTTTTGTATCAGAAAAAATATTTATGTTTGTTTACCTGACAAAGCCAAGGCTTTTGATTATAAAAGCAGGTCAAATACATAACAAAGCAGTCTTTGGAAATGCAGTGTTAGAAGAGAGTACAATTTCATGGCTTTTACCCAAAGAAGTTCTCTCCTCAATTATTTATATTTGCAAGTTCACCATTGCAAAATCTGTCTTCTAGATGAAATAATATTCCTCCTAGAATTTCTGAAGGGGGAGAACAAGTGTTCAGTAATGAAGCCCTTAAGAATCTTGCTTTTGGGTTTTTTTTGCATGTATGCAAAAACATACATTTAGATAAAGTTGAAGCTGTCAGGAAATGTTACAGAAAGCAGTAATGTAACATGTCCTGCAGCTACTAGGCTCAATCAAAGCTCAGAAAGGCACTTTTCTGATGTGCTGTATTCCACGTATGCTTACACTAAAATGAAGATGTCCTAGTCAGTAAGGGAGACAGCACGATATAATTAATGACTCCTCTATAGCAGTTTCCCCAGTTATGTCACTGAGTGTGATCTGATTGATTTATAATATATCATTTACATAAGGACTAGTTATTTCTAAACTTTGAAGTCTATGCAAATTTCTCTGCTGCGATTAGCATAGAGCCAATTGCAATGTATTTTAAAAGAAAAAAAAAGAAAAAAAACCCCACCAAACCAGCTATATCCATCCACAAATGTTAGTTTACAGAAAAAATGCTGAAACTCCTGAGCTGAGGAACAGCTATCCTCAGCAAATGCAAGTTTGGAATACTTCTGAATGAAATTAATATCTGCCCTTTGACTGGTCTGCAGAAAAGTATTATTAGGTGTGAGAGACGCTGAATTTTTTAATTTTTTTAAGATGGGAATGAGAAATGGGCTTTGAAAATACATTTCATAGAATTTGCCAGCAGCAAGAAGTAGCAAGCCAATTATGGGTGGTTGAAAATCAACTTTCTGTGATAATCTCTAGATTTCATGTGTTCATAGCTTTCTGAAATACTCATACTCTAAGCTGAATATTTATCATGTTTGGTTTTGTACCAAGATTTCAGAACGTTAGAGTAAAAATCGATTATTTTTTGCATGAAAGTGCAACTTTAGCTGTTGTTGAGGGAGGAGAAAGACCTGACTGTATTCTCTGAAAATAAAGATACAGAAAAAACAGCTGAAGCTGAGAACTGAAACTTAGCTGCTCACCAAAGGCTAGATTCACAAAGGCACTTAACTGCTGTAACACAGCATTTAACTTTTAGCCTTCAGACTTCCAAAGTAGCCGAGTTAGTTTAATGTTTCCCTGTGCCACAAGTGGGAAGGGTTGGTCACCTACAGGTCCATCCGTACTGCTAAGTGACAGGGGAAGAGGGAGCAAGCTTGAGAACAGGGCTCACCGCGTGCTGGGGTCACCGGTTACTTGTTAGCTCTCCTCCTGGCTGTGTGTCGGACCTCTCCACCTGGCTCTCGCCGTGCAGTGCCTGGGCACTGTTTGGAGGGCAGAGACCACCTCCAGAAAGCTGCATCAAGACACCAGTCTTGTTTTGGTCCCCTCCCTTCTTTCCAACGCTAAGCCAAGTGTAGTCTAAGCGCTATCAGACGTAACCTCCCGTCTCACTTCAAAACGTGCAACGTGACATTAAGCTACTCCCATCGCCTGCAGTACTGCCTTCCTGTTATTCCAAACACTTTGAGCTGAAACATAACCACACAAAATAATTATTATGTATTTTAGTCACTCAGGCACCAGGTGGGACCCAGAGGAGACGTAGTGCCAAATACTATGTAGTAGTATGGGATGTGGCCAGCTTGGAGCAGAAGGTGCTAGCAGTAAGCAATGGGAATGTAAGCCAGTCCCTGCCACTTGGCCTCAGAGCATCTGATCTGTGCCTCTATTTATTTCAGCAGCGTAGCATCTTCTGAAACACAGGTCTGCAACATCCAGCTTGGTCAGCAAGGAGCTGCTTGTGTTGGTCTTTGCCAGAGGCCGATACAGATATGTCAGAGGCAGATAGAGACATGTCAGAGGCTCCTGTAGAAATTTTCTCCATCTGCTTTCTGCTTGGAGTCACAGCTTGGCCTTTTATCTTAAAAAATATTACTATTCTCTGAACAGAAGCAGGGCACCTTCCCTTCTTATAAAAATGCTGTTGATGATGCCACCATTTTGTACGGGGGATATTAAAACATTCAGATAAGATATGAGACACCTGGGTCCTCCTCATTCTTTTTGAGTGGTAAGAATTTATCCTGACTACTTCGCAGTGGACTGTGTCTGGGAGGACTCTGGTTAAAGCTGTTCTGTAATGCGAGAAGGATCCAAGATTCACTGGGCCACTGTAAACAGGTATTCTAACTGGCCTTTAGGGTCCTGTCCTAGCAGATCGGGCATATGATCTGGACCTCCGGCAGAGAAAGACATGATAGCTAGTTACCTCTCAGACTACACTTGTGATAAAATAAGGCTTGCATAAGTATTTATGATATTTGATTATGATAATATAAAGACAGGGATTGTCTTCTCTCCTCTAGCTATGCTTTTCAGGAATGAAATTGCCAGGAAGTTTTTGTGCAAGGTCAAGATCCTATAGGTATATGTGCTGTCAGCACAAATACAAAAGTGGGCTTGGGAAGGTGCGGATGGGAGAACATGTGGATTCCAGCTGAACTTAGGCGTCAACCAGGTGCTGACAACCTTGCGTCGACAAGACTTCTGGGCCTGGGAAGAAGCATAATTTTAAGCATGAAAGGAACTTTGCTGATAAAACTCTCATGTGCCCACAGATAGAAACATCTCTGGCTTTAAGCAGCAATTTCAAATTTTGAAAAGTCCATTGTTGACCATAAGTATATGTATTCTGCTTACGTCCCGCTTTTTGTGCTAATCTTTGTGTAAAAATGGGCGTGTTCTAGGTTTAGAGGTATAAAGATAAAACAGTCGGATAAGTGACTCTAAAAAGTAGTTCTGAGCAGTGGAAATAACAAAGTCCAGCTTTCCTTGTATTTGGATTTTCTGCTGTTTAATAAGGTGAAATTTCCCCCTGGTGCTTTTTTTAACCCATGGGTCATTCATAGCATCATTCCTCCACGTGGATTCTTTGATATCTGTGAGGAACTGACCTCATGCTTTAGCCTTTTCCTCAATAAAGGCAGTAAGAGCCTCTCTTCTCTTTTTCTCCCAGCTGTCTATTTTGAAAAAACTTGTAGGATCTTAATGTACTGAGACCTGAAGTCCTCAGTCAAATTTGATTGAAATTGGCTGATGGTTCAAAAGCTATTGGAAAAGGATGGATAAATATACCTTCACACACACCATCAGAGTGTTGTGCTAGTAAAGTGCATTTCCCTTGGAAACCAAGGCAAAAATCACTTCTGAGCATACTCAGAAGCATCTGCTGTAACTCTTTAACAGAGCCATTTTCATGTAAAAATGTCCAGTGTAAAGAGTATGTTCTGCATAGTTCTCTAAAAATCAGTGATTTAACATCACAACGGGAGAAAGAAATTCCAGAGAAAAAGAAAAGAAGTGCCATTTTAGTATAATCCTGATAATACAAACCACATCAGTCAGTTTAGCATGTACTGTTATAGTGCAAAGCCAGATTCATGCCTTCAGCACAAGCTACCATGAATACAGAAAAACAGTTTAATCTCTTCAAATTCATATTAGAAGCGTTGCATTTATTCATAAACCAACAGAATGAGTGAAAGGAGTGCCATCGCTTTGCACCCTCCTGTCCAGGAATTTTGAAATCACCGAGGAACCTGTAGCCCTTTGTCATTGCTCTGGATTGTCACTCCAGCACAAGAAACTTGTGCTCCACTGCACCATGACAAGATGCTTTTGCAAGTAGTACCTAACGTGCACTTTTAATACAAGATAGAATTTCTGGCCTGAAAACGTACATTGTAGTAGTACATACAATTTTAAAAGTCTGAGGTGAAACAATTAAATATGGAAACGAGAGGGCAAGGGAAATAAAATTTACACAAGGAACTTCACATGGTTGTCAAATGTGACCAATTTGAGTGGTTTAAATTTAGATATGGAGGATTCAGTGGATGTTGTCCAGAAGATGATTTATCCTACCCTTCAAGAGGTGGGATAAAGAAACGATGCAAAAAGAACCGATTTCTCTCCACTGAACACGGAAGGCACATTGCTGAATAGATGCCCCCAGCATTTTGATGACTAAAAAAGATAAGGTGAAGGATCATTAGAAATAATGGAGAAGCCTTATGCAAAAACCTTTCCCTAACCTCCACTCTCCCTCTCCAGGAAACCCGTACACTTCTAGTGCAAACTCTAACACATATCACTAAAAATTTGTATCTACATACTACTTCCTTCTGTCAGCCATGCCCAGTGTTAATGACTTTGACTGGAAACCCTAAACTCATTGGGTGTCTTTCCATTGACTCTGGTGGCTGGTTTAAGTTCAATATGTGCAGCCAAGTTGTGCCATGCTGATATGTAAATTGAAATGCATTAGACTGTTGTCTACAATGCTTTTTGTCACTCGAGATGTTGCAAGCATATCAAAAAGCCCTGTCTGATCTCTTTATGAAATTGTCTGAGAAGAGAAGGATATTTTTGTCTGAAAACAGAATGATATCCCTTTGTCATGGTGCAGTTCTGAATAATTTCATAGAAATCATCAAGATTATCCTGGATTTACTGTGCTTTAATAAAGAGGAGAATCTGATCCAGTGACGGTGTGACTGACAGTTCTAGCTTCAGTAGGAAGAGCGTGGGGTCTCCTCAGGAACCTCCGTGTTGGGATCAGTCAGTTACTGTCCAGCTGATTCCCTGGTGTTTTTCCTTCGCTTTCCAGTAGACTTGGTGTGGGAGGGCTGGGGAGGCAAGCACTGCCATCGGTAGGGAGGTGTTGATTTTTGCATTCCTGAACATAGCTGCTGGCTGTGCTAAATGAAGATAATTGGCAGGAATCGATTAGTCTCATAGGAGGGTGTTATTAAGGGTTGAGCTCTTTTCACAAATTGCCCCTTCTGCACTTATTGCTCGAGAGGCATAATCTCAGCGATCCCGAAATTCGCAGAACAGGAGATTGATTTCCTCCTTTTTCTTTTTCTTTCCCCCCCTTAAACTCTGCAGGTCAGCCCCACCCCAGGGTGCATCCGAGCGTTAATGAAGATGTTGTACTGCCCTTACTGCAGAGGACTTCCCACTGTGAAACCTTGCAACAACTATTGCCTCAATGTAATGAAGGGCTGCCTAGCAAATCAGGCTGATTTGGATACTGAGTGGAATCTGTTCATAGGTAAGAAGAGTTTACATATTAGTGGAAGGAAATGCTGGTAATAGCAAACATTTGCAGAGTTTTGTGAGGTTAGAAGACACTGTTGGTCAATATTCGCAATGAAGCAACTGCAGATGCACCTCACTTTCTAATTGACCTTCCTGGCTTGCAGTAAAAAACGACTCTTCCCCCTCCCCGAGCCAGTCACATTTCGTATTATTTCAAAAGGAATGGTGTGGTGTTACGGCTTCTGAGCTGAATTATTATTACATGGTATGTGAAATGTTGAGAAGGCTTTGGTTAAGGATTTGATAACAAGCTTAACATGGCAGAAATAGTATATATTACAGCTGAAAACAAGGCTCTTGCAAGCTGAGAAGATAATAACATTGTATAACATCCAGTCAACATAAATCACAACAGCTGCTGTTCTTAATTCTGGTAGTATATAAGCAAAAAACTTAAAAAGTTACATACATGAGAAATTATTAATTCCTTGTTCTTGATTAAAATATGTTAATGTCTCCCTTTCAGTGTGCTGAATAGAAAGTACCAAACATGCAATCAAAATGTTAGAATGGAGCATAGAATATGTATTTAAGGAAAACTGCTACTACAGTTTTATTCACTAATTCTTCACTCAAGTAAACTAAGAAAAAACATGAAAGAAATCTCCTTTAAACAGCTATTCAGATATTCCATAGCAAAAAAAAAAACCTCCCAGAAGAATAACATTTAACAAGAAGTAAGAGTTTCAAGGTGCTTTTGATGATACACAGGTTGGGATGAGGAATTAGACAAGGCTAATGATAATATAGAAAGAACAGAAATAGCTAGTTACACCAGTCACTAATGAGCACCATAGCCTAGACTGGATTTCATGAAGATAAAAGCAGCTGGAAAACATGGGATAAAGCTCTCTTTATTGCAACCAAAGAAAGGAAATGTTATTTTCTACTTTTGGAAAGACAAGATATGAGCAATCGCATTTTGCTTAATTTCAAACCGCACTGACCAATGTGACTTTGAAAATTTGACTCTGACTCATTCATGGATTTTCACTTTACTCAGCAGAGAGGTAGTGCAAGATGGATAGGGAGAAGAAAACAGGATGAAAAATGAATCAGAGTATGAAAAGTGAAAAACAGCATTGAGTGTGCTATAAAAAGAGCATAAGCCAAAAATGCAAACAGCAATAATAAACAAATGATGCAAATAAACATGCCTTGTACTGGTTAAAGGAGCTGACATCAGAAGCAGTGCTGCATGGAGGGATATCTGTGGGATTACTGGTATGAAAGGAAGAGTCAGTTCATCATCAGAAAGCTAAGTAGGGGCTGATGGGAACACAATGCCAACCTGTTAAAGACATTGCATAAGCTACTTTCCCTTTGTCATTAAAGAGTAAGCAAGAGCTGAGTTGTCACCAATTCTCATCAAAGAAAATAATCTAAGCTTTTAGAAAAAAAAATGTTTTAACTAAAATAAACAACAAAGGTTTTATTAAGGCAAGAACCTGTTCAAATCAAAAGCTGGAAGGTAAAATGTCAGGTCTTAAAAGAAGACTTCCTTTTCTGGTGCTTTAAATTCATTAAGAGTGCTGGGCAGGGTGAGGCATGTGTTGGAAGGTGTGGAAACGCTTACAGATTCAGACTTTCAGAGTCTCTGATGCAAAGCCCTTGACTTCATCAGTGTCTTTCAGGTTTTGATTGTTCCTGCTCTCAGAAAAGAAAAACTGCATGAAAGGTTGTACATTATGTTAAAACATAATGCTAATTTATTAAATACTACGTAATACACTGTGTGCTTCCTTAAAGGAAAGCAGGCTGCTATGCAATTTCCCCTTCAGGTCAGTGATGACAAGGCAGTATAAAGTACAAATATATCAAGACATATTTCCTCTTTCTTCTACCTACACAACTTCCCCTCCGCAACTTGATGGAGAAGGGAATAGAGAAGGAGAGAGAGATTTTCCTGTGTTTGGAAAAGCTATTCTGTTTTATCCCATTTTTGAGGGCTCTGACAGCTTTGCTGAAGATGAGGGTCCTTAGTCCTTCCTTTATGAAAGATTGAAATGCAGCAAGTCGTCTCTGTCTCTGACAGCTGTCAGAGGCTTTCTAATAACACATGCAATTCCCTTAGTACTAAACACAACAAAACTTCTACTCACTGAATTAAAACGAACGGCAGCTCTTTACAGCACCGCTGAGCTATGAAAGATTGGAAATTATGCATGAGCAGTTTTTATCCCTGTTCCGATACTAGGAACCGTGCAGTAGAAAAAAGAAAAAAAAAAAGATAATTTTGTGCACTAGCAGTCTCTGCGTAGGCAGGAATCCCAAATGTTAGTGCATATTCATACACAACAAGACAGTTTTGCTTAGCTCATAATCTGTGTATTGCAAGGTCGTTTTGGCAAAAGTTGGTATTAGGAGAAAAATCTCAGATGTGTTTGTCAGTAACTAAGCAAATACTGTGGTTTGGACTGCATGTTCTAGTATTGTTCTGTAGTTACTGTAATTGCCCAGCAACACTCAAGATCTACAAGTGAGGAGGAGCAGAGGGAAGTAAATGGGCTCTCTGACAACAGGATGTGTTACATGTTCCACCTAGTTTATAAATATAAAAGTCAGGACTGAAATCACATTTATATAGCACTAATAAATCTTGCATCTAACTTCAAAGCTAGGGAGAGTGGGACAGCTTCCCCTAAACATCTGGTGCTTTCCAAGACTTTATAGACTGTGAAAATTGGTAAGAGGTGAAACAGCTGCAGCAGCATGACACATGGTTTATTATATTTTTCCTCTTTGTGTCACCTTAAGGTCTGTGTCCTTTTTGTGTAACATTGCATTATAGGCTTTTTGTATTCTGTTGCCTTCATTATTGCACAATAACAGCCAAACGTAGCACATCTCATTCTAGCAGAATTCCTCTGAAACTCAAAATTTTGCCTGAGAAAGGAAGACAGTCTTTAATAATTATAATTATAAAACTATAATGAATAAACTCTTCTTCCAGGTATCTATATAAAATATTTAAGAGGTATTTAAAAGTAAACCAGCCACACTGACTTTGAAACTGTGTATTTTGACAAAGCTTGCTTCTGATGTTTTGCCTGTTAGTTACCCCTCATAATCTCCTTTGCACCAGTCTCAAGCAAAGTTAGCAAATGCAAGATAAAAAGAATGAGTAGGGGAACTGTACTGCAAAGGAAAGAGATTGCCTCAGGAGAGATGACTGATTCTGTGGAATGGGGAAAAGGGGATTTTCTCTGTCTCATGGCCCAACAGATATAGTCAAAATTATGCTTCTCTCCATGGAGCTATACCAATTAACAGCAAGAAATATCAGGAATCCCACTCTTCATTCTGTCACGGAAACACAGAAGAGACAGAGAAAGCTATTCAGTCCCATTTACAAAGATTCAAACCCCATCTATCTTAGGAAATTACATTCAATTTTAGCAATACTGTTACTCCTCTTTCTCTAGCTTCCCTGTATTTCAGTCCCTGTTACTATCTTGAGGTTCTTTGACTTTCCCTAACATTAGCTTTCTCTACAATTGCTCATTTATTTCCCTTTAACTGCTCTTTTTCTCAGTCAGTCGAGGAATGAGCTCCCCTTAGCGGACACCACACTTTCCCTTGGTGCCTTCATTCAGCTTCAGAATCAACACCAGTAAAAAGATTATTTCCATGAAAGCAAGTGCATCTCATTCTGACCACTGCCGTATCCACAGGTTCGGGGTGGCACCAAAGTGTCCATAACCCATTTGGTTTTTGCAGGATTTCTTTCACAATTACCAGTGGGGTTAACTTTCTCCTGTCTTGAGACAAAAACGTAGATGATACTAAATCTGAATGTCAAGCAAGGTTCTGAGCCAAATATGATAGTCCTTGCTTAAATAATTCAGAACAACAGAAGAGTAAAAATCCAGGTAGCTGCTTTAATCACAGCAATGACTCTACCTGGGCTGTTTTTGTGGACATCCGAAGTAAATCATAAATGCTTTGTTGCTGTATTTAGTGACAAAGTGTACACTAGTGTAGTGCCTGTGTAGTAATATAGTCCACGGATTGCTTTGCTGCAATCCATGGAGGTTTGCAACTGAATGGCTATTTATAGCAGCAGAGATTAAAAGTAATTTTTTTTTTCCCTGGGAATTTTTCAATGGTAAATCAGACACACCTTGACCTTACTCCCATGTTTTAAGAGGTAGGAGATTACAGAAAATACTTCAGAAGTTATGCAGTAACAGAGACGTGCAAATGACTGTGATTCTGATGGCTCGGGATCGCATCCCTGTCTGTGGAAAGGCCCCAAGGGACTCCTGCACTAGTTCATGTCCACAGCTGTCCTTCTGCTCAGGCTGAAGAGCAAGTGGCTTTGCTCGCAGTGTATTCAATATTTGACAAGCTCTGTAGTGTAGCAAGGCAGATCAGCATGTGGTATGTTCACACCGTAGTTTTCAAGGCCAGCAAAGCTGGCAGCCAGGCTCAGAGAGCCAGAGCCACTCTTACTGCCATCGCCCTGCTAGACTTCACCCACAGGAGAAAATCATATCTGCAAGGTTTCAGCAAAAGCTTCTCCTTCAGGTCTTGAAGTTATTTCACTTACTGTCATTACAGCAGCTCTGCGCTACTAATAAACTTTCTCATTACTGTGCTTTCAGAATCCCTCTTTTTTCTTCCCATCAGTGTGACTCAGAAACTTACCTTAGAAGACCTCTTGAGGTAGAGCATACCATGCAGTCTCACTTAGAGCAACCCGATCATTTTAAGTAAAAATCCCCATCAAAGCCTTAACTACTTAGTCCTAATAAAAGCTTTAGAGTGATGAAAATATGCAATCAGTTTTATTTACTGCTTACAAAAGCCCTCTGGACTGTGTTTTCTCTGTTCCGTATGCAAGCACAAGGATAAACATTTTCCTTTTAATGCTTCAAGAGACCACCTAGATTTGTCTTTTTTTAATAGCTTATTACAGGAATAACTGTGCTTTTCAAGACTCACTTTGGTCCGTGGAAAAATCTGTTTATAATTGTAACAGTAATCCTTTACAATTTTCTTGTTCCTGTGTGTACAGCCACTGTAAATAAACACAGCCATAGCTGTGTAGGCAACTACATATTAAGTTCATGAAAATAGGGAACCTCTGAAATTCAACATAGAATTCTAACATTCAAAACAGATTGGGGTTTTAGCCCCTTCTTTCTCTGAAGTGTACAGCATCTGTCACTTCTATTTACCCTTACACACTACAGACCAAAGGCTGGCAATCCGTTGTAACTCTCAGAAGGCAAAAGTCTTGCTCCTGCTTGATTATGGTAAGAGCTAAAACCAGGGATTTTGGCAACCTTGGTTACCTGGCACTTGAATTTCTTCCCTCTGCCACCCTCCTCCTTAATCATTATATGAAAATATGTTGTGATATTATATGTTAGCTTCTCTTAAGGACTCTGGGAGAAAAAATAAGTTATATTGTTCTCTCCATAGAGAGGCACTGCAGAAGGTTCAGGCAGCCCTGGGGTGCCATTAGTCCAAATTCAGAACTTCTGGTAGAAATTCATGAATTTTGGTTTGACGAGCATAGAATAAGTACTTGAATGCAAACACTAGAATTTCATAATGTGCATCTTGTGCTCATATGAAAACTGATAGCATTCATAGATAAGGCGGCCTAAAAATCAAACCCTGTATGTAAAACCTTATTTTCAGTTAGTGTCAACTTAGCAAACATTTAATTGTTTAGGCTAAAATCATCCTTTCTTGCCTTCTTCCTGAATGAAATGCATCATGATACATCTACTGAAACCTCTTTGCACCCATCAGAATGAGAATGGGGAAAGTTATCTTAACCTAATGCTTTGCATCTTTTTACCCATTTCTTAGAGAAACTGTAGTGCCTCCAGAGTTTGGAGATGTAATATTTTCTTTAAGTCTCTCGTCTGTACAGACTATAGTAGCTATTATACACCAACGTCAATTCTCTTAGTTGAAGTGGCAGGGGTTGGTGGATGGCTTTAAGGGTTGTGGAGCCCCATCCTGATTATATATGAAAAAATGGAATCTGTAGTTTAGAATTATTTTTTCCCGCTTTAGCTTATGTTTCGCAAAAGCAAGGGAAAATGAGTACTTTGTTGTGTGATACAACTGCAAATTCGGTTGCTCAGAAGTTGAGAACAACCAGATTTGTGGATGTAAATCTAATGTTGTTTATGGAAAAAACCTTTAGTGTGCTTCAGGCCCACCAGTCTCCACAGTGCATAGGTAGCCTACACAAAGGAATTTGCAGTGCTATTTAAAAAACAGACTTAACATCATAAAATAATAACGTCAGTTCAGGATAAAAATATGTAGTTGCACAAATAAAAAGTGAACTCACCTTGATGATACCTGATTAAAAGATTACAGAATTATCATTTTTAAATTCTCTAATAAGCTGTAGCCTCCATGATCCCATATTTTCCCCTTGTTTTCCAGAAATAGTAGAATCACTGCCTACAGTTTAAATACGATACCAAGACCTGATGGCTTAGAGTATATAGGAGCACCCCTGAAATAAAGGGAGCATCACCATTCAGCGAGGTCAATAATGTGTAGAAGGGAACTGCATTTGCTCTTTCCCTACTGTTTCTCTTCCCTCAGAAGTATAAAGGATACACAACCTGGGCATGTAATTCCTCAGATGGTAATGAATTCAGCCTGAGAGAAACTCTGGGAACTCGTGGGACTGCCAGCAGCATGCAAATAGCACCAGCACTTGCCTGCTGCTTAAACTCTACTTACCCTGCTAAATCTTTGTGCCTCCCCCTGGGGCAATGCAGGTTCTTGCGAGCAGCTCACAGCATCCATTGCCCTGTATATTTGCTTTAGGATGTGTCACTGAAGAAGGAGGTTCCCTTCTGTGGGACTGTGGGGATCTTCTGCTCCAGTTACTGGCTCGGGAGGGCTGGGACTCATCTGGCTTGATCTTGCTGTTCGCTGACACCATTGGCAGCTCGTTACTAGGAGGATGCATCCTGGAAGGATGCTAATGGCTTCGCTCAGGGTGACTCTTGAAAACTGCAGCTCCTGCAGAGGGGCTGTGGATTTCTGAAGATTTCAGATGCTTAGCTGAATGATAGCAGGAAACTTCTGGAGCTCCTGAGCTTTGACATGACTTGTGGAAATGAAGTATGGTGATTAACTATGCTGGTTTTGTTAAGGATAGCAAGATACTGGTGCATGTGAAATACGTCACTATCATCATGTCATGTGACAGTTACAAATACAGGATCAAATTCAGCAATTCTAGAATTCTGCCTTCGCCATCCAGAGACAATATTCTTGAACTGTATGATTTCTGCATTTGCAGGAAAAAGCTTCTCAAAACTTGGAGTGGTATGAGAGCCACATACTCAGCGTTTTCACCAGGCACAACAGAGCCCTAAGTCAACTGCAGCATTTAGATGCTGCAGCATCTTCTGAAAATAAGAAGGCTGATCAGCCTTGTCAAAAAAGTTTAAGAGATTTTATAATGAAACTATTGGACCCAAATGATGACTTTTTAGTTCCAATTTCATTCCTCATCTCCAACTCCTTCACATCGTTTTACATGAAAGTGAAATGACTGGCTAGTACACATGAGTGCACTTTGGAAGTTGCATAGAATAGCAAATTTCTCTGTGTTTACATTCAGGGGAAGTGCTGGGGAAGCTGTTTTGCCACTGCCCTTCAAAGTGCTATGAATGAACACAGGGATGTTACATGAGACGTCTCTAGGAACAGGAGAATATGTTCATTGTTTATTGCTTGAATACTGCGTGAATGAAGCATTATTATTTTGTACTTTTACAAGTCCATGGCTATGCTCTCTCAAGGGACTTCTTGCTTCCAGGAGTGCTGTAGACAGTACTGCTCTTTCTGTCCTAGGTTACCATGTATATTAACACCTCAAAAGAGTTTTTTCTTCCGTGGAGGAACTGATCTCTCAATTAATTATGCTTATGTAGGGCTGAATCTCTGTTTACCTGTAGGCACATCCCTCAGGCACTTCACTGTGCTGATGTCCCTGTTTCACAGGGCAGGGACCAGCTGGAAAATATTGTGCCTCTTAACTGGTCTGGTTTCCCTTCTGGTCTGGGGGGTTTGGGGCACCCGCTTTCTCTGGCATATGAAATAAGGGTGTGAGTGGAGCACACAGCCAGACTCCAGAACTTGGCCATGCTCTTACAGTTCAGTTACCTGAAAGAGCTACTTCGATGCACTTGTTTTTTCAAGGAAATTATGTTATCTCTATAAACATATCTTCAGTTACTTTATCATTTGGCTTGTTCAGTATTGGTAAACTCCAGATGATCTGGATTTTATGTATTGCAGACACTCCTACTCTTAAGGGAAAATGTAATGATGCAATAATTTGAATTTCACCCAGAGGAATACCGAAGGTTATATTTCAACTTTTGTCTCTGTGTCCATTTTTCTGCATTTTATTTCTGCTTGTATTCAGCTATATTTGAGACCATATATCTGAGAAAAGTATTTTGTTGCACTGTGACATCATTTTATACTTTTAAAATATCTTGTCTTGGAATCTGCATGTGTTTTAGAAAACTGCATACATAAGAATTAGTTTTCATACACTGAAAATAGAACTTGAAATTATGTAATATTCTAAATGATCTGTTCTTTCTGATAGATTGATTTACCAACTATTTCAGATTCTCTAAGCTTCATGTTAGAAACAAATGTCAAATTATGTTCTCCAATATTCAGGTAAATGCATGAGAGATGCATGTAACTCAGAGCAAATTTGTTCTAGAGCAAGAAACCTCCCTACCTTACTACTATCAAAAGACTTGATTATATCTGAAAATACTTTGCTGAGATTATTATACAACATCAATAAAAGGTGATAGGTGCAAATCCCTTACTGCAATGATGTCAAAGCAAAATTGACATTGATTTGCTTTGTATTATAATTTTGAGCCATTGCCTGATGAAGGCTAATCTGTTTATGATAATGTCTTAGGTAGTACATTATCTTTAAGGTCCTATGACCATAAAAGGAAACTGCATATATTTCTTTTTTGAAATACAGAAACAAAGTAATATTGTCAATCAGCCAAAACTTCTCTTTACAAATAAATCCTAATGCTCTACATGAACAATACACCAAAAAAGAGATTTGGGGTTGTAAATAATCTGCCAAATTCCATTAATGAGACATTTGGGAGTTTCTTAGTATCATTTCCTTATGCTTTTTTAGTCCTTGAATTTCAAAGCAAGTTTCAATTTGATGTTTCTTGAAGAATAAAAACTCAACCCAAAACTCAGTAAAAGAATTCAGATGTGTAGACAATCTCAGTCTACATCACTAAATTTTTTCTTTACTTTTTTACTGCTTATGCAGGTCTTTTCTGAGCCGTACATAAATGACCCCATATTGCCAAAAGCTTCAAACCTTATTAGCAATATGGCAAAACCTACTCAAACATATAATTTTGTATGGATATTATATTAAGTACATATGTTCCTTAAGGTAAACAAAACGTTCCTTTTTTTTCCTAATGAAGCCACATAGATATACAAGGGCACAGGTTACACTCAGTCAACATTCTTCTTTCAGAAAGACTTTTTAAGGATAAGGTGACAGAAAAGGGTGAAGAGTGGTTGACTGAGCTATAAATTTCTCATGACTTGGCAGAGAGACTATGATAAAGATCCCTACATATACCCCATATCAGTGCCAGATTTAGTGGAGCAAAAACTTAAAACCATTAGAGCGATCAGAATTTTAGTAAAATAAAAGCTTCAGGAAATAATTATTTCTTTCTGGTAAGGGTCCTATGGATTCCCCTCTTGCAATATGTCAACCCTCCATTTCTTCGTGTAAAGAAATTTTTTTTCAGGTGAGGGAATTCTTGGGAGAAACATAGATTTCTCCTCCTTTCTCTCTGCCTTACTAACAGAAAGTCTTACCATTTCTAGAGTCAAGAGAGCTAGTTTGGCCCAGAGTGCTATGACAGAGCTGGTATGGCTAAAATTCTTTGAGCATTTTTGCAACAGTGAAATCTAAAAGTGTTCTGATGCATTTGGGAGATTCCGACATGTTTAGAAGGTAATATGGAAAACTCATCTCTTATATTTCTTATTTCTCTGTGTTACTCAGTGTCACCTGCCCTGCAATATAACATTCAACATCCCTTAATGTCATTTATATTGCAAGTTAACCTATGGGAGATTAAGCTCCCATGACATGTATTTTTTATTTAGCCACCAGAAGCATATACTGAACTTCCCACATCACTGGGAACTCACCTTCGTAATACCACACTTCGGTTTGCAGCAGCAGTAAAGAGCCTTTCTATCTGTCTTGTCTTGTTAACTCTTAAAACACAGGCAACTATGTAGGAAAAAATAGCAGCTTGAAAAATAAAGAATGCAGTTTTGATTCCACTGGATATTTGTTGCTGACCTCAAAAGGGAATCCAATTTTTCAACCAAGCTTTGCATCTCACTGTGACATTGCGAAATGAGGTGAAAGTCAGTCTTCACGTTCAGTGTGCAGGTTACAACAGCATCCTGCACTTAGCTCAGCTGTAGGATGAGATGAAAACCATCGCTAAAACGAATGATGTACCGTAGTAAACGGACAGTGCCAAAAAGGCAAGAAATTTTCCTGAGCATGAGCCAATAAAACATAGAGCACTCACAAGTTGCTAACTTGAATGTCATAGATGAAATCATACAGAAAGTCCTCCAGTAGATTTTAGTTCTAATAAAACATGTAAGGATCATACCCACTGGCATTTAGTTATACTTCAGCATCCTTATTTTAATACATTGGTTAAAGGAAGCCAATAAACAGGATATAGACTGTGTCTGCTGTAGGAACATAAGAGTGACAGTTCTGGCACACAGAGCTACACTTTGTGATTTGTGTTTCATTTATACACTCAAAAGAAGGCGTTTATGTATTTCTTATGACAAACTAAAAGTGAATCCATGAATATTTTGTTAGTTGAAACTTTGCTGATATCTGCAGTGCTGGAAACATACTCTAAATCAGGTTCTCCTCTTTGTATTGCACTTACTCTTTGGTTAGCTTTTGATACCAATCAGAAAATGAAATGGTTGTGTTTCCTTTCTACTTTATCCTGGGAGATTTTCTGCCAGGAAAACCTTTCTGTGGGATGTATGAGAGATAGTTGCTCCAAGCTACACTGATGGCTAAAAACATATTTTAATAATACGGAAATCCTCTATTCCAGATATTAATGACTGACATTCTCATTTTAGCATGATGACTGCACTCAGATAAATCACTTTTAAATTATTAGACAGTTTTGAGTCCTTTCATAATATTTAGTTTTACTGTCTTCTCCATATACAGTTAATATATTCTTACAGTATCTTTCAATCGTTTATTGATATAAGTGTATATTATATTTGGTTTGTTCAAATGCAGCTGCCAGAAAAAATACATATAAAACCTAGTTGTCTGATTAATGTGTGTTTTGAAGAGTTGATATATAAATTAGTATTAAAAAAATTACAAGAAAGTAAAACTATGATAAAGATATGTTAGCACCTTTTTAAGAAGCCTCTGACATTTCAGTTGTGATCAAACTTTTCTATAAAAGCTTAATAAATTACTCAGGTTGAAATCAGGAGGGACAGCACAGTGGAGCTTTAGTTGATGCAAATAATTTAGTAATGGAAATATGGCAGTGAATAGTACATGAGGACCTAATTCCACTGATGTTGAATGTAACTCTAAAATAATTCCAAAGTGAATTCATTTTGTCAAGTTATTTGTAAACTGACAGATGAGGAAAGTGGATAATTATTTTTCTTTCCATGAAGGCACCTTCAAGCTCCCCAGCCCTCATTCAGTTCAGGAAGATAAAAGTCTCTTGATTCTAAAGTTTGGGGAGCTTTCCCTCCCCTTACAAAAAGGATTTTGATAGTTTGCTTATCTAATTACATAGTCCATGAAGTTAAAAGCAGAGCTGCTGCACAAAGTCCAATGGGTAGGGTAAGGGTAGTCTTGTATAAAATTTCAATTTGGATTCACATTTGTTCGAAATCTGGTAATATGAAACCCAATCATAAGGCCAGATAGAGTTTACATGAAGATACTTCTGTTCCAATCTGCCTTGTTGCTGTTGTTCAGGCTGAACCGGCTACAAGGCGCAACCTCTAGGCAGCTACTCTTTACAGGGAAAGAAACCATCAAGTAGACATAACTTGCACTTTCTGAAGAATAAACAGGCTCAGAGCAAAACAACAAATAGCTTTTTCCAAAGTACATGACACTAAATTACAATTTTAATTTCCTCCTTGTTTTACACTCATCTCATTTGACCCAAAAGGCGATATAGGTGCAAACTGCGTGAAGTCTTGTGACTTTATAGTACTCCATAAGTGGCAAGAATGCAGCCCTTTTCAGCTGATGCCAGTAAATGTAGTTTTGTTGTTGTTTGTGGGGGTTTTCCCAGTTGTGCTCACCTCTTAGATTTTCAGTGTTCACTATAAATATGCAAAGCGTGTTGCACGCAGGAGTGTTGTACTATGGCTTAATCAGTGCCATAGGAAAGGTGTTTGTAGGGGTGAACTTCTGAAACAAGTGTTTAAACTAGAGACACTGCATTTGCTGTGGATTAAAATAATAAACACTTATGAAAAGCAATAATCTCTCTTTTACTTTTTAACTTGGTCACGAAATCTATGTGTTATCCCAAGTCTTTTTTGTTCAAATTTTTGAATGCTTGTCCATAAACCTACACAAAGTTTGAGATCTGGGAATACCATACAACGTAAATCTGCCTAAAATCAGTCTTCATTTATCTCAGGTGATATTTTAGTATTCCAGCTCAGTTTATTTGCAGATGTTACCATAACGTCTTTTTCTGGGAAAATCTGCCTCTCAATATATCCTACACATAGTACTACATGCTAAGCTGTTGTAAGAGAGAAGACAGACACTCAGATCTCTGATTTACTGTGTTTCAGGAGAGGATTTTTTGAGGAGAGGAGGGTAGATTTTCTGAAATTTTTCCCTCCAGTTCAGAGTGGAGCTCAGGGTATACTGCAAGACCATCAGGCATAAAAGTATTTTTCCAAGCATTGAAGATCCCTAATGCGAACATGAAAAAAAAAAAATCTTTTCCTGTAGACCGAATTGCTTTTCAATACTTATAAAAATATACTCTTTAAAATAAAAAGTAAAGATGGTATTGAATTAGTAGTTACTGGATGTGCACTCTCTGCTTTTCATTACTTTTTTACTGAAATTCTATTGAAATTAATGGAATAAATAGCTATTATATTGCCACAGAACTCCTTGCAGAATAGTTAGAATTCAAGGCAAATGAGTTAGTTATGAAATACCATTATTTTCAATGGAAACTGGGCAGCTATTCAATTCAGTTTCCTTCATTTCAGTCTGAATTCCATAGCTATTCATCTATAAAGAGCTTTGGTTACCTATCAGATTCCTTTAATTTAAGTAGATACAGATAAGACAGAAAATTCCTTTTGTTTGATTTTTATTTGATTAGTGGATATTTTGCTGGACCATAAAAAACAAGCTCACCAAATCCAAACTATCGTAGGTGACCTCATTAGAGACAAAATTGGAGGTTAAGTAATGTATGTGATTGGAGAAGTTAGGTAGTGTATGTGAAAGCTAAGAGAAAAGATGCAAAGTTGTGCTGTTCCATGTTATATACATGGATGCATTTTATTTATTTTTCTTATTTAGTGAATGAAAGGGTATGGGAGCCGAGTGAGTTCCCACGAGTATGTTACGAGACTTTTTAATAAACAAAATTTAAGAATATTGAAATGTTCTTACATTAAAAAGCCATATTTAAGCAGAGGCAACAAGCTGCTGCTGGAAGAATAGCAGCTGTAGTTTGTTTATTTGGGGGAAATGGAGCAAATGCCTTCACAGGCTTTAGAGAATGCCAAGAGTATAAATGGGCACTATATCAACCAAAACATCTTTTTACAGTACTACTATTTGAAAGAAATAATGATTCAACACTCTGCAAATGTATGTGTCACCTTTCAGGGAATTAAAGAAACATAGATAAAAACCGGGCCTTTAGGAATCACATTTTTTTCTTTACTTGGCCATAGGCCAGTGGAACAAGTCTCTTCCTGTTTTCTTAATGTGTAAACTAGAAAATTTTCACAGCATTCATGGAGTCACGTGGATGATCGGTAACCCAGATGGAGCACCTGGATTACACAAACTGTTTTCTAATTATTGCAGTAAATTGTGGGGTGGATTGCTGTCATTTGGGGCACCTAGGAGCACCATGATGACCTACACATCCTTGCCCACTATTTGAACAATTAAGCCTAAGTATCATCATTAAATGGAAGATTGTCTGCCTAGTGAGAGCGGCAGCTTTTTTTATCAATGCACGTCTATTCCCACAACAGCTTGCTGGAGTAGGGGAGTTTGTATGGGTTGGAAATTCAGGTCACACCAAAAAAGCGTTATTACTAAATGAGCAGTAAAACACAGATATCGATAAGATGCTGTGCCACATGTTTTTAGTGCAATTAAGGTGCAACCTGAACTTTATTTAGTTTAGGTACTAGTATCTGGTTTACATACTAATTACAAAATAAAATAGCAGCACAGAATTGAGCCTAGGCTTGCTGTCTCTATTTCCCTGAGCTCCGAATTGAGTCTTGTAACCTGTATGGAGCTTGGTGATGGTCCAGCCATGTCTACTGGTACCTGTGAAGCTAGAGTGGATATCCCCAAGTAGCACACTCTTACTACAGAAACTGAAGGAATGGGTTAATAGCCGGTTTTAAAGGAAGGAAATGCACAGGCAAGAAGAGATGTTGAATAACAATCTTAATCTGTTTGATTTCCAATATGTACAATTCCTGCAGGTATAAACCTGAAAAGAGATTAATTATCACAGTTTAGGGCTTATGTACTCATAAACTGCTACTAAGGCATCTCAAAATTCCCAGAATGATTCAGACTCTGTCTCTACATCACTGACTTCAATCTGAAAAGGCTTATTCAATTCCCAGTTTTTAAGGTCATAATTTTTAGATTTCACTGTACATTCAGATAAGTTATCATGACTATCTGAAATTTCACATAAATGTGGAGAATTGTGCCTTTAGGAAGCTCTAACCTAAGACAGCTGAAATTATTTGTTTCTCTACAGAGACTCACTGTGTATGTAATATATGTAGCAATGATCCGTAAGAGCATAGGAAGAAAACAATACAGATCTCATGGGCTCTGAGCAGCTGCTGACCAATGCAGATTGCATCCAGGCGTCGGAGTTGATGTGCATTTTGCATGCTTTTTATGCAGAATTCTGAACGTTGCCTGAAGGCTTGGCTTCATTATTAGCTGACCTAAGTTGATCTAAGCCAATGCTGCTTCAGAAAAGAGTGATGCCAGACACACATCCTTGCACCATCCTGTGTTTCAGTCCCAGCACTGGAGGGCAGAGAGCTGATCTCCATGAAGACCACTTTTTCTTTCTGTTCTTTCCTTTCTTTTTTTGGATGTGTTTAGCTGAGTTTGTTCTCTGATTTGGGTCTCCCTGTGGCCCAGTGAGTTCTGGCACCATGGCAGGGGAGGGGATGTGTGATGAGCTGGGGGACCTCAGTAAACAAGGAAACAACATCCTAAGATGCTCCGTGTTCTAATTTCTTTGCATTAGTTATCCTAGTTTATAACCAAACCCACCTCTAGATTTTTAGTTTTAAACTTTTTACTCCTTTTTCCTCACAATAGCAAAGGGTGTAGCCAGACCCTCCTCAGGGATTCACTAGGGTGAGGGGCAGTCATAGCCCGGTCACCTTTTGACATTCAGGAGTCAACACAATACCCGAAAACTAACAACTGATCTCCTTCCTCTTCCTCAGAAGAGACAAGGAGAGCCTGAAAGCTTCCTCCCGTGGGTCCTCCTGTGTGAAGGAGCAAGGATCTGTCACTGCTGTTACTACTGTCTCGTATGGGAGGGGGATTGGGGACAGTGCCATGTTTTCTCCTAAGCATATGGTCCGGCACAGAGGGGGTCGGTGTGACAGAAAACACTTCTAGCCCGACGAAGGCGGCATCTGGGCAAGCTACATTTGGGAATCACTGCCTGGCCACGATTTCACATTTGGCACCCGTCCTGCTTAAGCCGGTTAAGGCAGTCGTGTCCCCCCGTGTACCATCACCGGTCCCCTGACCTCGTGGTCCTCCTCGCAGACAAACAGCACTGCTGACACAGAGCAGGGACGGGCAGCCCGGCGGGAATGAGCTGGTGGGAGAAGAGGGTGGCAGGGAGAGAAAAAGAGCTACCGAGGCCAGGGATGTCAATAGAAATACCAGCCAGGTTGAGATTTAAGAAATCGGTTTGATGTTGCAGAGAGATGAAGCTATGGGCAACTGCCATGAGCAGGTCGGTCACATTTCTGTCCTAGCCGTGTGTTTCTGCCGTGTCTTTTCCAGCAGCCTGTGGAGAGCTGACTGGGACCAGAACCAGCAGGAAGCTAACCCAGCCACAAAACTGGGATAGGCTTTCTGCTGCCTCAGTTACCTGTTTAACTCTTATGCCACAATGTCACCGTATGGCAGAAGGAAATAATTCAGCACAAGAGGTGGAATGCTAATTTCATCTTCATCAGTAGATCTTTAGGTGCATTAGGCAGTAACATCCCTAAGGTGAATCATCCTGAGAAGGCTGAGCCAGTCTAAGAGCCAGAAGCTACGAAAAGCAGAGAACCCATTCGCAGCCATGTGCTTCTTCTGCTTCCCTTCTCCTGACCTCCTCTCCAAGCTTTCTCCAACCTACTAACCTCGTAGAAAACAAACAGTGAGGGGAAAAATTGTTTGAAATTCTCAGCCAGATTAGTGAGCAGCATCAACTCAAGGAGCAGCCATCTCAAGTAGAAATGCAAATTGGAACTTTGCATGAGATGGCTGAGGTCACCATTGCTGAAAAGATGTCACTTACCTCTCCATCCCTGTGACCTCATATGGCTTCATATTTGCACTGATTCCTTTGCACTCACTTTGATGCTGATAGGATGTTTTTGTGAACAGGACCATTGCCCAAGCATGAAATAATCCCTCCACCCAATCTTTTCCTTTTTTTTTTTCAACTGGTTTAGTTTTCTTGTTGATTACTAAGTTGTCTTGGCTTACCGCCCCATTGGATCATCATCCAATGCATGCTAGACCCATTGCAAAATAACCTGGGGGTGCTCATAACAAGGAACACAGATGAGATGTGGGGTGAGAGAGTGGGATCTCCCTATATCCTTTTAATGCTACGAGGTTGGTAAAAGTTCTTACCTGTCACTCCACCTTAAGGGTCTGCTTTCAGTTCTTCATTAGAGTTATATGCAGCACAGTGCTGAAAAAACATGCATCTCCTTAAAGAAAATAAACTGTCAATTACTTTATGTGCTTACCATATATGCCAGTTTATTATTCTACTTTTAATAATCGTTAGATAGCTCCTGGTTCAAAAGTTCCCTTTTAAAAAGGAGAAAATTAGTTATGTATAATTTTCTACTTTTGAATTTGTGCCATTCGTACTGTTTCATGCTCTAGTATGAAGAAATTGTGATTTTGCTTTATATTAATTTTCAAGTAATCTTATAAAAGTACCATACTGATGGGTGCAATTGTGATGTATACTGCATCCTCCTATATGCGATGGACCAAAATGTTTTAGAGACTTAAGTATATTTATGAAATGGAAATAATGAAGAAATAGGTGAGAAAAAGAGCAATTAAAATAGTGGAAAAGGATTAAAAAAATGTTTTCTGATGTGATTTAGAATAGTGGGCTGCTAAGCAGGGATATGTAGGAAAGCTGACAGAGATGGCAAAAGTTCTATTTAAGAAGGGTCCTGCATGAATAATGATAACAAAACGAAAAATGACAGAGAAGAAGATGGTATTAGACAGAAGAAGTGGTGAAATATGAAGCACAGACAAAGTCTGGGTGGTACCTTGCAGTAAATGTGTCAGAGTATTACGAGAGGTCAGCTTTAATCTGGATTCTGAAATTAATGTGATTTTTAATGTATTTGTGTTTCATTGTATCCATGAGAAAATAGCAAAGTAGTTGTGAATACAGGCCAACAGTGCAGAAAGCTCTGAGAATTACTGCTTCAGCCCACCTCAGAACTGTGTTGGCAATCCTCCTCTTTCCTTGTGTTTCTGAGGTGTTTTAGTGAGAAAGTCAGAACTGCAATAGCAGGTTTGGGTGATCAGCACTGAGAGTAAAATTGAGGGAAGGCATTGCTAAAGCAGCTGAAGATGAAACCTATGATTAAATACACACAAAAAAATTATAATTTAGGAAGTAGAAGTCCTCTCCATCTTCCGGATTATGACTATTTCAGGTAATGAAATGTTATTTCCTCATAGCTGTGCTTTAAAAAACTGCGTCGCTTTTTGTATAGATATTAGCGAGAACTAGAACACAATAAGAAGAGTTTGCGCACATGAGGAAATATCACTTTTGATGAAACTTACCCAAGAAGGGTAAGATACAATTTCTTCTCAAAGTACACAGCAGGCACTCCTGAGTCATTACAATAACTGTTGCTTCAGAGATGATTAAGCAGGAAATGGGGATTTCCCATGTTCTGTAGGAATGACCTAGACTATATTGGTGTCATATTTTTTTTCCCCTTACTGTTAGCATATTTTCCCTTTACATAATAAAGCCATCGTTTCAGCCTGATTTTTAATAGGAACATTTTTAACATTTCAAGGTTTCATTGAGCTCTACGTTGTTTTAAAAGCTTTTTGTGTGGCGGGTATGTTCCTACAGCCTTTTAAATCACAGTAATATCACATTACATTAACTACAGAGAGCTTCCCAAATAGATATTTTAGTTAACAGAGTGTTCTATGTTATCTCCTAAATAAACATGAGGTTTTCTGTTACCAGAATGTTCAACAGTAGCACAGTTCTGAGATAAGAGTGAGCACATGAGGAGGACTGTAATTACAGCAATTATGGAAAAGTAATTTACTGGTTGTATAAACTGAACAGCTTTGAAAGAGAGTGGATCAACCATAAAAAGAAGTTCAATATTGAAAATAAATATTTTGGGATCTGTGAAATGGTTGTTATGTGGGTAAGCAAACTGTAAACATTTTGCCTAAAGTGCATGTATTTTCATTTTGGAGGCCCTTATAAATATAAGTTTGTGTTTTTATAAAAAGACTTAAAGATGTCAGAATTATACAGAGATATGCAGATCTGTCATTTCCCATCTGGTATATACCCAGGGCTTACTAAAGAAACAAATAAATACAGCTGAATTTACATGTCTTTGGGGAAAAAGAACAAACCCCAAGCTTCTACATTTTGAAACAGGTAGAACAATAATTTCTTTAAAAGGAAGGTAATAGGTTAATACCAAAGCACCCAGTAAAGAATAGAGAGAACTTTGATCCAAATACTTCTCCCAAAATGTAGATGCAGCCTTACACTACATTTAGATGGTTCGGAAGCCAAATCTACATGTAAACAGTTATGTTCTACCCCAAGAATATTCAACCTTAAGTTTTCAATGCTTGCTCAAGAGAACAGCTGGGGTTTGTCAGCCGTTTCTGAAGACTCCACAAAATGGGAATAAGGAAAACAAGTCCATGTATCCCATATGAAATTTTTAAAAAGGTTTGCACCCTCACCACATGGACTACACAAATTTCAGAGAGTACATAAATAGAAGGATGAAAACAATGTTCTAGCTAAGATTTTTATCCGATCAGGCCCATTTTTGCAGTGGCAAAAGCTAGGGCCATGCTGCAGGTAGCTGTGCTCTGCAGCACACGCCAGCATCCTCTCCTCCTGACCAAAAAGTACACTGTGCACCTCTGTGCCTCCATCCCCCCTAGGAAAGTCAGAAGTTGGGGAGGAGAGCTTTACGCCTCAACTTCATCCCCGATGGAGGTGGGACATGGCCTGGACGCACCCCCAGGACCTCAGGGACACTCCAGTATCTCATGTTTAAACAAAGCACAAATGGTTTAGTTGCGGTGAGAATGGCAGCATTTAGATCTTGCTTACCCATCAAGCCAGAGCAGCTCAAAACCTAACATAACTGATTGGATAATGATAATAATCTTTCTTTGATCTGATGCCTGAAAATGGATGGTCTGATTATCGGTTGCCTATTACCTGCACATTGCGATTTTATATTCACATTTGTCTCTGATTAATAGCATCCATTACGAGCACTGGCCATATTCCGCAGTCAAACTAAACCACATGGCAATTGTATGTTCCATTGCTTTGTAGTAAGTCACAGCATTTAATTGCATTATCACAACACTAAGCCATTACAAGCAAGTCAGAAGCAAATAACAAGGTCTGAATAACTATTTACAGTCATTCAAGCTTCGAGGACTGTTACATAAGAAAATGTCACTTACACTTTGCAGGGAGAAAATCAAGATTTCTGTCTATGAGTTAAATGCTATTGAAAACTAAAGGGCTGGGCCAAAACCATTATAGAAAATAAACTGCTTTAAAAACAACCCTGCTGCTCTAAATGCTTCCTTTTATATGAAGCATTTGACTTAAATGGATTGCAGTTACTCTTGACTGTATGAAGGAAGGTACCCTGAAACATTTTAAAAAGCTCTTGTATTCCACCTTTAAAGCTTTGGTGTATTAACTTGGCAGAAAATGACTTATAAGAAAACCTTACTTACATGAATGACAAAGCTGAAGAGATCTGTATGCTAGGGAAAGAATACATCACTTTGTCAGTGGGAAAGAACACAGGTACCGAGGGGCTCATAAAATGAAGACAGAGTTTGCAAAGGAACAAAGTACCATAACCCTTGGTCTTTTATTTTGTAGCATGTCCAGAATTTTTCACTCCTGTTTATAACCCGTGTTTTTAAAAGCAGTGAAGCTGAGCAAAAGGGAAAAAAATAAAAAGGATGCCTATTTGTACCTTACTAACAATTCTTATTCAATACATCTGATTTCTTAATTGCATCTTTCTGAAGTAGTCCTGAAGAACTGCGTAGGTGTGGAAGTAGCAGGGCTCTGCAGAAATCCAGCAGATATTTGTATACAATATTGCAAGATCCTATTTAATGAAACCTGCAATATAATGTTGCTGGCTTTACCTATCTAGCTTTAACTAGAATTAAAGTCCATACTGTGGAAGGCATAAATGAGGCTTTAAAATGTATAGGATGGCTCAAAGCTTTTATGATTATTCCAGAATCAAAATTCTTGTATTGTCTTTAACATATACTTGTCTTCTTTAGATTATTTGCTTTAAAGTCACTTAATTCAAATCAAAACTACTCTCCTACAAAAGTAGTCTTCTAATTAAACAAAATATAACTTAAATAAAAATTTACACCAGGAAGATAAGCTCAACTCTCTAGTAGAAATGATCTTTTGCTTTCAGAAAAACACAAAAGCGTAAATAAACCTCCTTTCATCTCCCAAAATTTGATTATTCTTTTCAGAATACCCTCCCCAAGTACTATGAAAAAAACACTGAACTTTTTCCAGATGTCTAGGGCTCAACAGGCCAAAGGTATCCATAGTAAAACACAGCTTGAATTCCATTTGAGGAACCTTAAAAACTAATCTCATTATCGGCAGCCCCTTCTAATGTTGACCGTGTTTTTTATTAATAGATTTCTGTGATGGAAGCAAATGAAAAGGATTCCTATGTGTTGCTTTTGAAAACTATGTGCTTGCATAAAATCCTGATGTATTTTAAGTCAACTAAAAATATGACACAAGTCCTTGCAGTGGAGATTTAGAAAATGTGTTATTTCAATTTTCTAGTTCTTCTCTGAGCAAGAAACTCATTCTGTAAAACCTTATTAAAAGAACCATTAAAATAAAGATAATTTTCATGTTTAATTTGTTGTAAAAACTTCAAAGAGTGAGTACTATGCCTTTGTATCATTTTAAATTCAACTTTATGCAAAACATTTATTTTCTTAACAATGCAGAAAAGTATCTACCAAAAATTGCAGGAAGCTGTTGCAGAGTTAGTTTGGGGTGAGTAAGCAAACATTCATTTGTAGGATAAATTAGAAGTAATAAATTGAGTTGGGATATTAGGAGGCATATATGAAAGGGAAAAAATTCTGATGATGTTTAGAAAGGTATGAAGTTGATGAGATAGAGAAATGCAGAATGCTGCGGTTAAGTGCTAGCAGGTATAGATGAGGACACATTCTGAATGCTGGCATAAAGTGAGAGAAATACAGTCTGACTTGGATAATGGGAGAAAAACAAGAGAAATTGAAAGTAAGCATTTTAGCTTAGTGTTGAATAACCTGTCACCATGCTGAACAAATCTTTAAAAGAGTAGCTGTGATTCTGAAGGTCACAGTCTGTGTGGGATAAAGGAACTCACTGCTTTGTTTGGAATTAATTCTGCTTATTTCCATCTTTGTAGGCAGGGTAGATTACTTCTACTCTTTCTCCCAGACAGATTTTTTTAAGAGCAAAAAGTCTACTACTTTCTTTTCATGTGGGAAAGACTACCAAATGAGCTTCCCTTGTCTCTCTGTGACACAGACAAGCAGTAGTGCGTCAACCAAGAAGCCTGCTGGGGTGTCTTTTTACCTTTGTCTATCTCTGTTGTCTTGGGCTGCAGTATGGCCCTGAGAGAGTCAACTAGGCAAAGCAGAGCAAGTTCATAAAGAGCAGCCTTGCCTTGAGCTTGAAACACACTCAAAGATGGGATCCCTCTTTGGTGATAGCAAAAACCTTTGCTTTCTTTGTGCCTCTTAGGACGAGCAATGCCCTTGTCTGGCACATGGGAAAAGAAGAGAGGAGGTGAGCTAAGTGATCGAGCTTCTGTCTATACTGTGGGGAGGGCAAATACATCCGTGTCCCACAGCCTGGGAGACCGGTGAGAGCACAGGGCTCCGGGAGTGAGGAGGGGACAGTGCTGCAAGCCCAGGGTTCATCCCATCACAGTATTAGCAACTAAGTCACACACCTGGAGACGGAAAGCATTTCCAGTCCAACAATATAGACGTAGCCAAAATGAACATACAAGGTAAGACGTGAAAATTTCGAAATGCGGGTGAGATCAAGGCTTATAGAGAATGTGTGGATGGACCTAAGAAATACTGAATACCATCTGCATACTGAAAACAGGAGCAGAATAAATGGCATGAGGAGGATGACACCCAGGTGATGCAGTAAAGAGGCAAAGTAGAGGGAGAATAGTATTTCTAAACTATATAGACAGTAAACACATTGGGGAAAAGATTGTGCCCTCTAATGGATTTATGAATTATGTTCCCTGTCATCAAATTATCTGCTTGTGGAATGAAATTGTTACAAAAAAATGAATAATAAGAACATCAGCATTTAAAGGTGATTAAAACACTCCATTGCATACCAACAACCAACCAAAAGCCTTTCTTTCTAAAGTGTCGAGGTAGCAAATTTGAATATAGGTAACCTACGGTGGGAGAAAAGAGATTTCTTATACATTTCAGAATTGGTCAAGCTCATAAGAGTCATGAGCAGTTTTCTCAAGGGCTTATATCTCTCTAATGGAATTTTACTGAAGATTGATTACACTACCTTAATAATTAGAAGGTCTTAATAAGCGGTTTACCTTTGATAAATAGTATTGTTAGAAACTACCGTACTCTTGTTGTAAGCTAATAAGGTTGAAGTGTCAAGTTTTTGAATGCATTTTAATCTTGGTGTTACATGGTAATTAAAGGTAATTAATAATCCAGAAATAATCACCGACAAAAAACTCCAATCCCTTCTCCCTGTTTAAAAAATTCTATACAGAATATAGATGAGGTGTTCACATAACAGAAAAGTTCATAAAAGGGAAAAGACAGTTTCCCTCATTTTGAATCAGAGTAGGGGAAAAAAACCTGCACATCAGGACCAGCAGCTGCGACCAAGGGCTCAGCACAGAAAGACCTCTGGAGGAGCACAGTCTGCAGTGAGATCCAGAGGTAGCAGGGCCGTGGGCTGAACTGGCACACTCGCACCTCTCAGGGCCGTGGTGTCTCGTGAACTACCTCTGCATCCACGACGTAGCTGAGCTGCTGACTCCTGGCTGGGATGAAACCCCGTTCCTGATGTGCAGACTGGGTTACAGATTCTCAGCTTCTTCCTACGGTGATGTATCTGCCTTTCTAGGAAGGACTGTGGACCATCTTTTTTTGCCCAGCTTTAATCATGTAGGATCACTGCAAAAGCGAATAGAGAGACGCTGCTCAGTGCTCTGGGATCACCCACGTACTCACTGTGTGTTTTTTAGGGGATATGTGAACTCTTTCACAAGAACTATCCCAGTTATCCCAAAGGCAGCCCTGAAGACGCTCCCACAGCACATCATGTGGAGAGGAGGTGAATTTGGCCTTGGTCTTGGTCTTGGGTTTGCTTCTGTGCGCGTCCTTGGATGCATACAGAGAGGCATTACTGCAACAGTTACAGCTTTACCAAAAATCCATATGGGAGTTGGATTTGGGGAAGGGGTATAAAATTGGAAGCCTGGAACTGGGTTCTTAAGAGTGTGCCCATTCCTTAATCAATGTTGCACCTCATTGCCTACTACTGACAATGTGGTGTTGGACTTGCTCCCACTTGAAGTGCATAATCTAGGTATCAAATGTTTTTGTACAGGTAGAAGAAAATATTCATCATCCTATAGCAGTGTGAAATAAAAGCAGTCCACCTCCTCACAGGAACACCAGGATGCTTGTGCAGTCCATAAAGCAGTAGTCACCTTTTGCAGTAATACAGTATGTCTTAAATAGTAAGCAAGTGAAAAAAGAATCCATCACAGGGTAATTAAAGATGTTAATTCCCCTCACTGTCCCAAAAGGATTGATCATGACTCTTAAGTGGGCAAATTTCGTTTACTTTTTTTAAAAGCAGATGCAGTATAATCAATGTTAAATTTCCTGATTAACCATAAAAGCCCCGTTTGAATAAGTAACCCCTGGCATTTTAATAGGTTTTGATATAACTACAGTGTGCAAGCAGGGTTTATTAATACCATAGGACTGGAAACATAGTGTGATATGGGTAGAATTGGTTCCTAGTTTGTATAAATGTTAATATCCTGTGTAGATGACCTTGCACCTCCTTTCACATGTATTTTAGCTCAAGGCAGCAAGTGAAATTTAAAGCCTAACTACAAATAACAGTGTGGCAGAAAAAGTAATTTTGATTTGTGAAGAATCGAAGTAGAATTTTCTCTCATTAAGTATATGGATAAATAATTACACATCTTAAAAGCTAAACTGTGTAACAAAGATAAGGTAGTGAGCATAAAAAGAAGTAGACAGCATTATAGTTTCACTAAATATATGCACTAAATATGTGCATAGTGTAACCAAGGCAAAGAGTTCCCTAAATCTTTGGGATTTATGGGCAACCAAGGCAACTCACTTTGCAGGTGGAGGGTCACATAAAAGCAGTTTCAATAACAACATTTTATTTTAAAAGCTTGCTAAATTTTTTTCTTTAATGCTGTTGCTGTGATATACTCTGTGTGGCATGACTGAAATATAATGGCGCACGTTGCTGTTAAAGTTGTTTTGCCACTTGTTTGGGATGACCTGCATAACTCACAAGCGGCATACTGACAATAAAACCTTTATAGCACTCTACACGATTACTGATTCTAACCATAGGTTGATACATACACTTATGTATATCATAAAGCACAGGCTGTGCTTTAGCATACCACTTAATAAGACAAATGTCAGTGTAACTTAACAATAGCAGCAAACTTTACCAACACAAAATCTGCAAACCTTAGTTTAACAGTATAAAGCCAGCTAGAAACCTGGCTGAGAACAAATAGCTAAGATCAGTCTGGCCTTTGCATGGATTTAGGTAGACTATCTTAAGAAACATTTTATCTGCACTCGCTTCTCTTACAAAGCCTTATGCCATTGCTGATAGATTACTTATTTTAAAATAAAAGATTTCAAATGTTAGCAGTCCTGTTTCCATTGTCATGGCAAAACTGATCCCAGGAGGATCAGGCATTAGAAGTGCTGACCTAAAGCTAGGCTTTTGGAAATACTGAAGAGCAAGGATCTTTGATTCTCCATCCCTGCCACAGGAGGGACCGCAGGAAGATTCACCTTTCCCAGAAGGTGAATCCATGGTGGGACAGAACACATGCAACCCCATCTTGTCCATTGTAGCACTCCACAGCCTCATTTCTCACTACAAACAGTTGAGAATTGGGTGGAAAATTCATATAGCTTGAACATCTTTTTTTTTTTTTTTATAATCAGGGTATGTTAGTTCATCACAACTGAAATCTTTTGTGGAAAGATGCAAGCTTCCATCAAACTGTACCAGTATCTATTCTGATAAGGGCACTCACATCACATGTGGGGGACTGAAGTCCATCATTTGTCAGAGACACTGAATAACATGGTGGTTTTGTTCTTTTTCTTTGTCGATGAAAAGTGACATGAAGTTTCAGGACGATCCCAATATGAAGTGATGAAATTTTTTAAATCATTAAAATTTACACGTGATGAGGAATTAATTTTCTATTTCTAGTAATCTCTCCTCGAATTTTCCCAAGAGGAACTGATTAGTGAGGGTAGAGTTCTCACAGAGAGGGATTTCCTTGCCAGTAGCATGATGATCAGGATGATGAATGTCCTTATAAGTGCATGCATGTTTAATTAAAAGTAAATATGTGAAGGAAATAACTGTTTCTAGAGCATTTAAAATGGCTTGTGTCAATGTTCGTGTGTTTATGCCATAAAGCATATCTTAGGTAGCACAGTGCTGTCACTTGTTATTCAGTACATACTTAATGAGACAGACAATCAGAGGAATGTAGGAGAGACAATGTGTTTTGTCAAGGTTATCAAGAAAAGTTAGGGAAAGGAAACATGACTAGATTAATTCTGCATCCGTTAACACACTGCAGTTCCAAAGACACTATGCCTTTTATCTTGTATAAATATTGGTAGAAGAGCATATATCATTACTGAAGGGAAAACAGAGACAGCTAATTTGGAAACCCGGAGAGCAACAGTGACCTAGACTACAGCTAGGGTCTTTTTTTGGTATTCCAGCCTTCTTGATTTAAGTCTGTGGTTACATTAGTGATCTTTGCTGTCCTGCTGATTCTGTCTTAGTTACTTAGACTGTAAAATTTCAAGGCCAGCATGTATTCTGAATAGAATGTGCCCAACCATGTCACAAACTCATTTTTGGCTTCTTACGCTGATATGGGATAACCAATGTTTATGTAGTAGTCAGAATCATGTTTTTCAAGAAAATTCAAACACTAAGGAACTGACAAAGTCAATCTTCTAGCTTTATGATTTCATGCTAATCTGTATTTTAGCTTTGGTCTATGGCATATCTGATGTTCAGTGGGATGTCACAAGAAGGGGTTTAATCGAAAATATAGATGTCTTATGAGAAGTAAAGGATTGCCATATTTCCTAATTGTAGCAGAATCAGAAACAATAGTAAGATGATGCAATGCATGCCTTAGTCTCAGGCATAGAGTTTTTCTTTTCAGACCAGTAATGCAAATACTTTTCATAAATCTGATGCTGGCGTGCCTCCTCTTCCCCATTTCCAGCTTGATATCATTCCTTTTAAGTTTACGTACTGTGGGGGGTTAACCTTGGCCAGCAGCCAGACGCCCACCCAGCTGCTCGCTCACTCCTCCTCAGCAGGACAGGGGAGAAAATAGGATGAGAAAGCTCAGGGGTCAAGGTAAAGACAGGGAGATCGCTTACCAATTACCTTGGTGGGCAAAACAGATTCATCTTGGGGACAATTAATTTAATTTATTGACAATTAAAATAGATTTGAGTAATGAGAAACAAAGACAAACATTGAAACAACCCATTTCTTTCCCCCTTTCCCATGTTCAACTTCACTCCAGACTCCAAACTCCTCTATTCCCTGCTGAGCAGCGCAGGGGGAGCGGGTAGGGAGCATGGTCTGTGCAAAACAATTTATCTCTGCCTCTACTTCCCTCTCGTGTTTTGCCTGCTCCGGCGTAGGCTCTCCGTGGGCTGCAGTCCTTCAAGAAAGAGCCTGCTCCAGTGTGGGTCCCCCATGGGCTGCAGGGGACTTTCAGCTCCAGCGCTTGAAGCAACTCCTCCCCATCCTCCTTCTCTGGCCTTGGCATCTGCAGGGCTGTTTCTCACTCTGGTTTTCCCTCCTCCTCTGCCTTCCTGGCATTTTTACCCTTTCTTAAATACACTTTCCCCAAGGTGCCGCCATTGTGGCTGAGGGGTTCACCCTGCAGTGGGTAGGTTGGAGACGGCTCTATCTGCCGCTTCCCACAGAGGCCACCCCTGCCACCGCCACCGCCACCTTGACACCTACACCCAACATAGGTACAAAGCTGATGAGCTTTTAGCTTGTAGTCTTCCTAAATGTTCCGTATAATCAACGGAGACAGATTGGCATCTCCAAGGGGTAATTCAAGACTTGGGGAATCACCCACTGGAGGTGTCTGCGTCTCTCCGGTTTTTCTGTAATATTGCAATCATTTCTGTTAAATTGAACAACATAGATCTCTAGAGTAGACCACGCAGCACCCTCTGAGATCTATTTATCCCTTGTATATACTTCAACTGAAACTGAAAAAAAAATTATAGACACTGAACTGGATGACACAAATATACCACCGAGCTACCTTTATCAAACATAATTATATCTTTTTATTTGCTTTAAATTTGCCTACAGGTGCAATAAAATAAAAGCATGTATGCAATGGAGGACATTTGTAATACTAGCAGGGATAGCAAGTGGGCTGTAAAAAACATATAATAGTTTTCAAAGCACTGAACCAGATTAGCATGGATTAACACATTTGTTTGAAAACCCATGGCAGGAAGCATTGTAAGGGCTTGGCACAACATCCGTTATTACATTGCTTATTTTTTCAGCAGTACAAAATAAGTATTGCATGAAAATAAAAACATTTTGTTGCATGTTTCAGTTTCCCACAGAAGGAAACCAGTAAACAAGATGAGGAGGTCATCGTCTGCAATACTGAAAATACAATAGTGACAGGTCCATGGTTTACAGTCCTAACACTTTTTAACTGGTACACAATGGAATGCTGTTGTGGTTGAACATAAGAGAGTTTGCATTTACCTTTGTTCTTCTTATTTGAAAAAGAAGCGACTAAATATAAAAAACATAAAAGACATTTTGCAAGTTGCAAAATGAGAAGTATCAGGTGGCAGTTGTCAGAATGTAAGTTATTCGTACCATCTGAATTTTCTCACCTTTTTTTCATCACATATTTTTTCCAAAGGAGTGTCTCTTGCCATTCAGAGGATGGGTGGTGCTCCAGAAAAGAAGATTCTGGGGGCCAATATGACCAGTGACAGTCTCTAGCAGCAGCCCTGCTTCATTTGCTCTAGCAGTTGAGAAGGGTTCGATACAAAACTCTGGAAGGAATTTAGAGGAAAGAAACCCTTTGAGCAGATGTGCTAAAGGTATTAGTGTTGCAATAGTTGCACTGACTCACAGATTTTAATGCATCAGAGCTGTTCTGAGACAATTTAGCCATCTGAATACTGAAAAGTATTATCACTTGGGTTGCATTGTCAAGCCTTGGAACAGGCTGCCCAGGGAAGTGGTTGAGTCACCATCGCTGGAGGTATTTAAAAGATGTGTAGATGTGGCGCTTAGGGACATGGTTTAGTGGTGGACTTGGCAGTGGTAGGCTGACGGTTGGACTCGATGATTGTATGATTCCATGCATTCGTGTGATGGCACTAATTTGCATTCAGTAAAGTTATGTCCCAGCTAGTAAGCCCCAATCAAAAGCATGACTTGATGCCAAATGAATGTGGATGTCTAACATCCAGACCCAAACCGATCTCATGATCCCAGATAAAGAGGCACCAAATGACAGAAAGCAGTCTTAAGTGTAGGTTCTAGGTTAGCCCCTTTTTAGGTGTTTGTTTCTATCCCAGTAGCTTTAGCTGGATATTCCGTCTGCAAGGTGCCAGAATACTGGATCAAGTTTATCATTTTATAAAGATTCAGCACACATGGTTTTGTGGTTAATACAGAATTTGATCTCAGGTTCGCCAAGGTCTTTCTTTCCAGTCAGCTCTGGAAACTCACTGAAAATGTTCATTTATCTGCAGGTGACAATTTCCCCATCATCCTGCCCTGAAATCATGTAAACCAGCATTTTTACAGGTTGCCACATTGTGTCCTAAGCTCCCAGGTACTTATTTTGATATCTCCAGGGTTTTACAACAGAAATAAAGAGCACACACAAATTCAGCTGACCTTACTAGAGCGTAAGATATTGCATGTTATCAAAAAACACCAGAATCAATTCATAGAAGAAAATTGATGGCTATTATGTAAAAAAACCCACCATTTATAGATCAGGAAGTCCCAGAGTCAGATGCCACTTGAGGCTGAAAGATTATCCAGAAAATATTACAATACTTAAAAATACAATGTATTTATATCACTACAGGCTTGTTCTATCCTCAGACTTTCCTGTTGGCTCCCCAAGGTCAGAGGCAGGATCCTGGGTTATAGTCTGACGTGCTTTAAACATCCTTATGTTCATCACATTTGAGAGAAATGTATCATGTCTGAACAAATGCCTGGCAATCAGCTGATCCTAAATTATAACCCTTCATTTACTGCTGAGCCCACTTGTTGCCCTCAAAAGACTCTGTTTGTCCTGGTGTGAAATACATAATGTAATACTGGAGACGAAACGATTGGTCACAGGCTCCCATGTTCTTGAGTGAGGTACTGAAAAGCTTGTGAAAGACTGAATTATAATTTCACAAAAATATTAAACCGCTTCCTGAGGGAATATCTTGACCATTATCCATTGTGCACATTAGATGAAACAGGCCTTCTTTGGGAAAAATAAGATGTGGGCATGGCATTAAAAACAGTCATACCACATGTGCACAGGGGTCAGCAGTAGATTTAAAGTTTTATGTGTAACCTATGAAATTTCCTGATTTTCAAGTTCTTGCCTTTACAGCTTTAATACTTTATAACATAGTTCTATAAGCAGAAAATAAACACACAGAACCATGCCTTTGGAGAGCTGCGGAGAGGTTTTAGAATCAACACACATAAATGTGAATACTCTGCAGGGAGGAGAACCTTTTTTTCTCACGCGTGGTAGTGCAGGTCGGTACATCACAACTTGAGTTGATGGTATACTTTCATTTACCCTTTTCAACTATTTGTGTGAAAGCTACAGATATATCTTATATCCTGCAGATGTTTGGTACTACCTCTAGAATAAGTAGGGAAAAGTAAAATTAAATGATGGTATAAGCAAAACTCACAAGAGGCTGTTTTCTCTGGTGCTACCAATAAATGACAGACAGTAAAGTGGGACGGAGTGCTAATCATGAAGGGGAAGCACTGAGAAGTGGTAGACACAAATGCGGGTGGAAGGGCTCGGAAAGAGAGAGGCAAAAGCTTTTTGTTACCTGAGGCTGCGCTGCTCTTTGATGCAGCTCAAGAGGGGCTGGATCCTTCACACGCTCCCACTTTCCTAGGTCCAGCATAGACCTGAGCAGTAAACATAAGTGTCATTCTAGCAAGGTCACAGAGGTGGCCCTTATGTTTCAAACTAAGCAAATGGTTTGTTAGGTCAGGATGCTCTTTTCTTGGAATGGAACCTTTCCGGCTCATTTGTCTTCATTCCTTTGGATTGTTGTAAACCCCACTCTCCAGTACTGCTGGTGTCTCCACTTGCCCCTTTCATATCTGTAAAACAAATAAAATTAATTTTGAATGTATTTCTGGAAGGGACCGCTGAGTTAGGGAACCACTCTTCTACAATCACTGGCAAACATAGCTCATATTTCCTTTCATAGTCACACAAATGAAGAGCATTGTCCAAGCTAAGTTCTTGGGCTGTCTCGGTATGGAAAAACTGAAGAAAGAAAAGATTTTTGGTGGAAAATTCCTCCTGTCCTTTCTCTGGCTGTAAAATACTCATGGGCTCCGGGTGACAAACTTGGAATAGGTTTCTAATATTTAATTGTTTAAAGACAGTCATTGGGATAGACTGTATCTCAATCAAGGTGGGTCCAAAGAATACTTCCTTCAGTTGCAAACATCTGTATAATGGCTTTTTACGGATTAAAATGTGTGTTTGTTAATGTGCATTAATCAACTTCACTTCAAACTGGAAACCAAGTTTTACTCTTGGGAGAGGGAGGCCTAATGCTTCTAGGTTTTCTAAAAGCAAACAGTGTTTCTTAACTTAGAAAAGCGGCCAGTATGCCAACCAGTACTTTCCTCAAACCAAATTGTAGTCATGACATTGCACATTATTTTGAAGTGCCAGTAGTCATAAATGGTTTTGAATTGCTGGAAAAAGCAGGAGTACTGGCAACATTAAAAGTGAATATTGACAAACTTGAGACCAAAATCAAAGCTCTGGTAACATCTGGTGCTTCATGACTGTCAGCTAATACTTGCTAGGGGCCTCCGACCAACATGGAGAAGTTGGTTTAAAAGTACAGTCCAAAATGAAATAAAGTGTTGTAATGTTCATAAAGTTCCTAGTAACATGACGCCACCTTGTAACACTGCAAACTGTGATACTTATTTTTCCAGTAGGAATAAACTAGCATAGAAAGTTGGACTAGAGGGAATAGAGCTGTTAGGTTACTATAATTGCAACACAGTATAGCTTTGGCAACACTTCTCTTTCCATCCCTGACTCCCTTTCCTTAGTTCTAATACATATTTATCCCTTTGCCTGTAAATTAATCCTTTTCAAAAGTATACTGTCAGCACTCCATGAACTCTTCCCAGTAGAGCTTTTATTTAATGTTGGAATGGCCATTTTAATTAAAAAGAAGTGGGTTCACAGATCCAGTATTGCAAACTGTGAATGGTTTCTCAAACTGAACCTGAACTTTTAATTTCCTTTACTGTTCTCAAGATGCAGGAGTTTTAACTCCATTTATTTTACTTTTAGAGTCCTAAAATTTATAGGTCAAATGTGCTTGAAAAAAAAGCTATCCCTTAAGAAATTTTGTGATTCCATTAAAAAATGTGATTTTCATTTATAGGATCACTAGTTTAATTTTAATTCATCTCGTGGGTTGACCCTGGCCAGCTGCTAAGCACCCACACAGCAGCTCATTCATGCCCTCCACAGCGGGATGGGGGAGAGAATTGGAAAAGCAAAAGCAAGAAAATTTTGGGGTCAAGTTAAAGACAGTGAAGGAAAGAGGGAAAAAAATCCACAGCTGTTGCAATGGCAATCACTCACCACCTCCCACAGGCAGACTGGTGCCAGCCAGTCTCCAAGCAGTGGCCGCCTTGGAAGACAAAACCCCTCCGTTTTATTGCTGAGCACAATGTCCCACGGTATGGGATGTCCCTTTGGTCAGTTCCGATCAGCTGTCCTGGCTGTGTCCCCCCCAAACTTCTTGTCCACCCCCAGCCTGCTCGCTGAGGGGCAGACTGAGCAATGGAGAAAGCCTCGACAGACACTCTGCAGGCACTGATCAGCCACAGCCAAAACACTGGTGCGTTATCAACACTGCTTTGGTCTCAAATCCAAAATGCAGCATCGTACAGGCTGCTACCAAGAAACTTAGCCCCGTCCCAGCCAGACCCAGTACAATTGGCTATTGAAATAAATAAGAATGAAATATATTTATTACTATTTCCTGATGGTGCTTGGGTATTTTTGCTCCTGCATTTCTTTTTTTTCCTTTTAAAACCTGTCCTGTTCTAAGACAAATTGGTACCAGACTTATTTACTAATTTGCTTAAGCAGTCAGGACCGTGTACCTGCAGTCCAATCTACAGCCTCAGCAAAGGAGAGGAAAACTGTACACCACAATATAAATTGTACATATATGCACTGATTGTATACTATTTTATGTCCATGCATTAATCACAGATGTAAAAGACATATATTTAACAAATTTGGAAAATCATACAATGTTTTAAAGGAATGAGACAGCAAAATATTTGGAGTTGGCTTTTTTCTATCACATGCACTATTTACACTTTCATATGGTTTACATTAATTGAGGGAAAAAAGGTATACTGAAGGTCTCATTTAAAAATGCAGCTTTTTAATGTCTTTGATGCTGTTTTGGTATGGCTGGTGGAAATAAAAAGAGAACCCATAATTAGAATAGGAAAAGAGCAAATGCTCAGACTAAGCCCAGCAACATGAAAGCACATGAGGTTTTTTTAAAAAAATGAGTAATCCCATCCTGATTTAGCATATGATTTTGCAGATGAATTACTGGAGACAAAGTTTCATCACGAAGATTGTTTCTATTACTAGTTGTGATCACTTGCCTCTTTTTCTTTTTTTCTTCTAAATTGTGGCAGTATTCTTAGGAATAGTAAAGAATTCAAGAGGACAAATAGCACTGAACAGTGGAAAAGTTGAACCAGTTCATATAAAATAAACTACCCTAATTGTTTGCCAGATGAAGCATTTGAACGGATTTTTCTTCATTTGAGAGGGCCCCAGAGAGCTAAGAAACCAAAATAAGGTACTCATCCTCTGGGAACTCTTTTAGAAATCAGGATATCTAGCATAATTTGCTTGCTTTTGGGTTAGTGAAATCATCTAAATCCATCCTTCATAATGGTTTCAGCAGCGCTGTGGTGATGGGCACTGGTCCTGGTTTGCAATTACAGCAAAGCTCCATCACATCCATTTGCAATGGGTGCTAGAAGATCTCTTGATGGGAATGGAGATATTCCCACTCAGCCCACGAGGTGTGTTTGCATGGCTACAAAAGTGATGGTCAGCTGTGTTGACTGTGACCTAGTTACACAGTTCTCCCAGGTTTTACTCATGTCAGATTGGCAGATCGTCTCTCTCCTCCATGTTCTGAATTATCTACCCATTTTTGCATGAGTCTTAACCCTCTGGAAGTTATGCAGAATGAACAGAACAAACACCGGCCAGACCTCAAAGAGAATTAGAAAAGTGTCTTATCTTAAGTATATTGATAAAATACTGGATGCGTGTCCACACTTTTCTTCCTGGTCTTTTGTAGGTGAAAAAAAAAAAAAAATGGAAGGAAAGGATAAGGAAAATTTTCAGTGCACACAAAAATACCTCTGAATAACAGGCAATAAAAAAATTAAGACCTTCCATGCAGAACTCCACAAATATTGTCTGGACTAATGGTGTCTAAAATTGCTTTGAATACGTTGTAACTTTTAATTCATTTTTAAATCACAGTCACTATAAAAACTTCTTGGACCATGCAAACTATCCTAAAATGAACACTTTTTTCTCTAGTATTTTCCCAGAGAGATTTTGTCATCAAACAACCTGGAGGTATTGTAAATTCTCACATGGTCTCCCTGTTTTCAGTGGCACTTTAAGGTTTATATAACACAACAGTTTGATTCACAAGGTGAATATAAAGAGGTATTTAGAACAGTCTTGGTCTTGTTATAGCATACAAATAAGTGGCCAGGTTTTCGACAATACTGTGCGTGCGATTCTTAATAGTGTCTTTAGGATTTGCTGAGTGCTGGCCATGTGAATTGAAATGATAGCAATTCTAAAGGTGATGAGTTCATGTGGATGGGAGGGCCAGGCAAATTTTGGTGCCTGCTTAGTTACCAAGACATGCATCCCGTACCTGCATCAGCAGTCTGATTTTCAGGAAAGACCAACATTCACGGCCTCTGCCATGTCTGTCTGACAGCTTCCAGACAGCTTGCCACTTCTGGGCATCACAGCTGGGGCAGTGGGTCGGAGGGGTCCTCCTTAACATCTGTAAGTGGCATGTTTTTCCATTCAAGTTTTTACTTTTTCCTCCCCCCTCCGAATCAAGCAATCATTTTTAAATTGGGCTAATAGAGCTGTATCTGGGATACAGTGCTTAATCAATGGACGGATTCTGTTTCTCCCACCGGACAGCAAAGGAGGTATCCACCTGTTCTTAATCCAGACTCCAGTCTGATGAGTGAGTATTAGTGCGTTTTATTCTTCTCATTATAAAGTATCGGTGCAGTGCAATCATTGGATAACAGAAGAACAGGAGGAACAAAAGGATAAGCCTGTTGGAAATAAGTTCTTTCAGAACAGAGATTTTTAAAGTGTGGCAGGCTTTTACTATAAAAACACTGGGTACAATTTGTCCTTGTTGGACAATCATAGCTGAATCAGAATCTGTACTAATTTGTTCTTAAAAATAAAACAAAAAAATAAATACATTATTTCCATGCTAGCAGCTGCTTCTGTAAAGGGAGATGCATCACATTGGTACATACACACTATTGCTAAACTGTCTTGAAAATTCAAGAAAAGGACTCTGCATGCAAGCCTAATTATACAAAAAGCAGTGTCAACGACACCAGAGTAATCTTGAACAGAAGACTCACAAAAAATGGAGGTGTTCTTCTGGGACCTTCGATGGTATTAATAAGGGTTTCATCAAATCAAGAGATCTTATTAAAGGGATGTGCTGTATATATCTTAATGACAGACTATTTAAGAGCTTAACAGGATCCCAAATGAGAACGGTAATTACCTTAATGGGATGCTGATTCTTTCCAGACGTAGGACACTAGCTGTTGGAAGTAATGTCTTTGTCTCCTAATTTTTTGACTTACTGTAATAAAATAAGAAATGCAATTCCTGTTACTATAAAAACAAAAATAATCACTCCTTTAAAGTTTAATCACTGTAGAACTCCATTAAAATATCTGAACTAAACTACTATTTACCTTTTTTATTAAGTCTGGGTTGAGTTTAAATAGAATTTATTGGATGGGATATACTGCTAAATTGGTAGGGACCAAGGCTATTGCCTCTGTGCGTGCTGTTTAAATCATCTTGATTCTCTTAGGAGGACCTTCTGTTGCACTCAAGAAAATTCCAGTTTTATTCAAGAAGTCTATTTTTTTTTCCAATCATATATAATGTATCTAGTAAAATTTAGGTTATTTGTGGAAATAGCAGCTACATCTGTGCTAGAAAGATACTATAAGCATATTTGCAGAAAAGGATCTGAAAAGAAAAACAGGCAATATGACTGTCTTTCTGTGCAGATATCTGTGTTTAAACATCCTTTACTAGCTATCATGCTTCTTGATTCATCAGGTAACAGTTGTCTTGATCAAATTGTTTGTTATACTGATAAGATCCAATCATGAGAATTGTGGAAAAAGCAAGAATAACAGCAAGCCCCTTCCTTTTTCTTCCCTTCTGAACTGGGTAAGGCTGTATCTGACCTCCACATCAAGAAACCCCCAGAAGAGGAAAGCCGCAGGAGTAAAACCACTGATGCTAGACCTCTCCTGGCTGTAGGTGACAGGTCTGCTGCCCCAAAGAAGAGTACTTGCAAAGTGCTCCTAAGAAAGTACCTTTAAAAATGCAAACAGGAGAGGTCAAGTTGATCAGCTTTTCCTTGCAATTTTGACCGGGGCTGTGTTGCTGCTCATTAAGCAACCTCTAACTATTAAAATCAGGGCAGAGTTATCGCAGGTCCTGGCGTCACTGCCAAAGAAAAGAAGGTGAAGTGGCACGGATTGGCTTGGCTTTCCCCTGCTCAGGAGTAGCTGTATTCACAGAAGACAAGCCTTGTCTGCAGGACATACTATGAGGCTCATTTGATGCTCCTCTGACCTTAAGATACAAATTGTGCGTGTGTGCGTGTGTCTCAATTCAAAGTGTCTGAGATGATCTGAGGACTCTATACAAACATCGTGATGTTTCTATAGCATGAAAAATGATTGCTTTGCATGACCCGTGGCGTATCAACTGGCGTGGGGGGATGTTTGAGGACATAAAGCTTGCTGGAGGAGTGCTGGCTGTACGGAGGAAATCAAACCTGGTGCAGTTTTGTCTCAAAAAGTATTGACTTTCAGAAGGGATAGCGGAATGGAATGTCCTTTGAGCAGAGCTCCAGCAGTGTCTTAGGGACAGCTTGTTGGAATAATCCAGATCGTAGACAGGAAAGTGAATTATCAGTTAAGCAGTATAGGTGATCAAATGTTTCAGATATCATTGCTGTATGTGTTGTTGTTAACAAAAGGCTTACTAAGCGCTTAGTAAATTAAGAGCTGCATGTAGCTATGCCAGAAATACCATGGCTGCTGCCATATAGGAGGAGAGGAAGAGAATGGTTTTTGAAATCCAGTTCGCTAGTGCAATCCCTTCCTCTCATTTATCATTTGTTGGAAGTTATTACAGTCTTCCCAACATTCGAGCAGCTTTAAAAAAATCCTTTGCAATACCATGAATGTGCTTGGGACAAATCAGGAAAATATTATAATTCTGTTGTGACAGTAAACACACAGAAACTTTGTTAAGACCACGTTTATCCAAAATATCTTCACATTTAACCTTTAATTCAGAAAAGGTACTGATTTTTCCATTTTTCCTCTTTGTTATTTCTGAAGGCCTAAAAGTTAGGGGAATGGGCACTAGTGGATGGGAACTGTAAAGCACTGGAAAGTTGTGCTTTGCACTAAATTATCTTCAGCAGCTGGTGACGGGTGAGAAGACCAAAAAGACTTGGAAATTATGTCTTGTATGGAAGACTAGTTTCCTTTACATAACCCTGCATAACAGTACAGTATCTGAGACTACCAGAAAAGCTGCTCTTAAAATAGTTGTGCTAAGGCTCTATAGCTACTAATTCAAGAACGTGTAAGGTGAAGATGCAGCAGCATTTTAACTGACCTAAAAAATACCCTCATTTAGTTCAAAACAAACATTAGTAGTCAAGCAATTTATTTTTTTTTCCATGTCCATGAAGCTATTGACCTGTGACATGGTTTTTATTAGAATATCATTTACATTTCATCCTCAAAATTTCATGTAGTCAGTACTCATTAAAATATGAAAGCAAAGATGATGATCAGAATGAAGAGCTGCGGGTGTGCAGGTGTTTCTGATCTGGGTATTGACCAGCTGAAGTGAACTGAGGCCCTTTCCTCCTAATCCCAGTGCTGACTGCTTCTGAGAGGAGTCGCTGAATTTCTAAGAGGAAAGCAAAACACAGTTCCTTAAAGAAGTGTCTTTGGCAGAGGAATTTTCAAAGTTGCAAAGTGCCAGTTGCTCAGGGTGGTATTTATTACCTCTGCACTGCTGTCCTTGTGGGGCATACTCAGGCTTACTTCTCACTGCAAGTTGTCACTCAGCCCCAGGAGGTAAAAACTGAGACGATAAAAGTGTGTGTGGTCCTCAGCTTCTTCACCTTCCTCCTTTACACTGCTAGAGCTCTGCCTCCCTCTTCCCTCAACCTTTTTCTCAGGATGTTTTATGGATCATGTACTTTTTTATCAGCTTCTCATTTGACTTCACCACCTCTACTGTTTTGTGGTGTGGGTTTTTTGGTTTTTTTCTGGAGTCACTGTGCATTTGTTCTGAAGTAATGCAGAAAACAATTTGGTGTGACTGATTTTCCTTCACTGTCTTCTCAGTTAAGGCATGTGTTTATTGATAATGATGGAAAAAATGGCTGTTATCTGAGTTGTGGGGTTGGTTGGTGGGTTGGTTCATGTATTTGTTTTTCTGATGCAACAGGCATCTGTGTATTGATATATTCACAGCTCTGCTCAAGCCTTGTACAGTCAGTAGTGCAGGCAAGATTACAGGCTGGAGTTTTGCATTCAGATAACCTATTGAGCTAAACACTTATTACTTATCTGCAGGCTAACAGTATTTCAGAAGTGCCGACTTGTTTATCCTAAAGACTACATTGGAAATTTTGTGCTCCTTTGTTTACTGCACACTCACTGACTGACAGAATGACTATTTACATATATTTAACTGGTACTCCTCACCTCATCCTATAAACGTTGTGCACCCTTTCATGATCTTTACACGTCATGCCTATTTACAATGTCTTGTCACAGCCAGAATTTTCAAATATACACAGGTTTACATCAGTCTCTTGCATGACCAACAGATGGGAATAATACTCTTCTAGAAGCCACTCCTTTTTTGTCAGTTTTGTACCATTTTCTAAATGGGCAGAAATAATTGGATGAACGGATAATTATCAGTAAAATATCCCCCAGCTTGTCTCCCTCTTCTGACAACAAGAATACAAGAGACAATCATTCTGACACAGAGCTATGATTAATCAAGTCAAAAGAAGAGTTAACCACAAACAAGACATGATAAAAATCTAGCTGGAATGTGATACTCTTGTCCTGAGAGTATTAGGACAGGTCTATGTTCAGTGCTCGATCAGGTGGAATTGCACAATTTCTGGCTAGAATGACTGTTTCTCCACCTTCCATGGGTTTGGGTTTTTTGCATTATTTTTAACCACAGCTGTATGTGGGTGATATTTTTGTTTGGTGAAGGCCACCTCAATTTCACACGGATCATGTGATATCAACAATCATGTCATTTTTCTTAACAAAATAGCTACCATTAAAAGATTCTGAAAGATGCAAAAGAAAACTTGGTCATACTAATCCGTAAGGTGTTTGATTCTTCATATTTATTTTGACCCAACCTAGGAACTGCTAGAGCTTTCCTGGAGTACATTTTTTGCTTATTTGCAGTGGAGGATACAATTACAGAGCAATTTTGTTCTTAGGCAGTAGAAAGATGTTGTGTAAGCAGAAGGCAACGACAGCTGAAGGTTTTTTATGTGGTTCTGTAATTCACTAATTAAAAAAGATCATTCTAGCAAACAGAACTGCCTCTTGAGATAATGCTTAATGAACATTTCAGTGACTGGATACCTTTAAACTCTGGTCAAGATTGCTACAGTTCATAAGATTGCATTCAACAAGACTGCATATTATAGCACACAAATTAGTTTTAGCTTTCATCAAAGAATTTTGAACTGTTTAGCATATTTATATCTCTTGTATTTACATTTGCTGAAATAATTGAATTTGTAGTAGTTATAAGCCTCCGCAGATCTCTATAACCGTGTGTATTGTTTGTTACATGACATCAGTTTTACCTCATTAATAATAGAGCCTTTTGACATAACGCCTCCATGCAGACACTGGTTATCATTCTTTTGGGAATCCTCTGTTTTGGGAGCTATTCCCAGGACTGCTTGCAGTATGACATGTACAATGCTGACAGACTGAATCTTAATAAAACCAGCTTTCTGTGAGTGCAGCCCGTGGCTTTGGAAAGACTCCTTGCAGGAAACTCCTGGTAGGGTTGCATGAGGTTAAAAAAAACCTCCTCAGGAGCCCTCAGGAAGATGACTAAACTTTCTTGATGATCTTCATAGCTTCCTCTGTCTCTTGGAGGGGAATTAAGAACAATACGCTGCCCAAATTAAAAACATAATGATATAAAGCCAGTGGCCATTAATAAGCCAAAGCAGCTGTTTTTCTCATCTTCTGGGATACAGTCTGGGACTCAGCAGCTAATTGCTGATATTGCACCACTACCAGAAAAAGCAGGGGATTTCTGTTTGTTCAGATTATAGAATCCCTATTTAGGACACAATGATCTTTAACATCGAGGAGTTGAGGATTTTAACGTATCGTGGGCTGGTAGTTGTTGCCATGGTGGAGCCTCATCACATGCTCTGTCTTAGCAACGGGCTCTGTAGGATGTAGGATATAGCAAGCCTCCAGTGAAACAATTGTGGTGTGATTTACACTTCATCAAAGGGGTTGGAAAAAAACAAAACAAGCTTATTAGATGCAATAGATGTAGAAATTTGTCAGATTAGAAGTGACTGAAGATAACTGTTATGGAAATAATATGATACAAATGTAGCTGTTCTTTCCTTTATTGTCAGGATAATTGAAATACTTCAAAGAAAAAGCAATCTCATGGGTATGGAAACAATGCTCCATTTTAACATTCTATTATGCTTCATCTCTTTTTCCTTTTTTTTTTTAATTTTCTTTTTCCAGAGCTCCTGATGTCTGTGCCTAGAAGGGTTGATACAAACTTGGTATTCAGTCAGGAAAGTAGCACATTTGAGATAATTTCCTTTCTAATTAATTTTTTTATTAATTTTCATCATCAAGATTGCCATATTCCTGCAGTTCTTTGGTCATGGCTCTTCCCATGCACGGAAGTTGTGTAGTAGAGGACCATATTCACCATATTTTGTGAACCTAACAGTGAGTCCCACCAAAGCACAGAGGCACCAATAAGTTAGGATTTTCAGTGTTTTTCACTTGAGCATATGGAATTTAAGATGCACAAATAAATTAAATGCAGGGAGTATTGTTATATGTGATTTTCAGGTGTCTGGCTCCCAGGGTGCCACTACCTATACAGAGTATATAGAAAAAGACACATGGAAATGTACTCCATCATCTGCCAGCATGCCATTAGCTAGATGTCTGAATTGTTTGAGAGAGATTCCTCTCTTTATGGATAGCGCTTCAAGCCCCAACATTGCATCAGATTTGAGATTCCTCCTCCCTTTGATTTAAATGGACCGTTAATTTCAATTGAATCCGGGCATGTCAGTATCATTTTTGGATTTAGGCCTAAATGCAAGAGTGGTGTTGTTTTGCTAGATGTAAAGTGATGGCAGTATGAAAATTATTTGCCTCTGCAGTTTGGCTTTGATAGTAGTATGGAACTAACATTTGGTTTTGAAGCCCCCATTTGTTCTTTTGGTTTTGTTTTGTTTTGTTTTCCTGTCAGATCACATTAAATCACACTCTTTTAGCTTGTTCTACTTTTCTTTTATCTTTATCCACATAGTCTCTACCTTAATCCTGGGAGCTTAATATTTACAAAAAAATTCCTGATTCTAGGTTTGAAGAAAACAAATTTAGGGTAAAGCTCCACATTTTCTTCAGTTTCACATGTGCTTTTAATTAATAACTGTTTTAGCTGGAGATTAAATGGAAGAAGTATTAATTAAAATGGTATCAAGTATAAATGCATAATATTCCCTTATAAAATATAAAGGCTGAAATAGTAAGGAATTATAATCATTGGAAATTATTCTAGTGCCTGCCATACGTAATTATGTCCATTTTAATAAAACCTGTATGAAACCAGCAGGAAACGATGTGAAGCAGTGAGCAGCACTAACTAAGGAGTTCTTTGAATATGTTTGCATTGTCAAAGCCTGGTGCTGCCTTTTGTTTCTGGCCTTGCAGACTGCACGTTATCTGGGGCACCGATTTCTTAATCGGGTGGGTTATTCTGCTTTTCACCCGAGGATGAAGCTGACTTACTTGAATCAGAGGCTGAACTGCACTTTAGGAGCACGCAGAGCCCCATTTTCTGCCTTCCTTCTCAGGCGAACACTTGACGCGTGGCAAAAGCAGGCTGAAATCCAATGTGCATCACTTTAGTCTTTCACGCTTGCTTTGTATAGCTGTTCTTCACATGACGGGATGAGTGATAAAAGAGCCTGGACGAAGTAAGGAGCCTTGCTTGCATTTTGCCGGCTGGTCTCAGGTCTGTGTCCCCTGCGCTGCCTCAGAGCATCTCTCCCAGCACCTCCCCGCACCAGAAGTGTTCCATGGTGGTGGCTGGTAGACGACGATCCACACGTGCTCCTCTTTGGCCAGAAGCTTCCTTATGGCACTTTTTATTCCTTCTGTGAATCATTTTTAGTTCCCCGCTTTGTCGCTTTATCTTACTGCCCCGAGTGGAAAGTTTGCATTTTTACCTTTTATTCCCTTTCATAGAGTAGGAGGAGGGAAAAAAAATCCTTTTCTACCTTTAACTGGCCTCCTGAGCAGCCTTCTGTGGAGACAGAGTGCTCATTAAGGTTAATGACTCTTCATTGTGCCTAATCTGGTGAGCAGTACAGAGTTTTCAGAAAATGACAAAATTCCCCACCCACAGATTGAAATAAAAAAACCACAGACTTTTCACAATAACTTTATACAATTGACTAGATCTCATAAATTGTACATTGGCAGAATCCCAAATCATCAAAGCAAATAAATCTGAAAGTATTTCCCTGAGATAAAAGGGTGCAAGTGCTTTCTGCACTTCAGTTCTCCAGGAGATTTTGGGTCACTGGCCATTTCTAGTGTTTCCTGCTGCCATTTCTAGACAAAACATATTTTGGGTGCTGAGCATAAAATGGTGGAGTTAACAGAGTATGCCTAGATTGATTCCCTTTTATGACAGGGCGATGAATATAATTATGTACGGTGAACTTGAACTCAGCATATATGAAGTAGGAGACTGAAAATTATCTTTGAGATTCACTTTAAACTTATGGGGTCTTGAGGGAATACACTGAGAAGCACTTGTCAGTCTCACAACATCTGCAGCAAGGATGCCTGAGCAGAAGGGCAAATTACCATATCTTCTGAGAGCGTGGATGTATCTGCGGGTAGCCAAAGACATATAGTGTTAAGAAATGCCTAATAAAATTCCGTCTAAATTTGTGTAATCCATTAATCATCATGATTTGAGTTACTTAGGTCAAGATGAGTCTTCAATGCACTGAAAAAGAGTTTACCGTCTTTAACTTGAAATTAAGATTATGTGCCAGTGATCCAAGTCAAACAAACAAACAAAAAGCCCTTAGCAGTGTCTGAAGATAAGTAGTTTGGATTCTACTTAGAATTTGGCAGCTTTCAAAGTTCAGATCCTTTGCTGTTTGGAACAATATAAAAGAGCTGCCATTTGTACTTAAATAAAATCTCATGAGAGATAACTGCAGGCGCTGTGAGACAGTCAGATCAATTGCCTACACTCATCAGAGGCGTAGTGCGGGGGATCCTTGCTGCTGCTCTGGGGAAAGAAGGCAGGAGAAGGGATCGGTCTAACACCTCTCTCCAGGGGGCTGTGGGGTAGGCAGCTCCTGGTGGGTCTGTACTGGCCCACGTGTGGGTCAGCCCCCCCCCAGTGCTCCCACGCAATGGGACTGCAATGCAGAGTACAGGAGAGACACGGACATACTGGAGCGAGTCCAGCAAAGGGCCAGTGAGAGGGTTAAGGGGCTGGAGTATCTCATAAGAGAGGCTGAGAGAGCTGGGACTGTTCAGCCTGGAGAAGGGAAGGCTCAGGGGAGAACTCATCAATGTATGTATATACCTGATGTGGGGGGAGTAAAAAAGATGGAGCTGGGCTCTTCTCATTGACGCCCAGTGAGAGGAAACAGGCACAAACCCAAATGCAGAAAGGTCGTTTAAGAAAAAAACAATTTACTGTGAGGATGGTCAAACCCTGGTACAGGTTGCCCAGAGGCAGTCTCCATCCTTGGACAGTCTCCATCCTTGGACATATATTCAACACCCAACTGGGCAAGATGCTGGTCAGCCTGCCGCAGCTGGCCCTGCTTGGAGCAGGGGTTGGATGAGGGGATCTCCAGAGGCACCTGCCCACCTGAGCGGTCCTCTGTGATTCTTTGTGCCAAGCTCCACTTCAAACACGGGGCCTCTGCAGGAGGGCAGCCAGCCTCCCCCCTCTGCTGTGTTACAGACACGCTTCAATCCGAGGACGGAATAAGCATGTAGCAGAAGGAAAGAAACGTAGTGGGTACACAGGCACAAATCTGCAAGGGGAGCCATTTGAAGTAAAGATTAAGACCTGCAGACGGTGTCCGAGAAAGCACTGACCTGCTGTTTCCCAGAAAAAGGCTGTTGCTCTTCACAGAACCAATTTGTAAATATTTCATGCTAGGAAGAAAGCAGTGAGATGGGATACTCTATTTCCTTCTTTCTACTCCAAATCTCTGCCCCAGAAGCAAAACACAACATGTGTAGACATTCTGCACATACATACATTTTTCAAGCTGTAAAAAGCAAACACATTTTTGTTACAGCAAGCAGGTAATGGCGAAATCTTTAAGAAATTGCTTCTTAGAGAGATAAATGGCACAGCAGGATCCAGCAAAATCCTAAAAGGATAATTCAGCAATAAACATTCTGGGGCATGAGACTTGTTTAATTTTTAAATTGCTATCACAACTTTTTCTAACCAAAAAAAAGCTTTCAGATTTTCAAGCCTGTTAAATAAATCTTTCCTGTGTCTCAGCTATATGTGTTGGAAGTGCTTTAGAGATTTTTGTAATATTCCTTATAGATTTACCTGTTCCCTGATAGAAATCTCCATGATGGGATGGTGAAACCTTTGCTCGCACAAGCTGTCATACCGCTACCAGCAGAGCTATCTGTGTGTCAAAGGCCTTGCACTGAGGTAAGGGTTTGCAGAACAGGGGCCCCTGAGACCCACGAAAAGCAATCCTTTCAGAATGATGTACAGAAAACTTCTCGATAATCTTTATTTTATTGAAGAATGGTAATCTCATCTTCTGAAACAAAATCACTGACAAGATTTTATATGTCACACTGTGGTGGGTTGACCCTGGCTGGACGCCAGGTGCCCACCAAAGCCGCTCTATCACTCCCCTCCTCAGCTGGACAGGGGAGAGAAAATACAACAAAAGGCTCGTGGGTCGAGATGAGGACAGGAGAGATCATTCACCAATTACCTTCGTGGGCAAAACAGACTTGACTTGGGGAAATTAGTTTAATTTATTACCAATCAGATCAGAGTAAGAATGATGATAAGAAATAAAACCAAATCTTAAAACACCTTCCTCCCACCCCTCCCTCCTTCCCAGGCACAGCTTCACTCCCAATTTCTCTAACTACCCCCGCCAGCGGCGACGGAGGACGGGGAATGGGGGTTATGATCAGTTCATCACATGTTGTCTTTGCTGCTCCTTCCTCTTCAGGGGGAGGACTCCTCACACTCTTCCCCTGTTCCAGCGTGGGGTCCCGCCCACAGGAGACAGTCCTCCACGAACTTCTCCAACGTGGGTCCTTCCCACGGGCTGCAGTTCTTCACGAACTGCTCCAACGTGGGTCCCTTCCCCAGGCTGCAGTCCTTCAGGCACAGACTGCTCCAGCCTGGGTCCCCCGTGGGGTCACAAGTCCTGCCAGAAAACCTGCTCCAGCGTGGGCTCCTCTCTCCACAGATCTGCAGGTCTTGCCAGGAACCTGCTTCAGTGCGGGCTTCCCATGGGATCACAGCCTCCTTCGGGCATCCCCCTGCTCCGGCGTGGGGTCCTCCCTGGGCTGCAGGTGGAGATCTGCTCCCCCGTGGACCTCCCTGGGCTGCAGGGGGACAGCCTGCCTCACCATGGTCTTCCCCACGGGCTGCAGGGGAATCTCTGCTCCGGCGCCTGGAGCATCTCCTCCCCTCCTTCTGCACTGACCTGGGGTCTGCAGGGCTGTTTCTCTCGCATATTCTCACTCCTTTCTGCAGCTGCAATTGCCATTGTGCAGGGGGTTTTTTTTGCCCTTCTTACATCTGTTCTCCCAGAGGCACTACCACCATTGCTGATGGGCTCAGCCTTGGCCAGCAGCGGGTCCGTCCTGGAGCCGGCTGGCATTGGCTCTGTCAGACATGGGGGAAACTTCCAGCAGCTTCTCACAGAAGCCATCCCTGTAGTCCCCTGTGCTACCAAAACCTTGCCACGCAAACCCATTACACACAGGGAAATTACTTTAGTAATGAATAGTTCAGTGCTGTTCCAGGGATGGATGGGAGTAGGAGTATGACCCTCTTTTCCAGTTCATGCCAGTGTTTACAAGATGTATTTAGTAAGACAGAGGATCCAATGTTATTTCTGAGAACCGATTATTATTTGCAAATTGGCTTGTGGCAAATTGTTTATATAATGACCAAACTGGGAAAGGAGAAGCATTTAATCTACCCACTTTGCAACCTCATCCTGACTTTCCAGGCCACATTTTGACCTTTGCTGTTGGGACCTCTCATCCATTTGCCAACAATATCAGCCTTCTTCATTTGCCTCTCCCACATCTACCTTCTTCATGATGTATCCCTTGCTTCTTGCTGCAAAGGAAACGCTGTCCTGCTGCTCCTTGTACCCCAGAGCAGAATCACATATAACAGCACATAAAAAAGCAGCATTTGTAGATAGTTGGTAGAGTCATGAAATAATTTGAACATCGTTTTGCCTACAAATCATGAGTAAAATCCTAGCACTACTGAATCAAAGGAATTTTTCCTGTTGACTTCAGCTGAGCCACGACTGTAGCCCAGGTGCTCCCATATCCATTGGTTAGATTCATTACTCAGAGAGCAACAACTATTTAAATCCATAAAAAATGAGGCACTGACTATTTTTCCAAAGAATATGAATCAATAGCAATGACATCATAGAAAATGGCAATAGAATACTAGACTTTAAGTTCACGCTGTGTTTTTAGACCATTTTATTGTTTTGTTTGGGATTTTGTTTGTTAGGTTTGGAGGTGTTAAAATAGTCTGGCTTCTGGTACTCCGATTTCTTTATGCATTTGATTATGCAGGTCTAAATACAGAATGCTGTTTGACAATAGGTCTCAAGGTACCACAAAACAAATACAGTACTTCTTTTACACAGGATACTTTTGTATAAAAGAATGTATCTTTGTAAAAGAAAAGTAAAAAGATATATTCTTTTTATACAGTATGTTGAATCAGTTTAATTTTCTTGTAATTAATTATATTTCAGTTTGGTCTGTGGCTTTTGAGTATCATTACTGAACACAGAAAACCTGGTTTTTTATGATTAATGTTGACTAATCAAAGCAAAACCAGTTCTGCTCAGAAATAACCCAAAGTTAACAAGCAATGGTTTCTCCCCTGTACTCACCAGCAGCAGGAGAAGTACACTTTTAAGAGTTACTATAATCTAGTTTTAGTATAATAGTGAAATTATTTAGGAAATTAATCACTGTTCTCGATCTTCTTTTAAAGAGCTGCCTTCCCCCTGCCCCAATATACTGTGCTCAATTTCCTTTGGTTTTGAAGGGTTTTTTTCCTATCAGCTTGTGTATCCAGCTGGAGAAGCTTAACCATCTCTGTACTCATAAAGGAGGCTTCATATATTGCATTTTTACTCACCATAAGTAGACCGTTGCAGTGATCTGGCATTTGAATTTGGACAAATTATGCTGAATAACAAATATAGCAATTAATCAGAGGCTTCCTTAGGAAGCAAAAAAATGAGGATAATCAATCTTCAAACGTTCTACCTTACCTTGCAGTTTTGTACTTTTGATTAACAAATGCGCTGCAAACCCCTGTTGTGCCTAGCAAATCTGTATTTCCAAAGCTATCCAGCAGAAATGGGACAAAACCTCAAAGATCCAGATTTATCCATGCAGAATTCAACATCTGTTGAGGCTCCTGAATTGGGAGCCAGGAGTCTTTTTAAAATGTGAGTTACCTCTAGAGATAGCTGTGTTTCTGTGCTGACTATGGAAGGCAACTGTATTCCTAAATTCAGTAGGTTCCTACGGACTGGCTACAATTCACTCCACAAATTTAGTTGCAATGAATTTGGGACCAACTGTCTTGAATTACATTTGCAAATCCTAGCTAGCCTCTTGAGTTTCAGAAAATCGCTTTAAAATTCAAAAACCTGGAGACTGACCCCTGTTGTGATCTATACTCCATTCCTTCTCCTCCAAGACTGTAGAGATACCTTTACTAAAATTTAGGGTAGCTTTCTTACATCAGACTCACATATCCAAAATTGCCATAGCTGGCACTTCTGTTCTGCATTGTAGTTTTTACTTGGAAATTATGTCAACTGAAGGAATGTATTTAGCAAAAACTTCCATCATGATTCATCCAAAAAGTGACTTGCTCTTTTATTTATCTCTGCCTATAAAATGTTTATGAAATAACTGATTTATATATATCCAGTTACTCAAATATGGTTTATGCTTTACATTTTCTAATTTCTGTATTACCCTTTTTCAAACCAGATTTCCACTCTAGCAGTTGGGTCAGATTCCAAAAGAAAACTCAGATTAGTGACTTAAGATTTAGCAACCTTATCATTCTTTCCTTTAATTAAAGTACCAAGATAATAATGATTCTCTTGTCAGGCAACTGTGACCTCAGGTTTTGTTAGCACTGTGTGATTTTGCTGAAATTGGATTGAATCTTTGACAGTAAATAATGACCTTCACTCAAGAACATTCCAAAGTCTTTGTTAATGAGGATCTACAACTTATTCCTCATGTTAATTGTGCAATTTTATGCTTTTATTTTCCATGCCCCACAGTTTTCTTTCTTGGCATGTGAGCTATTGTGCTTTCTTTGTATAAAAATTTTTGGGTTGGTTTCTACCATTAGCTTTTGCTCTGATATCCCTGAGATACAGTTTATGAAAAGACATTTGAAATAAAAGAAAGACACAAAGCAACAGCACTTCTATTTTATTTGCTTCAAAAACAATACATCCAAAAGCTGTATTGACTTTTCATTGCTTCACGCCATGCCATTAAGTACTGCAGTTTGATGTTATAGTTCATACTTACCTGTCTAACTTAGAATGGTAACCCATTGAATCTATATTTATACTTTTGTTTAATGCCAGATACGTCAGTACAACTAAAGAGATTAGTACTTGGTAATACACAAAGTCATGATTATTCAGACCTTTTATGATTCATTCCTCTATTTTCAGTATTAGAATTAGGTAGACAATAATGTTTCTCGTATGCTACTAAATAATCTAAAATGTTCTAAAAAGTACTCAAAAATGTTCTAAAATGCTTCCCATTTTACACTGAAATAAATTTCAGGGTTTTTTACACCATGGATAGTGCAATAAGGAGTATAAGAAGCTGTGACAGAGAGAGGAGGGCAGAGGAGCAGAACCCAAAATAACCAGATAGGTCAGGGAGCTAAACCTGGACCTGCCACAGCCTGTCAGAGTGCTGTAATGACCAGAACATTAGCTGTCCTTTCGTCTGTCATTGGAGGACAAAAAAAAAAAAAAAAAAAAAGAAAAAGAAATTGCCCTTGACCTAAGAAATCACTTGGATGAATTTACTCAAAATGATTCTTCCCAAGAATCTTTTTTGATGGAGCCACATTTTCTGATGAAGTAAAACAGTAAAAAAAAAAAAAAAAAAGTTTGATTAGTGATGTCATTTTAAATGACTGAAGATTTGCTGCAGACTAACTAGTCAACAAACAATATTCAGTTCAAATTAATAAGGATCAAAAGTCACTGCTATTTTATAGATATACAGTACTTTTGCTAAATGTGGCCATATCAGTTTAGTTCATCCATTGCAGTGATCATTATCAAAAAAGCTGGCAAGACAATTGGGAGGCTTCCCAACAGTAGGAGAAGGGGACTAAAGAGCATGATGGTGTGAAGAGAGGGGGTGACTGACGATATGGCAGGAAAAATAGTGTTGTGACCCCCACATCATGTTTGCAGTCTCCAGCTCACATATCTTGTACCAATTTGTCCTGGCTGAATAATAATGGAATCACAGAACCTCCTTTTTAGCCTTTTTAAAAAATAGGCGTCATGTTTCCCTTTTCCCAGTTACTGGGGACTTCGCCTGATTGCCATGACTTTTCAAATATGATGGAGAGTGGCTTGGCAACTGCATCAGCCAATTCCCTCAGGACCCTGGGGTGTATCTCATTGGGTCCCATGGACTTAAGTATGTTCACATTCCTCAGATGTCTTCAAACCTGATTTTCATTTCCCCAGTCCCTGCCTTGAGGTTCAGGGACTTGAGAGATGTGGGAAGAGGGATTACTATTGAAAACTGAGGCAAAAAAACCTGTTGAGTATCTCAGCCTTCTCCACGTTAGTTGTCACTAGTTCTTGTTTATTGGAGAGGGTAGATTTTCTTTAATCTTCCTTTTCTGCACAATGTACCTGTAGAAGCCCTTATTATTCTCCTTGCCAAATTCAGCTCCAACTGTGCCTTAGCTTTCCTGATCCCATCCTTACACATCCTATATTCTTCCCAGGAGACGTGTCCCTGGTTCCACTGCCTGTGCATTTCCTTCTTAACACTTTAGTTTGACCAAGAGGTCCTTACTCAGCCATGCTGGTCTCCTGCCTTCCTTTTCTGATTTCCTACATGTGGGAATCAAGAGCTCTTGCGCTCTACGAAAAATGTCCTTAAAGAGCTGACAGCTGTGTTCAGCTCCTTGATTCTGGAGGGCAGATTCCCAGGGGGCCCATCCACTAATTCCTTAACTGAAAGTTGCTTTCCTGAAATTCAGGGTCCTGACTCTACACTTCACCTGGCCCGTATCCCTCAAGATCGTGAATTCCACCAGGGCATGATCACCGCAGCCCAGGCTGCCACCAATTTTGACATCTCTAATGAGTTCAGCCATGTTGGTAAGCAACAGGTTGACTCTCCAGTGAAGACTTAATGGGGCAAAGATGAGACTATCAATGGACTGAGCACTGAACCCAGGGAAGCATATTAAGGCACCTGGGACTACTTTCTTGTTTGCATCTTGTACATCTGCCCTGGCTACCTTGCAAATCCACACCAGGGAAGCCTGGTCTCAGAGCTATGTTTGCTGCACCCACCACCAGTGACAGAAAATGGGACCTGTTTCACGTACTAGACATAGAAACCTGGCATTCAGAGTATAGGAATGTGTCCCTGGATATTTTCTGCTGAGAGCTGTTTTTTAATCAGCCTCCTGCACTACGTGTTTACCTCAATTTCTCTTCAACTTTCCCTCTGACTCTTCTCATTGGACTCTTACTCACTTCTCTTTTTATCACTTTGCACCCTCTCCGCATCTGAAGTCCACCTGTGTATATTCTCATCACATGAGACTGTTTTTAAAATAAATTAATAACATCATTTTTCCTTTCAAGATAGTACCTTCTGCTGGTGGACTGTATGATTTAGCCCTTCCTGCCTTCACCAATGTTTTCTTTATCAAATCTCTTTAGAGAGTAGTAGCCAAGAAGCCTGGATTGTCATTTTTTCTATGTTTTCTTTGCAGAGCATAGGGTCGAAGCCCACTGGGGTTCAAATGACTGCCATGATAATATTATTATTAAAAATAAAAAACATTTTAAGTTTTTCATTAGAATTTAATTCTCTTTCCTTTCTTCTTATGACTCATAGTCCCCAAATTTTTCCTTCTGTGTCCATTCAGTTGTGGTTTTGATTTCTCTTATTCAGTTTGCAAATCAAATTATGTTTGTGTAAGGAGTGAATGGTCAGAAGCCTAATACTCGAAAAGGTTCAAAACTGACAGGACCCATTCATAGTCCTGTGTCACTGAACATAAATAGAAGAGGCCTGCTGACTTCAAAAACAGGATAAATTAAGGAATATTTGGGGATATCTTGAAAACAATGAGGTGGCCTAAGAAAATCAGTCTTCAAAATAAAAGATGTATTAAAATGAGGAACTAATATGTCAGCCTATACATCAACATCTGTGTAAGACAAGAGGTAACAGGCATGGAAAATATAGACAGTTTTATCACATAAAGAATTAAAGGGCTCTCGTGTTTCAGTGACCATGCACATTTTACTCAAATCTCAAAGAAACAACTGAAAATCAGGATATAGCATCTGTAGCTCACTCACTCATTTGGATAAATGTCTGTCACAAATCTGATCCAAGGGGAGCTTTTCCTTCAAGTTGCAAACAAATTAAAAACTATGCGATAAATTAATAATAATTAATAATAAAACATTTTTTTAAAAACCCTAAACCAAAATCTTTACCTCAAAAAGGACAGAGGCTCTCTTTTCACAAGGAGCCACATGGAGCAGACAAGGGGCAGTGGGTACAAGTTGCACTGGGAGAGGTTTTATCTTGATATAAGAAAGAAATTTTTTACACTGAGAACAATCAATCATTGGAACAACCTCACCAGGGATGTGGTAGAGTCCCCGTCACTAGAAGTTTTCAAGATGCATTTGGAGATAGTGTTAGATAATCTTATCTAGGCTTCCTTTCCCATGAAAGGTTGGACCAGATGATCTTTCAAGGTCCCTTTCAATCTGGGCTGTTCTATGGTTCCATCTTTCAATGATTTGATTCTGACTTTCTACATTATTTTTTTCTTTATATAGTTAAAACTTTTAAAAAGCAAAAACATTGGCTTAACTTAGTGATGCCTTATTCCCTTGAGGGTCCTTACTGTGGTATTATCAGATCAGGGTCAGCCCTCAGCAGTTCTTGGATGGGAAATCCATTGACCAATTTCAGCTGAATTGGTGGGAAGAGAAACAGAGGCTGGGGATGTGTAACACAGCAGCAAGACACACTGGTGTATAGAGAGATGCCAGAAAGTAACTGATAGACACACTGGACCTCATTAGGTCTGCTACTCATGAAACAACTGTTGATAGCTAATATTTTACAGTAATGTATTGCTCTTGAGTTAAATAGCTACACAAGAAACTCCTTGTTTATTTGGAATTATATACTGAATTAACGAGCTGCAAATTGTAAACCAATCCAGCTTCAATAAAGATAATTATAAGCAGCACTATGTTTACCTACACAAATGTTGAAAGCAAAATTATTCTGTGACTACAATAAGATTTAGGGCACGGTTATGCTCCCTAAAATACAAGTACTTAAGGAGAAGCTTACCATATGTTTAAAATTATCTGTAGTTGCATTTGTGATCTGGAATAACAGTGCATATATTTTCTGGATTGCAGCACTTTAGAGGTTTTCCATTTTATTTTTATAGTGTTAGTGTACAATTCACCTCTAGCAATTTATAGTAAGGCTTTAAAAATTCAAATAATAAATAGTTTCTTTCTATGGCTATGCGTAGTAATTTAACTTTACATTAAAATGTTCACTACAGAGAAACCAAAACCAGCTATTGCTGACAAGTTTAATAAACTGTATTTGTGCTTCACTGCAATGCGAAATTCCAAGTAGTGAACCCTGTTCTAGGATTATCATTGATGTTTTTTAAAAAATGGGAATTTATGGTAACATGTTTACTCATGTATGGTATGGGACTTCATTTTCTTGTCTGAAATCAACAGAGAAATACAAGGCACCAGTAAACTGCAGTTTCTAAAAGCGTGTTCCCTAACCACTTGGGCCTTTGCATAGTCTGGTATGATTCTCCTTCTCTTTTCTCTGGTAACTCTGCTCAGAAGTGGGAGGTCAAGGAACATTTCCACACGAATGACATTACATGCAAGTGCTCATGCTCCACAGAAAGACAGCTATTGCCAGAGAGAAAAATCATCTGTCTATGTAGATGTAGCAAGGCTGTGGCTGCGTGGAGAGTTTCCATCAATGCAGAACGAGAGTCCCCAACCCAGTCTGCAGGCCGTCCATCTCACAACGCTTACGGGCAGGCAGACAGTTTCATGCCAAAGGGTCTCCCTGACCAGGCTCCATCAGCATTTGCCATGTTCACTGCAACGCACTACCTGAGCCATGAACTTAGAGAAGCGTCTCTGTGATAGAATGCGACTCAGAAAAGCAAACTATGCTGTACAAACCCAACCACTTAGTATTCAAAAATGAGGTGCTAAATTACTGTAAGAGATTTGGAAAAAAAAAATGATCGTGAGTGTCAGTCAGGGCAATGCTCTTTCTTTGGGGATCCAGTACAAAATATTGGATCATTGAGATGTAGACATTGAGAGGTCAGTTGCCTGTATTGCTAATTAGCTATTCCACAGCAGTTTGTATCTGTGGACTTTTGGGGAACCAGTCCCAAAGAATGGAAGGAAGCCCTGCAGGCACTGCTGGAGATCTTTAGTACCAACTGATTGTTATAACAGAAAGGAATCATCCTTTATAACTTATTGGTCTTGAAGGCAGATCATTATGTTCAAAGTAGTCATTTGTCTTTCCTGTCAATGGAGATAAACAGATAGCTTCAGAGGGTTGTTAATTTCTTCTTGAGATAGAGGTCTGAGATAGGTCAGGTGAATCCCCTTTAGGAAGCTTTTATTTCTTTGTCATCAATCATGAAAGAAATCCAAGTTGTAACTCACACCTGTTACCCAATGCTTACAGATCTAGAAGGAAGAAGAGCTGAATCCCACCCGAGATCTCTGTTGAATGCAGCAGAAGTTTAGTCAAAGTCACTAATTCACATTAACACATCTACATCGTAGACATGTACGTATATATAAATTCCACCTAAGGCATCCACGAGTGTGCCTCAGTGGTACAGACTAACAGTGTAAGGAAAGATACCTTCAATGCTAGAGTTGTTTCAGTGAAATTAAGTATTTTGAGATATCTGTTGTGGTTACCAGCCTGGGTTCCATACTGCCTCATTCGTATCTGCTTGATTTGTAACCATTCAAGAAAGATTCTGATCATTGAAAAATAGGAACGTGCAATATTTGGGAATTATAAAACCATTAGGTTCTAGTTATGCTATATTTTCACTTACAGAAAAATACCACTTTGGTTTGTATTGATAAGAGCTGGATTTTTAAATAATGTATTCTTTTCTGCCTTTGATTCATATGTTGCTAGAATGAAAATGGCACTCTAGCTTCTGACTGAAAAGACAGAAAAGGTATTTTTGATAAAACATGAAGTGTCTCTAAAATATTCAATTTCTTCTGTAAAGTATCCATCTGATAAAGAATATGTGATGAATTGGTGTGGCAAGAAACTTTTATACTTACTTGTTTGAGATGAGTTTACAATGTGCTCCTGAATTCCTCCTTAGGAACTGTGCACCCGTTGATCAGCTCATGATAATTGAACAGATTATGCCTATACTATATGCTATATCATGTAAGTACAGTTATTGGGCACAGATACATGCAGATGAGATACGTATTTGTGAGCACATCTTAATGTTCAGAGGTAAAGACTTTAATTCTTGTGCAGACAGCCAGGAGTTCTTTCTTCTGTAAGTTAAATAACTTTGTATAAAATAAGAGTTAATTATTTTGTCATTACTAATGAGTAAGATAAAAAGACATCACTCTCCACCCATGGAGCAGTCTGTCTTCTCCGCTTTTTACCATCATTGAAATTCCATTCAGCATCCAGCTGGAAACTTTCCCCCAGAGTCTGTGATTAGGAAAGACAGTATTCTGCCAAAGTGTTATTTAAATTCTCTGGTTCAACTTTATTATGTGATATCGGACAACTTCAGAAATCTTTAACACCTGGTTTAACACTTCATAATTGTTCTCTGTGAGTTTGAGCATTTCTGTAGTTCTCTCCACCGGAATTCCTCAGACATCCCAAGGGCCAGATTAACACATGTATTGATGGAAGTCTTCACCTGCCATAGTGTTTAATAGTACCCCATCAAAATCAGAATGTGTAGTGGGATATTTAGGAGACTATAAATCTTTATGCCCTTAGGATAAAACACTCACTTAAGGTATCTTTGACTATACCTGTTATGTCCTTTCTTCATCTCAACTATCTAATTCCTTTCTGTGAGCAATGGTTTTTTGCTGGTTTTGTTGGAACCATACTAACTACAGAATCTTGAGGCTCTGGATTTGCAAAATTTTTTTATTGTACTTCAACTCTGACACTTGCATTGGTCTTTTTTTTTTCTTTTATTTTCCCCGTTACTTTATTCTTCATTTCAGAGACTGTCACACGTAAGAAATTCTGCTAGCACCTGTAAGGCTGGATGACTTTATGAATTTCATTAGAGTGCTTGTGCCTTCCAGCCCCTATGATAAATCCAACGTACAGAGAGGTATGTTGGTTTTCTGATGAACAAATACTATTTTATATAAATAAAATCAGAGAGTGCTGAAAAAAAAAGTAAGCTTCATTCTCAATCCTTTGTGAATCAAAGTAGGTTTAACTGTTGTGAAAACAGGGTCCTGATCTTAAGTCACATTAAATTACTGCTGATTCAGTGGATTAAGATCTCTTTTTAAGGCAGATATTCACACAGGCATAGTTCTGTTGGTGTGTATAACTACTGCATGTACCTCTGCAGGGTCCTCAGCTGGCTGACTAAATAAAGCTAATACTTTCAAAATCAGGTCCAAAGTGACTTGTTCCCCCAAATAAGTGGTAAAATAAGAAGGAGCTCCCAGGACCGCTACCTTCATAGGCTCTGTAAAGCTGCTGATATTGTTTTCCAGGATCTAAACAGTAGACTTTATTTGTTGGTTACCTTTTCTACCCCTCTGCATTCTTCTTCCCCAGAGAATATGAAAGCTCAGATATACCTCCACATTCCCCCCTCGCCACTGAAATTAAGAGAAGGTTTGCTGTTAGCTTCAGTGGGATTAGTGGGATTTGGCCTTTGCTTTGTGGCATCCAGGTTTAGGTATGCTGTCAGTCTTTGAAACATGACTCTGTTTTTCTGCATTGATGATCCCTTTTTCCCCCAGTGCTGATTGCAAGCTGTTTTAGTGGCATTTCATTACAGAGTCAGAAGGACGTCTCCTCCAAGAGGCTGTCTGTGTGTATGTGTTTATGTTCCAGAGATGTTGTAAAGATAAAGCAGCAGAAAGCAGCTGAAGGCTAACTTGAACTGGATATTCCTGAAAGTTACATCCCCCCTTGCCCAAGCCGACACAAGCATCTTTTTTTCAAGCAAAAGAAAGTTCTTAAAACTTAAGGCTGGCACTGGTAATAAAAAAAAAAAAAAAAAAAAAAAAATCTTTCCTGAAGGAAAATGGGAATGCATTAACATAAAAAAGTATTAAAGGAATGCTGCAAACTGGAGCTGTCCGTCTGCTTTCAAAAGCAGGCTAAAGTGTTTGGACAGTCACACCAGGGGTAAAGAGTCTGCTGCAGCAGCTGCTTTTATGGCTCCTACTACTGCCCCTTTGAGAAGTCATTATGTAAAACTTGCTTCATACTCTTTTCCTACTCATTTTTCAGCTGAAATGTAGTGCTGACATCTTTTCTATTTATACTTTTTTTTTTATTTCTACTAAGACATTCAGCTCTTCTGGTTTTCTCGAAATTGTTGTCCCAGGCACATGGGTACCTAGACAGAATGCAAGGGAGAAGGTTTAATTGGATCATAACATTACTATTTAATTAATTTGCAGTCCATCAAGCAATAAATTTTCCAATGCCATTCCCTTCTGACTGGCTTCCAGCTGGTGGAGCTCAGCTGTCTGCTCACAGCCCACTGCCCTGCGTCCTTTCACTGCTAGCCTGTTCTGAAACCACCTTACCTTATTTCCAATTTTAAGGTTAACAGACTGAGGAAAGAAAATTATATCAGACAATGAGAGCTCATCTCCTTTCTTGCCTTCTCTAGGGGATGCATTCTCCCAAATCCACTTCTGTCAGCTAACAAAGCCTCTCATATTGAAGGCTTCTCAGACATGGGTGATGACCTTGAGTTCCCCTATGCCTCATTATAGCTTGTGGCTTCTGCTCTCTCCTACTGTATAGATGTATAGATTTATAATAGGGTGTTTGGAAGGGTTGTAACGTTGTGGTTTGGAAAGTAAATGGAGTTGATGTTATATTACAGCATCGTCTTAATCAGGGCTGGGGCGGGGCACAGGACAACAGGAAAGGATTCAGTGGCCTGAGAAATGCCTTTCCAGCTGAACACACCTCTATCAGATAACTGCCTAACACAAGCAATAAAACAGCCAGGACAACAGGGATCTCGATTTAAGTTACCACAGTTTAGCTGCTCTTCAGTGCTTGTTAAAGAGTGATATAATGGAAAAATCTGTTCTTTATTATCAGGAAAACCTGTTGTGACCAAGAAAACATTACTGTGACTGGTAATGTCCCTCAGGATAAAAAATACTTCAGTGTACAGAATAATGTGATACTTGTTAGATTTTTCTCTCCTGCCTTAACATCCTGATGCCTATTTAAGTGTGTTTTATCAAACACTCTCAAAGAGGTTTTCATAGGGAAGGTCCTATCACTCAGGGTAGAAAGATGTCTTAAATCAGTCAAATGTCTCTGTGCCAGCTCAGAGCTTCTGATCTTCTTCTACAGATAGAATCACAAGAACACAGAATCATAAAATAATATCCTTACATAAATTGGTACAAATAGTAGTTCCAATAGCAGGACTGTTTTCTACCAACTTTGATAATTATCTCAGATATTCCAATAGTGGGCCATTTGGCTTAATGGTTAGTGAACACTAAATATCATTCCTAGTTTTTGCCTTTGGAAAGCAGAAATTATTCACTTAGTTAGATACAAGACTATGATCTCTCAGAAATCCCCTGGCTGATAGATTCCTAGCAAAAGCTGCTTTATTCCAGATGTTACAGAACATATGTGTGTATGCACAGCACAGCAGAGAAGATTTGTACAATATGTCACAAATTAGAAGGGAAGAGTTAAAATGTCGTTACAGGATATCCTTTGACCTTTCTCATTTAATCCATAAATTGTTTCAAGTGTCTTCTTTAGAAGGCTCTTGATACAAAGTCAAGCCAGATATTTTATTTTGGTTTTATGTATGTACCTCAGTATTTGCCAAAAAGCCCATTTTTTTAGATTTATAAATTCTACTAGAAATTTTAAGACTCATTAGCCTCATAGCATTTAGGCACGCTAGGAAATCCATCACACACACTCTAAAAAGGACAACTGTCTGTACTTTTTAGGTACACTTGACTTCATTTATATCTCACCGTATCATGACACTCTAAAATACCAAAAGCAGCAGTACCATTGAGTAGAACCCCAACCCAGCAAGTAAATCTAGCCCTGTTTTGGTTCTTCCCCAGTTACAAATGGCTAGGACACCAGCAATGTTTTGCAATGTGCTGGAAGGTCAGTCTATCAGTATTTTATATGATAGGAAGCAACAGGTGCTGTAGCTAGTACATATAATCCAGCATTTTGGTCTGTAAAAGGTAGGAAAGGTTTAGTTCAGCTACCTTTCACTTAGCAACTAAAACTAACTGACCTATTTTCTGAGATATCTGTAACATTATGAGAAACAGAAGTTGTTTTAAAAAACACCAGCTCAAAATTGGAACTGCATCCATCTCATTAAGAGCCCGTATTGTGATCTTCCATGTGTATGCATGATCTTTGACGAAAATGTAATCAGTAACATGAGCTATTTGGCTGCTTTTGGCTGGGGTAGCGTTAATTTTCTTCACAGTAGCTGGTATGGGGCCATGTTTTGGATTTGTGCTGAAAACAGTGTTGATAATGCAGAGATGTTTTAATTCTTGCTGAGCGGGGCTTACACAGAGTCAGGGACTTTTCTGCTTCTCCCCCCACCCCACCAGCGAGGAGGCTGGGGGGGCACAAGGAGTTGGGGGGGGACACAGCCGGGACAGCTGACCCCCACTGACCCAAGGGAGATCCCACACCATATGACGTCATGCTCAGCAATAAAAGCTGGGGGAAGAAGAAGGAGGGCGGGATGTTCGGAGTGATGGCGTTTGTCTTCCCAAGTCCCCATTAGGCGTGCTGGAGCCCTGCTGTCCTGGAGATGGCTGAACACCTGCCTGCCCGTGGGGAGTGGGGAATGAATTCCTTGTTTTGCTTTGCTTCTGTGTGCAGGTTTTGCTTTACCTGTTAAACCTTCTTTATCTCAACCCATGAGTTTTCTCATTTTTACTCTTCTAATTCTCTCCCCCATCCCACCGGGGGGAGCGAGTGAGCGGCTGTGTGGTGCCTAGTTGCCATCTGGGGTTAAACCACATCAGCCATACATCCTGATCTAAAGATGAGGTTACAGAGCACGCTGAGGTACACTTGTGGGCAGGGAATGTAGTGCGTGCTATTTAAAAATGCTCAGGTAATTTAAGTTGTAAGCAATGACAACAAAAGTTTAGTAATAGTCATGAGTTAAATCTATTTTTGCTCAGGGATTTTTCTGGCTTTGTGATTTCTTGGTTTGAGGTTTTTTTTAAGAAAAAGCTATTAACATTAACACAACTGTATTGTTACAGACTTCACTCATGTTAGCGGTCTGTTTGCAGTCTCTTTGTGTTCATGGCACCACCTAGATAGAGTTAATGGGTTTTGGATCTGGTGAACTGGCCCAAAAATTACGGGGATGTTTGATTACCTACGAGCCTGCATATGTCACTGTGCAGTCCTAACGCTTGTGGCTACGTTTCCATCCTATTCACTGTCTGCATTAAGCGGCTCAACTGTGCAGACACCTATAAGGCCTTTCCCCTAGGGATCAATAGCTAATTAAAATACTGACTGAAAACTGCATCTTCAAACAAAGCAGTATGTGATTTTGAAAGGGAATATTTCATACATGAAACAGTCGCCCTTTCCCCACCCTCAACCATAATAGATGTATTCCTAATGTGGAGAAGCCCGGCTTCCCCCAGCATCTTCTCATTTTGTCTTTCCTTGCCAATTAACTCCCAATGACAGCAACTGCCTTGTTCCTGAGTCACTGTAGTAAGTTTAGGTTTAGCATCTCCTAATTGCTCCTACAAGTGAACTGGTTTTAAGCAGAGAAAAATAAATATAGCATTTTCTTAATTAACAGCAAAAGCTTTATATTGTTTCTTCAAAAAAGAATTCCATTGTTTTTATTTTCTTACTTGTTCTTTCAGCAAACATTATGATCTAAGTATAGGCATTCATCCTAGAAGGTGCAGCATAGGTAAACTGGAACATTTCTGACATTTATTAAAAAAAAAATACATCCCTATTCTATATGTTTATAGAGATTAGAAAAAAGGAAATACAGACATCTAAGACTGGATATTTTATAGTTTTCTTATTATGTAAATGAGTTTAATAGTTTGTGAACCTATTCCTTGAATATTAGCAAATGAAGTATATACTGTATTTCTGGGTCTGATTTTGATCCCATTTTCACGGGCAAGAAGTGAGTCTATTGAAGTCAGTGAAGTGTCACAAAAGGAAAGCTAGTGGAGATGAAATCAGTTTAGTTTTGCTCGCTAGTTCTCCCCATTCACTTTGGAATCAGTTCATGCTAAATTGCATCAGTAATCTCCACGAGATAACACTTTAAATTTAAGAAAAGGAAGCTTCACATGGATAACATCTAGAAATGTTAATGACTGAATCTGAATGAAAAAGTAAAGCTTCATACAAAGCAGTTTAGCTCAGCTGATCTGACTTGCTGCTTAAGCTCCCTGAGTGAAACACATTATTGAAACACACAAGCATGAACTTGAAAGTGTTTTCCTAAGCATGGCATATATTGACAGCTACTGTGCACTATATTAGCCACTGTTTAAATATCTTAATATTTATATTTAAGGCTTTTTCCCTTGTAATGGTATAGAAATTACTCTGAATTAACTTTTATGGACCAGGCTCTAAATTGTATACACACAGAATCTAACTTTCTTGGAGCAGCTACCTTTGCTGACATATGGAAGAAATTGGCTTAATTTTGGCAATTAAACCAGTCATATTTCAAATATGGTTACTGGCCATTAGCACAAATTACCTTGGACTGGGTACATTTACATAATACATTTTTTGCCAGGAAAATCCATTACAAGAAACATCTTGTTTACTAGGTTATTTAGGATACGAAAAGCAGCACCAAAATGTTACTTTACATAAAAGAAATTAAATGTAGTTAATATAACTGTGATGACCATTCTGTGATGACCAATAAAGTAATAGAGTAGTAATGTGCAGATGAGTCACGATTCCAGTCTGAACCCAGTTGTTGCAGCAAGTTGAGTGACTATTCTGTAAACGTAAGATGATTTGATAATTGTCCACTGAAGCTGAAGAGGTCAATAAGAAAGAGCATGCTCTGAAATTTGGGGGTTTTACCAGATTGTTCTAGATTTATATCTGCAGTGCAAATATCTTTCAAAGTCTATCATACTATTAGTCTTCAAGTAATGCTAAGTTTCTACAGGTCTTTAATAAAGCTTTCCAGTAATGACAGAATTTTGGAAAGCAAACCTAAGGCAGATAAAAAGGTGTGAGTCTTACCAAAGGACTTCTCAAATCATGCCAAACAAAATGCCCTAATAAATCATACAAACAGTGGAACTGTTCCAGTATCAGTCAGAGCCACTGGGAACATTTCCATTCAATTTAGTGGGTGTTGGATCAAGTTCATTTGCAATTTGGGAGCAATGTTAGACTGTAGCAATGTTAAATCAGTCAAGGCAGTTAACAAATTTTGACTAAGCCAGTCAGGCCCCGGGATGATAGGAAAAAATTCAACAACAAACAAGCAAAGAAGCCCTTGGAACATAGATCTGGTTGCTGATCTCAGTGTGCCTCTATTTTCATGTGAAAATTTTATTTAATTCACATCTCAAGATACTTATAAATTCACACTTTATTTGGGAAACTAAATGGACTAGCTAATGCTTCCTACAGAGACATTTCATCATTTCATTTACTTCTTAGTTCTGATGCAGCATATAGTATGAAATGCTTGCCCTGACGCTTTTGCTCTTTTCTTGTCTAGAATATTATATGTTATATGGCATCGCGTTGTCTATATTCCTGCATGATTAAGTAACATAATTTGAGATACTTAGAGGTCATGACACATTACTGCAAAGATTAAAATACAGCATTATAAATGAATAACATAACTATAAAAATAGCTTAGGTTTACCAATTTTTTGACCAAAACTATAAATCATAATACTTTGGCAGAGCTAGCATAGCTATACTAATTTAATTAGTATTCGCTGTATTTCAATTATCCTTGTGAAAAGAGATATGTAACAAAATTAGAAGTGTTTCTCTTCCATGAAAGGCAGACCGGTATTAGAGCATAACAACTTCTTTCTTGTAACTAATCAATTCTATGAAAATTTATAGCCCTAATGTAATAAAAGGCCAAAGGTAAGAAAAAAGATCATAAACTAATGAAACTAATAATATTAACGAAGTATTAAAGCAATCAATTATTAAAGAGACGTAAAGGTTAACTGCCCATGAAATGAACATACTAATTCAATGTTACTTTATGATGTACTCACAATTTGTTTCTAAATTTACTTGAGTGGCTCAGGAGAAAATATACTTACTCTTACTTGTGTTATATTAAAAAATACCCACCTACAGGTCAGATTTACGGTAAGCGTATATGCTGGTGATTCTACTCAAGGTCTGAGCTGCTTCCCTCTCCCTTTGACATGCAGACACCCCAAGACAATTTTGCTCTTAATTAGGTACCTAGCTTTGTGTGAGCTGGATCCAGGCCCAAGCTCTAAAAGCTCCAAACACCTCCACCTAAGAACTGTGTTCACAGAGAGCTGATCACCTTCTCTGCAGCAATGAACAGACTGAGATACTTGTAAATAAAGCAAAAGGATCCTTAAGTAAACTTATTCTCCTGGGTGAAAACTGAAATTACTTACAAAACTATTCACCCAGGTTAATCTTATCTGTTTGGGACAAGAATGCCGACATACTTGATTGGCCGATTGTGGTTTGATTCATTTTCACTTGAGATGCTGTTATCTCAGCTTTATGAAGACTGATTCAAAGAGAGGTAATGACCATACATACTAAATTTGAAAAGCAGAAATTATGAAATATCCTTGCCAAATTAATGAGGTATTGTAAGATACGAACAACTCTACTGTCTTTCATCTGGTTTCACAGGATCACCCAGACTGGGAAGGACCTTGGGAGGTCTAGTCCGGCCTCTTGCTCAAAGCATGGTCAGCTGTGAGATTACACCAGATTGATTAGGGCTTTATAGGGCTCCCTTACTCGTGTGTAATATAGCAAACATATTTCCGTCTCTCAAATAGACTTCAGCTGTGAATTTCCTTTTTTAAAATGAAATATGTGTTATAAGATAAATATGTTATGGATAAGGTATGCATTTTATCTAATTAGCATACATGTAACAGATGGATAGATACATACGTATATGCTAAATCAATGCAGTGGCAGTTTGTGGGTTTGATTTTGATCAGTAGTCAACTGCCCCTACCCTGGAGCCTGGCCTTGCACATCAAGTTGTTCCACTGAGGATGAAGTATGGCTGAGAGTGCTGCCTGAAGGAAAAGAGTGTTTGCGGGGGGGGTGGGTACACCTTTAATGAACCATGACAGGTGAAAGGATGCGAAAAGTCAGGAAGAGTTGCTAAGTTCAGTGTGAAAGGTACAACTGTCATCCCTGACCAAGGAAAATGTTTACCTGCCGTGCCTTCTCTGTTATCTGTGGTTGTTTAGCCAGGCACTTAAGAAAATTAAGGCTTCCTACATCTGTTTTCCCCAAAGATCTATTGTGCTACATTTTTTGATAGCTTGCATCCGCTCTTTTCTTTCTCAAAAATGAGATAAGTACTGCCAAGGTTGGTGCTTAGAGAGGGCCCAAGTGACTAGTGTACCTTTGCCATATAATAAACTAAATGATTGCTTTGGCTTGCCTGTAGTTTTTTTAGGTACTTGAGAAATAGAAAAGCAATGAGCACTTGTGTCTTGGGGCTGAGTGGAGCGAAAATACTACAGATTAGTGACAACTCTGGGAGGCCCATAATTGCAAGTGGACTTAGTTTTTGAGTATTGCCCATTAACAGCAACGCACATAGACACTGCTGGTTTCATTCGCTGTTTCATTACAGGCAGTGGTGAAGAGGTGCACCCTCCCAATGGCCATGGGTCTGACAGCGTAACTGTTTTGATTGGTTTTGTCTCACTCTGGGTCTTACAAAACGGTACAAATTTCCGCCTTGTACCAGCTTTCCTGTTTCTAGTCGTCCTCTGACTCCTCTCCCTCCTCAACGGAGGGAGCTGCTGCTGTCTCCCTCAGGAGATGTCCAGGGAACATTTATTTTCTTCCTTCTCTCTCCCTTCTTATTGAGAGGAATTGGACCTGGAAACTCTCTCATGTCTCGGCTCATTCACCTCTGTGCTTCCTGATTTGTGAGCATTTTCTCACTCAGGTTTGGCAGTCAGAGACATTTGTTCAGCTAAGGGGAGAGGCACAGCACATCACTGCCCTGTTCCTGGAGTGTAATGGTAGGGCATTTGCCCCAGAGTGAAGTTCCCCCTCATCAGCTCTCTGCTGTGAGAAATCACTCGATTTGTAACCCATCACAGGATAACTCCGCTACTCTAAGCTATTTACCACCCCTTCAGTGTCATTTTGTTTCCTGAGGGGATTATGACAGAAGGTGCTTCTGCCTTCACCTCTCTCCCTGCCCAGCTCTCGTTATTCATTTTGTCCAAACCACATCCCTGAGTTGCCCTTCTTGACCAGGGAAAGAAAAAAAAAAGGGACAAAAAGATGAGCTACTTACGTGAAATAAGGATAATCTAGTTTCTGGCAGGAACTAGCATCTTTTCAACCTGACTCCTTCATGCTGCTGTCTGAGCTGCAGACAGCCTGCACTAATGGCTGCGTAATTCCCTTCCTACTGAGTAAGCGTAGAAACCACTGGGTCTTTGAAAGCTGATATAGTGTGATTTGCAAGATTTCCTATTCAGGCAGTTGCCTCCCTATTGGTCATTATTTGCAAACAGTTTCACAAATCTGATGATGCCCTTTCCCAGAACTTGCAGAATTGGATCTTTGCTCTCTAAAGCTTTTAAGTCCTCACCTAAAGCAGAACTTGCAGGTTCTCTTCTGCAAGCACACAGACAACAACAGCGAGTGCTTCTCTTCCTTGCAAGCTCTTGCAACCTTACTTTCTCATGACTGAACTGTGTAAGATTTTTTAGTGTACCAGTAGACCTGCTGGAGCCAGAGAAAAGGTCAACTCAGTTAGCACTTTTCATCAGAGTTTGCATTTCCAATGCAAAAGCTTCTAGGTCTGGTAGTTTTTCCCGTTATCCTTGTTTCTGCAGCAGAGACAGGTGGATTCCACAGGCACAGATGTCTGGCATCTGGCTATAAACATGCTCATCTATTCACATCTGAGTGCACAATGCATCCCAATGAATTGGATTCAAAAAGAGCAACTCTAAACGGAAAGGTTGACATTTTCTCCCATTTCATACTGCCGCTGCCTACTGCAGAGATCACTGATTTGTACCTAACACCAAGGAGGTGGCACAGGCAGGTTCTGGATGGTGGAGTTTGGAGCTACAGCCTCCTAAGCAAGACCCTGGGAGAGAAAAGCAGTGAGTCTCTTCAAATTCCCCAATTCAGCAAGAACAGAACAAGAAGTTAATGCCAAGAGACTGGATCCTTTGCAAAGTAGCATCTCTTAGCCCCCATCTAACAAACCTCTAATATAATTTGGCATATGACCTCTGAAAGATTGTCAGCCATCAGTCTTCGTGGGTTAGCTGTGGAAATTGCATATTTTTTCCAATAGTTTAGAGGGTTGGTTGTTTGGGGGTTTTTTATGTACTAAGGAAAGCCTTTTCATTTGAAGTTAGGGGATTCTATAAAAAGCCTGAAATTCATTTTTTCTCAACAGGTTTTTGACCTGTTCAATCAAAAAGCCCTTGAATGACAAGTAAAAGCTTGATCAAAGTGAAGGCATTTCTACTGTCATTGACATGTCTCAGAGGGAGAAAAATAAAACTTACCCACATCTCTTCTACTTGTTTACTCCACACAGAATGTTTAAACTTTCCCATGGGGTTTTTCTTCAAGAAAGTATGGCATAGGTCTTTTGTAGGCATTTCAGAAATAAATGCACAATGTTGTCTACTTAACTTCCAGCTGATAAAAAGGTTTACTTGCTATTACAGTGGAGAATGACTACAAAACCTGAAGTGAAAGCTATTTCATGATGGTCAGCAAGTGTTTGTTTACACTTCAGAGCAGGATTTTTTCAATCGAACAAACAAGTGAGGAAAATGTCTGATGTAGTTCCCTCTGCAGAACAAATTTCATACAAGAGGGTAGTTTTCAGATATCACAGGCAAAGTTGATTAACTTCACAGGTCAGTTACAGCATATTTCCCAGATGCCTCATAAGAAGGGACTCAGACTAATTCTGTGAAAAAGCACACAGGCACAGACACTCCAGCTGCACAGTGTTTATGAAAGAGAACCTTAGCTTTGAGATGGTGCATAGCATCTTTTGACAGCCACTGCATAGCCACCCAGTCATCTGACTTCTGCTCCAGACCAGGAACTGGGACAATAAATATCCCAAGAGGATGTGCTCTGCCCTTTATCTCACCCGCTATTTGAAGGGCAGATTCTAGTTCTCCATCCTTTGTCTCAGACCTGCAAAAAGGCTAGCACCACCTAGAGAAGGATTCATCTCCTTAAACTTCTTCAGCCATCTAAAACCTGGATATCTAGTCTAAGGTGGCCACCTGGGATGCCTTCATAGTAAATGGAGGTACATGGGTGCATAAGACTGATGAGATGAATCATCCTTTGGAAGTGCCTGCTCCTCTGCTTCTTCATTGTCTGCAGAGAGAGAGATTAAATGATGTTTTTATACTAGACACAACTTTCAGAAAATTAATCTTACTAGAAAGAGTAAACAGTCAATATGCACGGCACCAAATAGGGAGTTGTTATAACCAGGATTCTTTTTTAATATTGCAATATAAGATTGCCCTAAAAAAATCTTCCTCGATATCCTTTGCAGTTGGAGCCAGGGGAGGTTTATGTGACAGTATGTTCTGTATTTTCCCATAATAAGAAGGGTTTATACCTGCCAATATTCTAATGAAGAAAATGGTAGGAAACCAACGTGTCCATAAAACCACCTGTACATGTGCTGCCAGTCTGGTCTATACTGTATGTGCACAGATCAGCTCTTGCCTGTAAGTCCCAAATGAGGCTAGTCTTCCTGTGGGTTGGTGTCCTATCTGCACTGAATTCAAAGTGTCCAGATAGATTGTGTTTGATTTGCTGCACCCAGAACATGAAGTTGCTTTGGGTGCAGATAGTGACTACTTGTTTTACATTCCTGGATGACCAGAAACCCAGTGCGTTGCACAGTCAGAAATCTGGTAGGTTGTTGCTGAAAGTCATCAGATGGTACATTATTGCTAAATGTAGTAAAATGGACAGTATATGTGGAAGATAAATTTCTATCATCAAACGAGAGAACTGTTTGAGTAAAAAAATTGCGAAAAGCAACTACTTCGCAGTAGTAGGGTACTGGAAAAAAGTTCAGCTGTGTACTGAAAGTGTATACAGTCTGGGAAGAGCTGCAAGGAGTGGCATCACCTGAGATGCATGAAGAATAGGGACACTGAACCTCAGTGGGGTTTTATGAATCCAAGTGGAATAAATACACAACATGAGCCAGGAGGTGTAAAAAACTTCTAGCAAAATCTGAGTGGAGTTTAGATGCCAACTAGGCACAGAAGAGAAAATCTACATGTATTCTGTCATTTTGCAAAAGAATTACTTCCCGTTAAGCCAGTGCAAGTCCAGCATATCAAAACCAAACTGAGGTCACTCCCTAACACCGCATGAAATGCACAGTGCCTAAGTCAGTACATGGTCTCCTCTCTCAAATACACCAATTTCATTAGTTAACACCAACTCAATACATAGTAAACCCCAGAAGTGATGACTTGTCCTAAAACAATTACTTTAAATTGCTTGGTGGTCACTGCTGGGATTCACCAGCTGACTGCAGCCATCTGAAGCAATTCATATTACTGAGATGGGAAAGCATATTGAATGAGGAAGAAAAGAAATACTCATGCAGCGCAGTTCAGTGCACTAGCTGCTATCCGCCCGCCCAACATGTCACATGAAGCAGGTTCGGAGTGCAAAGCAGATGGCACGGGCAGCTACAATGCAGCGGACCTCTGCACTCAACAGATGGCATCAACAGGATGCAAGAAAATCATCCGTGTCCTTGTGGACTCGGGAGCACAACAGGAAGGTTTCCAGCGATAGCTACTGGGGGTCATGCCACCATATTAATAGCCAGCACATCGCATGACAATTCAGCACCAGCTGAATAACTTTCAGAAATGAGTTCTGTATACATTCCTCCTTTATTTGATTAAAGCTTTAAGCACAAATGTCCCTGTTCTTTCAGAAAGTTGGATCCGGATCCAAATTTACAGCTTAAGTTGATCTTCACAAGCTGTCCCCTTGCCTTTTTTGCTGCTTACTACAAGTGGTATGTCAGTATTCCTAGCTGTAGAATGATTTTTTTTCCCCATGCAATTCCTATTCACTTCTTGGCAAAAATCTTAATGTCTTCCCGTTTATCTACCATTATCCTTAACTCTTAACTGCAATAGTTGCTTTTTCATTTGTGAAAGCTAGTTTTTGTCATATCCTGACAAAAGAAAAGCAATGGGCACTCAGACTGTTGAAGAGTGAGTTTGGTATGTTTTCACTAATGTTATATTCACATAGAGGCATGCCCAAAATGTTCTGGATGGTTTGTAGGCCAACGATTCTTAACTGGTTTCAGGTGAAGGACCAGTTAATCTTTTCTGAAAACACATTCTGAGACCATCTCACTGTGATTCGTGGGAGGGAGTGAAAGGAGAGATAATAAATAAAATAATGAGAAATTACCTAAATGCAAATTATTTTATAAAAACATGGTGTTCTAATTACAAAGATTTTAATTGCAAGTATTGATAATAAGAAAAATAATTAGCAATGGAATTATGCCTGAGGATAGACACCAACAGCAGCAGAAGTTTTCTCATGACGCTATCGGTTCACAAGATAAGACTTAGCATAAATGTTGGATGTTCAGTGTTTATTATATTTTCTCCCTTTTTGCTTTCCCTCCTTGTGAGGTGTTAAAGCAACTGTATTTGCAGTCAGACCATAGAACATCTACTGATGCAATTTGATATGCAGATTGAGAGGATAAAGATACAATCCCTGCCTCACTAAGTATAAGATCTATATTCCAGTCATGTAGCAAGTAGAAGGGTATGAGGTTTTGTGTGCTTGGTAAATACTTTGAAATTACCTTTTGGGCACACTATTATCTGCATAACAAATTTCTGAAACGATTTTTCATAGATACATACTCACAGCTCCTCCCATCTAAAACTAGTTCAGTAGGACACGTGGATGTTCTCCGTGTATGAAGTTTGGATGCTTGCATTGTAAACACTATGCAGGTAGATTTTATTTAGATTTTTAGATCATCTTTAGATGACAATGGTTTTTTTTTCACAATGTGTTCATAAGTCACTTAGCAAAAGCAGCGCTCCAGTCTCACGTTGAACCAGTATCCACAACTGTAATATCAGGCATCAGTCAAATATGTACTGTTCACTGAAAATTTTCAGAGGTTGATCCACACTTCTAGCTTTGACATTTGTTTCTCACAATTGGCTGTATTCATGTTCTTCACCATATGCTTGGTTGGACCAGACTTTGGACCACTATCTCTGGAGATACTTGCTTCTCTCCATGGTTAGGGAATCAGGCAATCTGCAAACTGGAACATTCTTGTAAGATTATATTTTGCTAAATTTATGCTAATCCATAGCTGGATTAGAACCACTACGGCTAAAATTATGAAGTTTTCAGAAACAAAGTATCTTAAAAATTACAGAGATTTCATCAGTCTCTAAAAGTACCATATCAAATGTTTTCACCAAATTAGATGGCTGAAGTGTATTTGCCAAATACACTGAACACCAGATGTGTTTCACCTAATTAGAGGCTCCTGAGTCAAGACCATAATTGCCTTTGGTTCTCACTAAAGCAAACCCAGTGAGAATAGCTGTACTAGGAGTGACTCTGCTCTTGGAAGTCTCTGTCTTTCTCTCACGCGATGACCAGTTTCAGGTGAATAATGTCAGTGTGGGATGAACCTAGGCTTTTCTATGTTTCTCGTATCTGTTAACTACTAACCGTCATGCTACCACTCTTTTTGGTTAGCAGTTTGGTGGGGTTTTTTATAAATAGTAAAAGTAGTAGAAGTAAGTAATGAAAGTAAGAGTAAAAACAAAGTGGTCTTTAACACTGCCTGGAAAAATGTGGAAGTAGCCTAATCAAAGATCCAAAAGAAGGAAGAATATAAGGTTTCCTGGCTGGTGCAGACATCTATGAGTATGAAACATCCTCAGCCCTTCCATGGCATGGGAGGTACCACTCCAGTCACTACAATAACACTTTTAACACTAAGGCACTTGAGACCTGCAGGTCAGGTTGTTAGCAATGGTCCAGCATTCAAAGAGGAAAGCAGAGTGGTCATCTGCTGGTTTTAGTAACCCATGCATGGGTCTTGTTTTTCTCTGGAGTTCATTCTAAAATGCAAGATGCATAATCAGGTTTATGATTTTTACAACATCTGCCTTGACAAAAATATGACTCAAATGAGAATAATATGGTCATGGTGCCAGAGCAGTGAGAACAGTAATAATGATAGCCTCTCTGTTTATTATGATCATCATTTTATTCTCACTATTACACCAAACAGTATAATTTATTGCAGTAATATGACCTGGCTATGAGTGATTATACAAATACATATTTTATATTGTTCAGGGGTTTTACATATTCATGCTTTCCTGATGAAAATATATTATGTACCAACAAGAAGAAGGTGTTAGATGAAAAAGAAAGCAAATTTCCTCTACTTGGCAGCTATCCGTTTGAGATCCAAGCAGCCTGTGAGAAATGCATGCAAATGTGACACCTGCCTGTTGATACCAGGATTTCTATGGATCATCTATTAAAACAGCACTTTGTTATCGTCTTCTGCATCCTGATCCTGAACTATGTGAATTTACACTTAATGACAGATGAATCTAAATTTAAAATATATCCAGCTGCTAAAGATAGAAGATAATCCTTCGGGTAATACATCTCAAATAATCTCTGATTTCAGAGTAAAAAGAACCTATGCTCACTTTTAAATAGGCTTTAAAGCACTGATCCTTAATGGTATTTCTTAGAGCTTTGGGACCTCCTTTCCATAAAGAAAAACAGAAATTAAAAAAAAATAATAATTTAAATTTGTAGCTGAAATATGTCTTCCTATAGCAATCTCTGCTTGGTCTCCATTTCACAAAAGATGGACCTGAGAATAGTTGAGCATACAAGTAATTCTATTCATATTAAAACTGCCTGCAGTACTCAGTGATTCTACTCATGTAAGTCAGAAGCAAGCTTTTTCACTTGATCAAGCACTCACAAGATCAAAGTGTCTAAATGGCAAAATACCTTTATATAGTCTAGATTTTCATATTGTGTTTTGGAAGAAGTCAATTCTGATATTGTTCTGTAGACCAGACTTTTACAAATTCATTTTCCATCTAAGAAAACAAATTTAAAGGGAGCTAATAAGCTTTGCAGAGCCTTTATAGCAATCTGTTGTGTGGTCATTTTTTATAAAGAAGAATAAGGTACATGGTGACCTCAGTCATAATTCATGTTAATGCAGTACATATTCTAAGCTCTTCAAAGATATGAAACATTAAATTTCTTAGACCAAAAGGGTCTGGCATCCAAAGGGCAGATTTTTTATTGAAAGCTATTTATAATCTAGCTATACCTGACATAAATGTATCAATATATTGTAAGTAATGTTTGGAAGGCTGCTGTAACACAGTTATAAATTAAAAGTAAACTACCAAAGTTAAAGAAGTTAAGCAGGCTTCTAGGTAAATATTAAGCTTAAACCAAAGCTAATGTTCTATATATGTGTGACTGCTGAATTTTGCTTGATGAATTTCACACTTACATCTGTCACTCTAGCAAAGCATGCGTATGTCTTTCCTAAGAGAAAATTGTGAGTTGGGAGGTTTTTTTGTTGTTTGGGGTTTTTTTTAATCCTGAGAATAAAATGATGAAGTTCTTGCAAATAATATAGCTTTGCTGCAGGCATAATTTTCAGGCATACTCAGCCAGCTTTAACCTGACTGTGCTCTCATTGTTGGCCATTTTAAAGCTTTCACTGCAGCAGCGCTGTGCTAGTCCTGAGAACATCTGAAATATCACCTGAGAGCTGTTTTCTGCTGAAAAAGATTCATCTCTAAATGAGGACGGGCATCCCGGCAGCAGTGACAGTGCCCAAAATCCCAGCGGTGTGAGAGCGAGCGGTGCTGCTCCCGGGACGCCTGATCCCTGTGGAGCATCCTGCTGCGGAGGCACGCGGCAGGGCCACGCATTTCGGCTTTCCAGAGGTCAAAATCTTTCTATGCCCCCATAGGCAATGAAGGATGGTTTAACACATCTTTTATTACACTGTAAAGTTGGACCAAGGTGTTTACAGTAACAGTCATGTTTCTAACAGTGGTTCTCTGCTGTGTTTTCAGTCACAGCTGTCTTTCTTACAGCATCCCTGACAAAATGGGTTTTATTGGTGAGCACGTTCCCTGACAAGTTCCTAAACACTGAAAAGGAAATAATGATGGTAGCTATTTAGAAAGAAAAGAATGACATACACATTAACTGATATCTCTTTGGCTTTGAACACTCAAAGATACTTCCAACGGCAATTTCCATCAGGCCTTCTTTTGGTCTTTACCTTCCCGTAATTTATTGGCTTAGTTTAAAATAATAGAAGTACTATGAGATATAGAACATTATTGGTTGTGTTGAGATTAAAAGAAAATTGGCAAATACAAGAATCTGGAAAAGAAAAAAAAAAAGGCATTCCACAATGCTTTCTTACTAAAGGTCTTGGGGGGAGCGGGGAAGGGTTGAGAAGCTATGCATACAGCTGAGAAAACAAACTACCACATGCTTAACACTAGTCTTAAGTGCTGATATACCCATAAATCTTGCTTTGCTGATTTAGAGTCTTAGTCCTTATTTCTATGTTAATCACACAACTGCAAATATCAGAAAATCAAGAAACACAGAGGCAATGTTCTGCCATAAATCCTTGTATGTGTCCATTACACTCTAGAAAATATCTATATTCAAAACTGAGTAGGCTGCTCCCATAGAGAAAAGCTATACAAACTTTCCCTTCTTTTTTAGGCCAGTACTACACTAACAAGGTGTTCATTCCAATGACAGAAGTCATGAAAGGCAAAAAATATTCTGGCTTCCAAAGAGATGTAAAGAAGTACACCAGTGTTTTTCCAGGAATCAAACCTCTCAGAGCCTATTTCTGTTCTGCAAAATGGTGACAACAATGTTTTTGTCACAAGCAAAATTCACAGACAAAATGAACAGTTTAAGATACTTACAGCCTCACTTTTCTAACAAACAAGGTGGCTCAAGATGCGTTATGGTCTGACAAGATTATCATAGGACTGGGAGCCTGGAGGATGTACCACAGATGGGTACAGAGCTGGCTGTGATTCAGAACCCAAATAAAAGCTCAAAGTACTATCTCTGAACTAAAACAAATTGCTTTTCAACAAACAGAGGTTTTTCACTCTAATTCAAATTTTCTCATGATTTTCTGGGACATTTTCATTTTATCTTTCTTACTAAATTGCAGACAGAAAAAAAATTGACAAAGTATGTCAGTACCATACATGCCAATAACAAATGTGGAGGCAAATGACTTCTATACACTTCAGTATTCTTTTCATACACCTGTCCCATGGGCTGGAGAGTGGACCTGTCTTGCAGATGCCAACTTTTTTGGCTTTGGGTCCAGTGTCACTGATACCTCCAGTCCTGATATACAAGATTTTCTAAGTGAGATTTGTGAAACACAAATGTGTTTCATTTAAATCAGGGCTTTTAGGACCTTTTCCCTGTTTCTAGCTGTAGGTTTACACCCTAGCTGTGCAGGTCAGGAGGAAAAATAATTTTCCCTTTCTGCTGCTTGGCTCTCAGTGAAAGAAAAGACTCTCCGGGTGACAGAGCAGGTCCCTTGGCCTTGGGAAGTGCTAGAGCACGTTCTGCCCTGCGGCTCTTGCTTCCTTGTGTGACAAGTCCCAGATTGCTGCATCTGGAAGTTAGCCTCTTCCCTTTTTATCTCTCATGGTGTCCCTGGGTCTTCCTCACACAATACCAGTAATAATTTTACCGCTTCTTACAGATCTTGGATAAATACATGACGTATCCGAGTGCCAAGGACCAGTCCCTGAGGGAGTTCACTGAAAGGATTTGATGATGAACAAGAACGATTTCAATTTACAATGACATTTTGAGACCTATCAGTTAGCCATCTTTAATCGCTTTAAAATATCCCTTGCAGAGCTTTAAAATAATTTTAATTTGTTAATTACAGTGTCATGTAACATCAAGTCAAATGCCTTCTGTAAGTTTAATTCAACACTTCTACCGTCTCCACTGGTCTTATGACTCATAGAGAAACTATTTAAATTTGATCTCCATAAACTTGCACTGACTGAACAATTAGAGTTCCATCTTTTAGCTTTTTACTTACTAGGCCTGTAGCTCCCACATCATTATTTTGCCTGAAATATTTCTCAAACTAGTTTTCTTCATATGTCTTACTTAAAAACTGCTTAAATTTAAATACAAGTGTCAATTACTGAACTGCTTCTCTACTTCTTTCCCGCTTCTTCTATTGTCCTCTTTTATAGCCTTATTTATTTTACATTTCTAGTTTAAATGTTTTTAATTTCTTACTAACACTTTCATTTAAAGTGTCTATAAAAATAGGCAAAAGACACTGTAGCATTATGATTATTAAATGTCAATTGTGAAGAATACAAATGTTCTCTAGTTAGAAGTTGGAAAAGCAAAATTTTACAACTTTTCAGGTCTGTTGTGATCCTTAAATAAATGTACATAAGCAATTGCTCTTTTTAAAACAGTAATTGCTCTGAAAAATCTCAAAACAAGTCTTTATAGTAGAGAAACAGATAATGTCTGCCCTGGATAAATTCTTTGCACAGGAGGACATTGAATTATATGGACTGATAATAGTGCAACAAAACCTATTCATTACCAACAAAGCACAGTTTTGAAAGAAACATCTGGACTTACCTTTGGCATCAAGTCTTTTATTTTTAAAAAGTTGAAGCTCTTCCAATAAATTATCTCCAACTTTGTAATCTAATTTATGTTGTGCTGTCTTTTCCCTTCTTGGGCAGAGATCATAACTGAGCTTATGGGGCACCTGCATTTTAAATCTGGAGTTTAATATACTGCATGAAGAATTAAATAAAAAATAGGGATATGTACTCCCATCTATGTTTAATTTATGGCTATCATTAGCAGTAATAGGAGCTTGATTTTCACACTGGCAATAGAACAAACCATGTGCTTTCAGTTCTGACTGGTGTGTAAACAGAAAATAACAAGTTATCCTAGCAAAGGAGGTAATGAATATCATTAAGAAGGGAAACAAAAACAAAAAAAACCACTTTCTGTCTTATATCCTAGTTAATTTTACACTTACTTAAACCAGTATAGTGATTGCGCTACTGTTTTCAGGCTGAATTTTAGTGTTATAAAATATAGACTTAAAACATCTGGTGTACAGCAACATAAACCTTTCAACTTTAGAGCTGCCTGTGGGTATACTGAAGTAATAGAAGATACTGTACTATCCAGCCGTGTAAACACTGTCAAGTGAATGAAAGTTTCATAGCCAGAGTAACTTTCCACATTTCATAAAATGACTTCTCTATCACTGTCATCCCCAGATGACTTACATGCACCAACTTTGACATTACATGTTTTGAAAAAACGTCAGGTCAGGATTTGTCATAGCACTTCTGAGGAAGAAAAAAAAATCTTGTTTGAGAAGTGGCATGTGAAATTTCAGGGGATGTTACAATGGAATGCACAAAATAAAATCAACTTATAATAGAAAAGTAGCTGTGTTATTATTTGTAAAATGATTGCCTGTGATTCTGTAGCTGAATGGTGTGAGAAAGTGGGGTAGGTTTTCAGAAGGTATCTTAGAAGATAGGAGTACAGACAGGGTGCAGAAACGCTCTTTAAAATCAGCTACTTGAACTGTACATAAAAGATCATTTGTTGATGTCAGCTCGACCAAAGTCGTAACATATGCTTAGATATTCTGGTAATAATAAGAGGAAAATTTCCTAGACTGTGTTCTCTTCTACTACAGCATAAGCAAATTACTTTTTAGGACCTGAAACATACACAAATGAAAAGAGTATTAAGAGAGGCAGAATTAATGTTACTGCTAGACTTACCAAAATGTCTCTTAACATACCAAGGCTAGACAAATCAGTTTCTCTCCCTTTCACATAAAGGATTATGTGAAATTATAATTTACCCTACCTAAGTCTTTAAAGGCATATTAATTAAAAGACATCAGCTTTAATGCCTATATTCTGAAATTGGTTTGTCCCACCTAAATTTAGACCCCTAAGTGGAGAGCCCAACAACTCAAGGCATACTGCAGGTACTTCCAGTGGGCAGCCCAGACCTTGGCTAGGCTAAACGGTCTTCTGGCATACCTGTTTCTCTGCGCTCCTAACTTCTGTTGCCTCCGTTGACTACTCGCCTAAATGAATCCAGGGCTAAACCCCAGCCTATCAAAGCTGATGGAAAGAAAGACGGACGAGTGCTTGCATGTTTGAAAATTTTTATCTACAAGCGATTTCCGAAGAACACATCCTGGTCGGGATGGGGAGCGGGTGAGGGCAGCCCGCTGGGGTGCTCCTAGTCGTGCCCAGACCCCCGGGGGCTGCAGCAGCACGCTGCTCCCTTAGGACAGAGTCTGACTGACACTCCGGCATTGGAAAAGGAATTTAAAAGACTGTTTGGAAGTGAGAAGAGAGGATACAAGCTGAAGAAAAGGTGGAAATGAGAATATCGATCATTTCACTGCATGGTCTTGGCCTCGTAACTGTTAATGCTTAGCGTGAGCTGACCTCTTTAGCTGAATTTGTGTGGCTTTGCTTGTATACAGCTAGTCTAGTTGCATATTACATAGACATAACTTTGACGATGTCTGAAGACTTTTGTAAAAAACGGGGAGCTTTAGAGGCACGGACCTAATAGCATTGAGCAAATGAGAGTTATTTGGCTAATCAGCAGATATCCTCTTGTGGACACCTCGCTACCATTGGGTTAATTAGAAAACAGCTGGCACTGGCTGGGGGGAAGAGGGAGGTGTAGGGAGATGGAGTTTGCCGAATCCCTATAATGTTTTATTATCTTTCTCTAACCTTTTAGCCTTAATTGCCATTTTAGGAAGTCTAACTCGACTTAATGAGATGCATGTTTTCAGAGCTATACCCCTCAAGTGGTAGGAAGTGGGTTTGCTTGGGTAAGTGTGTTTAATCCTCTGGGTTTTCCTGCAAACTGTTCAATTTAATTGGATTACACCAGGGGTCTGACTGGGTGTGACAAGAGCCCTCTTCACAGGTCCTTGATTGCTTCATATTGTGTTCATCCTCTTTTACTTCAACCTGGTGGGTTGTAAAATGTGACAGACTATATATCTTACGACTTAGTAAAACGTGAAGTTTGCAACGAGGGCGGGATATGCTGATTTCTGAAGGAAGACAGTTAAGGAGAAATGCGGATACATATGGTATCTACAACATTAACCAAAGTATCTGACAGCAGTATGTTTTTCTGAGCTTTTGAACTGAGTTTCCATATTGCCTGGTGTTTAGAACAAGTATTTCACAGCAAGGGTATCTGGAAACGATGAGCACAGCAAGAACAAGATCCAGAGCACCTGGGTTTAGAGCTAGTAAGAGAGGACAGAGTAAGAGAAAAAAAGGAAGATGCTGAAAAAAGAGCTTAATAGATGCCAAGCCACACACAGAAACTTTCAACCACCTGTCAGTTTGGTGGTGGAAGAGGAGCTCCTTGGGGAGAGAAACCTGAAGAGGTAAAGAATTAAAGACTTCTAGAAACGACCACAAGTGAATATCAGTAGAAACATTATGTGGATCATGAAGTCGTGCAAAAAATGTACGTGAGGTGGGTGGTTTTTAGTGTAACTCACAAGCAATTGTAAGAGATTTAAATGTTTTAGAACATGGTGCAGAAACAGCTCCACTGAGGCACTGGGAACACAATGGGGGGAGCTGCCACATGCTGTGGTGTGGGCAGATGATATATCCCAATTTGGGGACCAGGATTTCAAGGAGGAAATCCTACATACATCATGTGGTTTTCTTCCCTCTCCACCTCCCAATGTTACTCCACCTTCCTGTAGGAAGTCACTGCACGAGTAGTCATAGTCACACACTTACAGACCCCAATGCTATTGCAGCAGTTACTAAAGGGAGATAAAGACAACAAGGTTGTCACTGAAAAGAAAAAATATTAACATTTTACACTGCAGGACCGGATTGGGTTTTGAAATGAAGAGACTACAAGATTTCAAATCACTCCCAGTATATTCTGAACTTCAATCAAATGTTGTTGAAAAGTAAAGTTTGCAATGGTTTCAGGTGAACAGTTTTGAAGTTACTACATCATTACCTGTAAGGTTAAAGCTGGTGTCCATGGGACGAAGGCAGTCTGACCATTTATCTCAGGATCTATGGGTCTTGGTGGCTAGAAAGCAATTTGAAGAAAAATGCAATAGGATAATTTTCTAAGAAACAGAATAATTTTCTGAACAAGCAGTCATAAATGTGATGGAGATATGAAATCATAAAATCTTGAGTCTCTTTAAATGCTTTCTGGTCCTCAAAAACATTATAGGTGAAAGAACTGACAACTCAGTAGGTTAAATGCATTAGCTAGAAATAACAGGAAAGAGCTAAATAGCAAGAAGAGTGCGCTTGTGGAAACCATCTACTGTAAGCGAGGGGAAGTTGCTTACATGAAGAGGCAGAAACAAATATGAAGACAAAACAATGTGGGTTTTTTTGCTGTAGCCATGTGTAAGTTCTCATAGAAGCATCAAGTATTTGGATCTACCTGCTCCCAGTATACAAGTGACTGCAACTTGAATATTCATTACCCTAAAGCTGTACAATACCCTAGTACATTCCCGAACAATTTTAATTTTGTCCTGTACATGGCAATTAAAATGACGTTGTCACCATGGCAAAGACTGTCAGGCACATACAAATAAAAAAGGTGTGTGATACAATTAATTCAAGTTTGATCAGATCAATGCTGTGAAAGTCTACAAAGGATTGATGTAAAAAATTGAGATAAATTAGAAAGTCAAAGGAGGAGAGAAGAAAAATTTTATGCAGGTGTCATTTGGAACAAAGAACAAATTTTTAATAACCATTTAAGACAAATTTTAAAAAAACACATTTGAAAGGAAGATAGGGTTGTAACCTTTTTCTTAAGAAAAATGTAAATGTTTATATTTGAATATGTGACAGTAGAGGTCATTTATCGTGTTTTGAAATGAAACTAGAGCAACAGAAAAAAAGGAAAAATAAAAAAATTTATAGCCTCCAGTTGAAAAAACATATAGCAACATATAGGAGTTGTAAACACAAAATTATATGAGAAGAGATGAGTAATCTAAAGCAAATTGTTAAAGTTCTGAATTAGTAAATTTAGGCTTATTACATAAGATAAAGAAATCAAGAGATTTATTAGTACTGTGGTTAAGGCACAGCATTATACTATATATCCAGTAGGGAAAAAGGAAGAATTTAGAGAAAAAAATCAATCTTTGGCTAGGTCTGTGTGTGGTAAATATAACAGGATTGCAGAATTAAGTAGGGCTCTTTGCAATTGTGTTCATAACCTAATTAGGGTGGTAATTAGGACACAGGTAAAACCACAAAAGGAAAAAAAAAGGATGTTAAATTTCAAAGAGTGAGTTTTAGAAGAAAGTAAAAGCACAGGATGAAATCAAGTAGGATAAATCAATAGAGATAAAGGACACAGAGGGAAATGGAAAACATTCAAAGATAAATTAATGTATGCCCAAGGGTTATGCATGTAATCTAGCTAAAAATACACCAGAAATAAAGAAGGCTAATGTTGATGAACAAAGAAGCACAAACCTGAAAATATACACTCTAACTATATACAAGGGACTGTGTAAAATGAACACAGCTGAAAAACAAAAGGTCAGAGATGAAGCTGACAGTACATTTAACAAATAACAAGAATACATTTTCCATGAAAAAAAAAAAACCCCACAACATTTTCTCAAGGCAGAAGAGAAAATATCTGTTGGATTTGGAAGTAATCAGAAGAAGATAAAGACCAAAATAATTACAGGGAATGGGATATTAAGTGTAAGATGCTGAAAGAAGTAACAAAAACTCTCAAAGATACTTTGGATTCAGAGCAGAAACTGTTGTGCTAGAGGACTGCAACTCTGATATTTACTTTTTATAATACTTTGTTAGCATACTGCAAGGGACTATATGAAAATCCTAAAATTAGTTCTAAATGCCTCTTGTAAATTCAGCCATTTAAACAGACAATTTATGGGTGCTTTTATAGGTAGCAAGTATATTATTAGGAGATTGACCTCTTGTTATCATTGATTTCTGTCCTGGTTTTGGATCCAACACCTCCTTAGAAAAATAACTATAGAAAATGACACTCGAATAGCCCAAATCCTCCAAGATACACTGTATAACTGCTGTGTACGTAACTCGGACTAACATCAGGAGAAGTTGTGAAAGCTCAAAGTCTTCCAAAGTTTCAAGCTAGTGGAAGAAGAAAAACTTTCGAAAATTTTAACCCAAATTTAAAGTAAGTGTGTCAAAGGAAAACAGTGCCAGATTTTCCAGAACCATACTGGAATTCAAAACAGTGAATCAGTTACCTCTCTGTGTGGTAATAAGCATGGCCAAAACCCAGCCTGCCTGATTCAAGTTTTTCACTGAGGCCACTTAAGATCTAAATTTCCCTGACAGCCCCTTTTTGTCTACCACCAAAGGTAAAGGGAGCATCTGTACTGGGAAGACCAAAAAGGATCACAACTTACACACTTAACTGAGATGCCTAAAGTTGTGGGAGGGTAAATCAGGTCTAAATATAGTTTATTACCATAATTACAAAAACAATTGCTCTCTATACATAATAATGAAATGAGAAAATCGAATGACTAACTGCCTGAATTAAGTTGATAAATGCATTACAATATAGTAGGTAGAATGGATCCAGTGAGATAGCTAGTTGAAAATGAGTAATTGATAATCATTTTACACCAGTAGTTCTTACTTGCTACAGCCCATAAACTGTCTTTCTGAAATTTTCCCTAGTATATGACCCTCTTCTTTTTTTTAACCAAGTAAGAAAATATCTTGGCTTGACAGAAATTCTGTTCATCCTTGATAAAAAGTAATTAAAAAGCTAAAATACAGGGCAAGGAAACTTCATGTGCCAGGAAGCAAGAATTCAAAAATCGCTTTAGCTGGAGGAAGAAGGAGAGGGAATTAAGTTTATGTTTTCATTTTGAATCTGATCCTCATGGTCCTTTTTTATGCCATTTCATGTTAATGTGTCAAAAAAATCAGATTTTTCTTCAGAACTGAAAATAAACTGAATTAATCTTATAAGTTTATCTAATGAAACTTAGAAAAAAGTAAGGTAGAAATGGAAGGTAGTTAGGAAAACCTTCCCAAATAGCAAAATAATCCAAAAGAAATATTCATATCACCTAATGTTAAGAGCAGTATTCAGCTCCAGATTCAGACAACTTAATTTAGATGTCTGTGGTGTAAATGTCTGCACATATATGTCTGAATTTTGAGCTGATTCACAGTTGTATCTTGGATCTGGAGTAACCATCTCTGTACTCCTAAAAAGACAAAAAAGGAGGCAGCTTCAATCTGTCCAGAAATGGGTTTACCTTACTATTTAATATGTTTGCATTAGAGTGAGATGAACTCTGCCTTAGCAGTGCCTGTCTATCTCTAGGGACCAAGGGGGAAAAGGATGACTAAATCTGTATTTTTTCAGAGGTATCTCAATTGTAAATTTTTGTGAGACAACATACCCAAGCCAATTTCCTCTGGACAAGGCAATTGTTCAGACCCACTGACTAGGCAACCGTGTTTCATCTTGTTATCCGTAATAGCCACATGATGCTTTTCCCTTTATTGTAAGATTTGTACTAGCCACTCTAACCTTAACATTTTTTCACAAAATTTGAAAATCTGAAGCACACAGTTTAAGAGTTCATACTTTACCCTCCCTGAAGAACCAGTGATGCTTTGGAGATCTGAATCCTGACCTCACTGTACAGCTCTTTAAAAAAATGTGAGCAAGTGCAAATGTGTTCCTTGAATATGTATGCCATTATAATATGTAATAATAGTAAATTATTATTTGACTTTTTTAATAGTCTGATGGCGTAAACAATCAATGTTTTCCTTTTCTTTGAGCTGTGCTGGTCAGAGAAGAGATGGTTAGTATTATTCACAGTCACAGGAAGTAGCAATTAGAAACTTAGTGTATCTGAGTGTGATCCATTAGTGCAATGAAAAAGAAAACTACATCCTGGGATGCATCAGTAGAAATATTTTCATTAGGGAAAAACAAAAAAAAACCCCAACCCAATAAAAGTCAGGAAAAAAGGTCCAAAATGGAACTGGTAGGGAATGGTTGAGTATGTTCCAGCTCTAAGAAGAGCTAGAAAAATGAAGACTGGAAGAGAGTAAGAAAACACAATTGTTGTCAGTATTGGCAGTGGGTTGACCCTGGCCAGCAGCTAAGCACCCACCCAGTCACTTTCTCACCCTCTCCCAGCAGGATGGGGGAGAGACTTGGAAGAAAAGCTGAAAACCTCTGGGTGGTGATAAAAACCAGTTTAATAGGGGAAGCAAAGCTGCATGTGGGGCAAAGCAAAATAAGGTATTCGTTCACTACTTCCCATCGCTAGGCAGATGGTTAGCCATTTCCAGGAAAGCAAAGCCTCAGCACATGTAATGGTTACTTGTGAAGACAAATGCCATAACCAGGAATGTCACTCTCTTCCTTTCCTTGAGGTTTTATTGCTGACCATGATGTCACACGGCCTGGAATATCCCCTCGGTCAGTTGGGGTCAGTGTCCCAGCTGTGTCCCCTCCCAACCTCTCTGGGGAGGTAGCATGAAAAACAGAGAAAGCTTCGGTGCCGTGCAGGCACTGTTCAGAAATAGCCAAAACACTGGTGTGCTATCAACACTGTTTAATCTCGAATCCAAAACAGCACCATATGGGCCGCTGTGAAGAAAATTAACTCCATCCCAGCCAGATCCAACCAGTACATTATCTGAGAAACAAGCATAAGGAAAGAAAAGAGAAATGTAAGTTGAAGAATGATGGCCCTATATTTTTTTCTGGGAGTTAAAGAAAGGCTTTGCAAAATAGAGCAGTGAGATTCTAGAATTCCTTTTCATTCAAGTAGCGAGGACAAAATTAATTGCTTTTAAGGTACAGCCTGATAATTTTATGAAAAGCATTATATCATAAGAGTCTTGAAATACGAATCTCAGTGACCCACATCTCGTCCAGTCCTTTGCTGTTTGTTGTTTGGAGAAGTTTTTTAGGAAGAAATATATTAGCATCAAAAAATTGCTTTTACTCCCTTTTCTCTTCAAGAACGATAAACAGGCATTAAATCTGAAGAACAGTGTCTGCAAGTAATTTGGAATTAACTAAACTGCTTTATATCTGTTATCTCAGACACTGGTAGCTGTTTAGCTGAGGTAGCACAGCTCAGAATGGTGTGGGAAAAGCCACCCATCAAGAAAAGTAAGATATTCTGTCAGTTAGCATGCACTGGGCTCCCTGCTGCTGCGGTCTGCCAATAATTTAAAATGTGCTTAGGTATATCTGCAATGACTGCAGGTGGTCAGATATCATCTAAAGGCAAAAGACCAAAGGAACTTCCTTCCCAGCCAGTGTGTGAGCAAAGTCCACTTCCAGGCAGCTGAGGGATAAATAGCATGGAGCAAGATGCTCCTTGAGATAGCCTGCCCAGTCACACCTTCTCATTGATTCCCAGCTCAAAGCAGGGATGGAAACCAGCTTCTTTTATCTTCTGAAGTGTGCAATTTGTCTCCAATGGTTCTAGACAACTTCATTCTGTGCACTCAATCTATTTACAATGGTTGCAATAGGCTGAAGCAATTTAGAGTCTCTTCTGTGGAAGATGGAAATACTTACTCCTCACTGCAGAGAGGGACACTTCTGAACTACTCCTTAAGCTCTCTGACAGTGTCCTCACTCCTCAGTGACTCCTCTCCATCTTTTCAAAGGGAGGTGGTGAAGATATAATTTATAAGCTGTTCTAATGGGGTATCACACACTTTTTAAGAGGACATTTGGAGGAAGAGAAATCATTAGGACTGTTTTGTGAGCAAAGCCTGACAGCCAAACTGAACTAACTCCCACGGGTGGGAGGTTTATTTTCCTTTTTTTTCATGTTTTCTATATTTTTAGAAAGCAAAATGTTAAAAAATGCTTTGCAAAGTTAAAAAAGGCTGTATAGCTCTTCATCCCCTTGTTTTTGAGAGATGAATTAAAATGAGGTGGGAATTTCCTATGAAGTCTGGCTTCTGTCGAAGAACTTCATTAACATCCCTCAGATAAAGCTTACTGCCGCTTCCTTAGAAAAGGGCATTATAATACCAAGAGAAAATGTATTCCTACCATATTCAAAAACAGGACAGTAAGGTAGTTGCTCTGATTGAAACAGAATACAACAGTCTTTGCCCTGGGATTCTCTTCTGCCTGATAAGCATTCACAAGAAATATCTCCAAAAAAAAGCTACATGAAATCCCTCTGAATTAGATTCTCCTAGTACCTTTCCCCAGATTAATAATTCTCTCTGCTCTGAGGTGCTACATATCTTCACAGCTTTGGAAAATCTGTGCTGTAAGGAATGAGACATTCTGGAATTTCCACCCTGGCACCCTGCAAAGAGGTGTTAGTGCCCCTCTTTGCAGAGCACAAAGACTGGCTGAAGCTCCAGACAAAAGAATCAATCCATCCTTCTCTTCATTGAGAGTACCTTGAGCAGATGTTCCCTCTGATTTTGCTACTTCTTCACAATTAGCATGAGGATTACATGTTAAGAGGGGATCACTCTTTCCTTTGTTGACAGGTGGAAGAACAAGGCTGAAAAATCAGTCACCATGGCATTTCTTAGTTTTGGGTTTTCCCTGAATCTCTTTTTCTCTAAAACAGATAATTTCAGAAACCTGAAATCATCAGGAGTAGATAATGCTTCTAGAAGTCTTTTCTTTGCACTAGGATGCATCAGTTTCAAGGGGTGTAAGTTTTACTCCTAAGAAAAGTTAAGATATACCCACAACAAAGGAAAAAGCCTGCTATACATATCATGAATGAATGCAATAGAAACTTTTCTCAAAAAAATTGGAAAATAAGATATCCTCTTAAAGAGAGATATTTTCTAAGGTCACATATGTGGTACAAAGAGAAATAATGTCATGCAGCACATTTTAGATCTTGGATCTCTCAAGAAATCTGTAGGGAGATCAGGGCTGCATACAGAAATACCTAAAATTCATCATTATAGGATCAGATTCCCAAAGCTTCATGTTCCCCTGGATGTGGGTGTGATAGATACTCCAGCCTCTATTACAGTAAAAAACATTTAACTTCACTCTTGTCCTGGTTTTGGCTGCAATAAAGTTAATTTTCCTCTTAGTAGCTGGTATAGTGCTGTGTTTTGGATTTAGGGTGAGATAATGTGGATAACGCACTGATGTTTTAGTTGTTACTAAGCAGTGTTTATACCAAGTCGAGGACTTTTCAGCTTTTCATACCACCCTGCCGGCAGAGGCTGGGAGTGCACAAGAAACTGGGAGGGGGCACAGCCAGGACAGCTGGCCCAAATGAGCCAAAGGGCTATTCCATACCATGTGACGTCATGCCCAGTATATAAACTGGCGGGAGTTGTATGGGGGCACTGGAGCTTGGGGAATGGCTGGGCATTGGTCAGCAGTTGGTAAGCAATTGTACTGTGTATCACTTGCTTTGTATATTCTAGTAGTAGTAGTAGTAATAGTATTTTCCCTTCCTTTTCTGTCCTATTAAACTTTGTCTTTATCTCAGCCTATGAGTTTTACTTCTTTTTTTCCGATTTTCTCCACCATCCCACTGGCAGGGGAGGGAATGAGAGAGCGGCTGCATAGTGCTTAGTTGCCAGCTGGGGTTAAACCACAACGTCAGGATAGGCTTTGTTTCATGTAAAATTTTCCATTCAACAGTTTCATTTAGCTTTCTCAACAACATATGTAGAACCCGTCATTCACTGATTGCACCTTTGGAAACTGAGTTTTGAAAAAACTGGTGTTTGTTAATGCTCTCTCTACATTTCAGTACCCAGAGGAATCTATCAGAAATATCAGACAATATTAGAAAAAGGAGGCATGAGAACAAGTTTCCCAACACAAAAGCTCAAGAGGTCCACTCAGGAGCTAAGCCAGATCCCTGGCCCAATTAAATGCTGTATCAAATTCAGAGTTAACATATTCATGGCTGTTGATGTGGAGTTTGATAAAGGGTTTCATGCAATAAGATGTCATCTTTAAGATTCTTTTCAAGTATGTGCAGTAAATAATTTAGTTTGTCTTTGGTTCCTGTACTCCTAAATGGGCAGTAATGCTCATTGGTAGTCAGAGAGCACTGGGTTATATTCTAGTTTCTCTGTGTCTGCTCTGGTACAACCCTTTCATCTCTAGAAACAGTATAAAGTAAGGACCTCCTGTCATATACTCCTCTTCAAAACCATTTTAAGTTCATTGTCAAAAAAGAACAGTATAATTTAGAGGTGTTTTAATGGCTTTTGAGCAGCCTTGCTGTGCAGCATATTTGGGATGGAGGAATGCAGACTGCCCACAATGGTGCTGGGGATCAGGAGGCTCCCTTTGTGGAGATGCCAGACCAGTAATGATTAGCTCCCTTAGAAGCCAGATATTTTATGTAACCCTCCTCAGGTTACCCCTATCCTAGGCAAATATTCCCAGGCAAGAAATGTCATTGTCTACAGCAGTAAGTCTGGATCCCTTTGGTCTGTGCTAACAAGCACTCTCCCATTCAATTCCCTGCACGATTTGGCTGATAAGCTCCAGAAACTTTTCCCAGTTCGCATGCAACTACAAAGGAAAGCCTTGATGCAGCCCATACTGTGCTGGCTGGTCCCACTGCCCAGTTACATACAGATGCTCTTTCAACATCCTGACAGCTGGACCCTCAGCAAGGATCTGGCCATTCTTAGTATTTCCTATCATCTCCCACATATTAAGTCAGGAGTCCAGGAGTGTGGGGAAAATCAGACCCCCAGGTGCTTCCAGGCAGGCACCTGCCACAGAGTCAGGAGTGCTCACTGGAGGTACCAGGAGGAAAATCAAAGTGTCCGGTCTCTCCACAACAATTTCTTTTTCAAAATGTTGTTTCTTTAGGAAATTTCCACAGTTGAAATCAGAAGAAGGGCTTAAAACGTTGCTGTGTGACATGCCTGTCAGTGTTTAAGAGGCATTTGGACAATGCCCTTAATAACATGCTTTAACTTCTGGTCAGCCCTGAATTGGTCAGGCAGTTGGACTAGATGATCATTGTAGGTCCCTTCCAACTGAAACAGTCTATTCTATTCTACATCAGAAGGAATGGAAATTTGTAACACGATTAAAAGCAGTTGTAAGAAAAACTAAATGTGCTTGTTATTCTTATGCCAGAAGAATACTTCCATTGAGAAAATATACATATTTTAACCAGAAATTAGTTTTTTCACTGAGAAAAAGCATTTCTTTCCGAAACATTAGTCAGTAAGTATCCCCAAAACCCAGCCTTGTTTCAGAAAGGAATTTAACATCAGCTGGCCACAGGCAAGGAAGAAGGGGATACCTGAGATATCCAAAAGAATTGAACGGGCATGAGACAAAGACAGTCGATGACAAGCATGGCTGGCAGAGCCACCAAGGCAGGTAGACCCCCGCTGACTTTAGCAGAGCCATTCGGTTGTCTCTGTCCCAGACTCCTGCTCTAACAGTGTGTATCGGCTCGGGCACGGCACCAGACCCACTCTGGCTCTGTACATTAGTTCTATTCTGCCTCTTAGCGATAATCCCTTGAACCAGGAGTGCTGCTGGAAAACAGCGCAGAGACATGGAGAAAGCAAGCTCTATGAGCTATCACGCAGTGCCCGTCAAACTCTACCTCGTCTCCAAGGCAGCCGTGCCAGACTTGGACTAGCTCCATGCAAAGCCATTTGCTTGACTCTGCATGGTGCAGGGAGCCCAAGTGGTGTTAGTTTAGCCTCTGCAAAGTGTCTGAACTGCTTCTGGGCCAACTTGACCCTGGAAACTATAGAGTCACCTTCCCACAGCACTGTATATTAGCATACAAGCCTTGCCAGACCAGACCTGGCTCTGCAAGGAACCAGCGCAGTGTTCCTGCAGCTGCAGTTCAGCTAACCCACAACTTGTAAACCACCCACAAATAATTGAGAGTTGACGGGGTAGAATTCATTTCATCCGTGTAAATTCTTATTAATCTGCAATTTCTAAGCAGGAAACTGGGGGGAGGGAGGAAGGGTAAAGGACATTTTACTGAAGTGAATCCAAGTGAAACATTAAGAAATCATTACATTAAATTGCAGGAATAATACATGAAGCAGGATGGTTTTGGAAATTAGACAAGCCTCTGTTCTCATAGGCTGTGGCATGAATTATATCTGGTCATTTTCTGTGTGGCTTCTTTGGTTGGGATAAGTGGAAGAAACTTACTACAAGGACTGGAACAAAGTGGATTCCTTACCACAACTGTCAAACCAAAAATAATCTAGCCAAATGCTGCCACTCATTTAACAACAGTTCTGAAAATAATTCTTGAGTTTATTATTGAACAGCCTTCTCTGCTCAGCAGAGCTGCTTTACACAATCACTCAGTTATGTCATTTTGCATGTACGTGAAAATAACCATTCAGTCTTCAGTGGTCTTATTATTCATTCTCAACAGTGTATTTAAGTGCTTTGCAAAGTCTTTCATCTTAGAACAGGGAACATACATACTTTTCATAGTACCCACTGGCAAGCCCTACTTGGTGTGGCAGAACTAGCCAACTGATTTTTAAGAGGTGGTGGTTGGGCAACTGTTCTCAAAAACACTCAATAAATTGCAGTGTAATTCCTGTTTCCATGGGGATATGGCACCGAAATAAAAACATTATCTTATATGTGTCAGGCAACAGACCTCAAAGGGAACAGAAGAGAACTTCTGGAATGTTAAGATGTAGAAAAGGATTGACTGGAAAGGCAAAGCTGCTAATTATAAATAAGAAAAAAATGCTTAGGTTTGCTGATCCTTTATGAGAAATAGCTCAGTTGCTAAGAATATATCTGACATTTCATAGGGGCTTGGTCTGTTTATTCAGCATAAAAGGGAGCAAATATGTTATTCATACTTTAAAGCTTCCAAATGGCAGCACCTTTGTGCCCTAAAGAAATTCTGGAGAAAGCTAAAGACAACAAATATATTCCTTTTCTCATTTTGCCATGCTAGTTAAAAACATCTGACCTGAAAAGTGATAAAGTTGCAACAAGCATTCAATTGCATTGAATTCCTGGACAATATCCGTTCTAACAAGCCACTGTTAACGGGGGGAGAGGAGTTAGATGTATTCTTATGCCAGCAAGGTGTTATCTTATCAAGGTGCCAATAAAAAGGAAAAAAAAAAAATCTAAGTAGAGCTTTGCCAGCACATATGGTATAACTTTGAAAAGCAGCCTCCAAAGTTTATTTTAGAGGTATCTGCAGGACATGGATTGCTTATGTTAAAGTAAATCCAATCCGTAAGAGGTCACCTAAGAATAAATTACTGATTTTTGTTCCAGTATTTCTATTCCCAACAAAGTCAATGGTCAGGCTTGTTCATCAGCAGCAGATAATATAAGCATATTTATGGAGAAAAAGTAGGTATTTTAGAAATGCCTATAGAAATAGCTACAGAACTAGCGATACCTGTCTTGATATCTTTGAAGAGATGAAGCCTCCTGCTGTGGATTATTTGTGGGGCACTCATTTGCCTCTCTTTCCCAAAGGAAGTCTGCTGACATAGGGCTTGAGTGCTAATGAGTTCCTGCAATTCCCATAACTGGTATAACAGATGCAAAACCCCATCCGAATCAAACATTTGGCTACAGGAGGAGCAGGAAGAAGCATCTGTTTTTTGGCAAATGAAGCACTGCTCAGCATTTCAGTGCAGGAGGGGAAAAAACACAGTGAAACCCTAGCCTAAGGTACACTTCCGTATTCAGTATTCATGTACAAAAGATGTAGTTATTTTAAAGCAATAATGAACAAGCAAAGCCATATCTCTTAAGAAATACAACTCAAAGCAACTGTAAAAATCCTCTTGCTCATGCATGCTGACACTAAAAGCACAACCTTCGGATTCTGTGTACAAGACAGCAGCATGATGCAGCTTTGTGTTTAGACAATGCTGCTACTGGCTGAGAGCATTTCTGTGAAAACATACAAAATTAGATGAAGAGAGAACTGGAAAAAGCCATTTTGACTCATCAGACAATTATTTTTTGGTTTGACTATGACAACCAGGAAAGGATCATTTTTTAACCTAGCAGTTCCTCCAGCAAAGGTGTCATGACTTTCATATGAGCTCTGGGAAATGTATCATTTATGTATAGCTCTTAGCACTTTTTCACTCCCTGGCAATACTGTTACTGATATCCTGGTGACCTGGAAGAACAGAACACCATGCAACCCTGAATTACTATAAATTCAGTTCTGACGAGTTGCTTTACTAACGTATGACACTTTACAACATGATCCTTGCCAGTGTGGAGTTTTACTTGATCAGAAAAAAAGTCGGTGCTTAAAGGGAGGCATATGAAGTAAGGCAAGTGGCTTAAAGAGCTTTTTGGTTTGCATTAGGAGAAAGGATTTGAAAAAGAAAGCTGCAGATGCAGCCTTAATATTTGATTTGTAAGAACTTCTACCTACTTCTCGAATAGTTTTCCTAAATCCTTATTGAGTTCAGTTAGTTATTTTTTCCAGATTCCTTTGGGCTCTTGAATTCCTACTGCTTCAAACAGAAACCTGAATTATTCTCAGTTCAGACTGGATATTAATTTTGCCATTTACTATCCATTTCTAACGACGCTGCTTTTAATAGGTAGTCCCTTGTAATTTATTTTGTAAAGGGAGCGATTTAATTTAATCTTCTGTGAATTCTTGATACTGGCTTAAATTGAACAGAAACTATAATAGAAGGTAGTAGAAATGGGGTGGGGGGAACAGGGGACAGGACACACACAGGGGATGTATTTTCTTCCTTGGTTCTAAACCATCCTCTCATTCTCTATAAATTAGCTTCTGTTTCAGTTTAATTTTCATCTCTTATTTTTTTGTATTTGCATTTGCCTGTACTTTAGGACCATTACTCAGGAATATGTCTCTCATCCCTTCTACAGGGATGTCATCCCAGGATCGGTTGATTACTCCAGCTCACAGCATGGTGGAGGCCTGGTCTCACAACGTATCCTCACAGGATAGAAGAAAATACATATTCTTAAATATGGTTTAAAACAATGTGGAGATGAGAGGAAAGTTTAGAGGGGCCCCACCTTTGTTAAACACAGCATAATTAGCCGCCTCCCCAGCATCTTGACAGTTTGCCCAAAGACCTTCTTCAACCTGACAGCTCCATGGCCCTTGTCCTTCTCAGCACCTGGACCCAGGACCCCATATCCACACACTTCCCTCATTTTTCCTCACCTTTTCCAGACCAGGAAACCACCCTTGTTTCCGTTTTCCCCTCTGCTTCCACCTCCATTTCCTTCCTGTACTCCAAACCCGATTCCCACGCTCCCCAGCCTTGCACCGTGCGCTTGCCAGCAAGTGAGACAGGGTTGCTCCCCGATCCCAGAGCTGCCAACTCCTCCACAGCCATGGATAACTTCCATTCTGTTCATGACACCATCACTGGAAATACACAATTCCCAGCCCCAGAAACACTGGTTCTCAAGCAGGTCCCTTCACTGCCTGGCTGAGATTTGCTCCACCTCCTGTTACTCTAGGTATCTCCTGCGCAGACAGCGGTGCTATTTCCCTGTGCTGCCTTTATGTTCACGGAAGAGAAATACACGCTTCAGGGGTGTGATGCATCATATCCTGACATTAGTATCTAAAAGAGATGAGCTGGCGGTCCTGTGCAACCAGGACACCTTTTGTACTATTCACAGTGTGCATGTTCCTATGTAATGGGGGGGTCACTGTCTCTAGCATAGGACTGTTCTGATCTGCCTACAGCATCTAATCACGTTAAAGCTGTAACTACTCAAACTGCTCCTTATGAGCTAAAAGGAGAGGGGAAATGATGCGCGCGGACATCTACCACTATTTGGTGTCTTTATTTTACTCTTCTGAAAGGGGCAGTTACAAGGTTCAGTTGTCTTAATGAAGGCCAAATCCTTTTGGTTTCATTTGCTTGCTGGCAATATTACCTGCCCTAGTAAACGCATGCCTAACTGCCCTAATTTTCACTTCAGAATATATAGCAGAAAGCAAGAGCTGCAATGAACCATTCTACCATACAGAATAAAGATATGACTATATCTATACCCACTAGCTTGGCTATAGTTTTGATGATACTGCAAAAATGTTTCCTGCTCCTGAATTATATATATATATCAATGTTGCTTTTGCAGCATTTTTGCAACCCTATGCTGACTGTTTGGCATAATTTGGAATTGTCCATAACATAATAGAAAATACATGTTCGTGTGTCTCATTCATTTTTTTCTGACAATAAAGACTTGTGAGTGAGGACAGGCAGCAGTTCAAGGGCACACACTATTACAATGCAGAAGGAGGGAACTGAGAAATGACATTTCATTAGTTAATTAATTCGGTCAGTGATTTTATGCTCACAATGTCTGTAATTTCTTTGAGGCTGTTCCAGATATGCAAGTTATGATTCCTCACTCTTTCCTGTTCTTTCACTTGCAATGCAGTCTTCTGCTATGAAATAAAGATCAAATATAGCTGTAGTAGTCAGGGTGGTTTAAAACTGAGCTGGGGACATAAGGAACATATCTGTCTATAACCTGAGCTGTTAGCTATCTCTAGCTACTGGTTGTCAATCAGGCATAATTGAGCACACATAACACCCATTACTCAGTAGATTATTTTAGCAAAATGATCTAAAAGAGACTATATCCTCTCTTGTCCTCAGATTTCTTTAAAGAAGAAATCTCTTCTTTTTTTGTCTCTTTTTTTTTTGAAGAGTAGAACTGCAAAAACTAAATATATTATCACGTTGAATCAAACTAAGTAGTTTACTAAACTATGCCAAGGAAATAATTAACAGATTGTTGGATTTCTCTCTAGATAGTATACATATATGCTTCCTCTCCTTTCTCATGTTGAATGCTACCTATTAAATGAAGGACTGCAGAATATTGTTGCTGACAGCAATGTTATTGCTTTTTCACTACATTTTGTAATGTTTGCAGATGCAAGGGATTTTTTTACATCTTTAGGAAAAAAAAATTCACAAAGAGGATGGTCAAACACTGGAACAGGTGGCCCAGAGAAGCTGTGGATTCTCCATTTGAAGATATTCAGAACTGAATTGGGCTTAGTCCTAAGCAACCTGCACTACCTTTGAAGTTGAATCTATCCTCAAAGTTAGCCCTAATGACCTCCAGACATGCCTTCAAATCTAATTATCATTAGCACTAACAGGTGATAGTCTTAATCCAATACATGTAGTTTGTGCTTTAAGCAATTTCCTCTGGAGTCTTGGTTTACTGTAACTCTTAAATTTGAGGGAAAGTCAGGCTATTCAGGATGATTTTTAGATATACTATACTTGGGTGTGGTTTAGTTTTATGTTTGTTTTTTTTAAATATGATCTGTGCAATTAATGATGAGATGCTGCTGAAGGAGACTTGAAGAGCTCTTGATCTTACCTGTTCCTTTGTGTAGTTCCTTCAGGTACGTAATTTGTGGTCCTTTGTACTCCTTAAACTTAGTTTTATGGAGGGGAATTAATCAAACTAAATATGGGTTACTACATATCTAAGCTGGGCATCTTAGGCTTATTTTTAATATTTGTATTACAATGTAGATGATCTCATTCTGGTAGAGTTGGCTAAAATAAGTCAAATTAATTGTGCTATCAAAGTGTCTGTTTCTGTCAAATGATAACAGAAATTGCCTAGATTAACTGGTCAGCTTAGCTTTAAACATCTACAGCACAGAGACCTGAAGTTAGGTGAGGTGGATTCCATCTAAGATTTTGGGTAATGTTTAGAATCACATGGCTTGGGAAAATATGTATTCTGTGGACATTTCTAAGCCTTTATTGCTTAGTTTTCTGTAACTGCCAGGGAGATTCATTCTCAGTTCAGGAAGTCTTTGGTCAGAGGCAATAGCAAATCATGTCCAGGAGCAATTTTGCTGAAAAATTCTATTTCCCATTCTCTCCCCTGGGGTATAAGGACTGTTGCATGTTTCAGCAAAAGGTCTTGATTTATAGGTGCTGAAGACTGAACACACTACTGAAGAATAGAGGTAGAGATTTTTTATTATTATTTTTTAAAGGGAAAATATTCTGCACTCTGCATTCCAGGCTTCTGGTGAAGCTTTTCAGCAGGATTTTAGGAGAGGACTCTGCTTTTGACCTACTTGGTTGGTAATGTCTGCTATATGTTGGAAAAATAAGATGGCCAGGCGTGGACTGCCTGGTCATCATGCATGTAGTTGAGAGAGTCCTTAGAGAATCTTAATGTGGCAGATAAAGGCTTAGAAACTGGCTGTGTTCCAAAATGATACTGTCCCTGGCTTGTTTTTGATTGCACCATCAGATACATCCACTGTCTTTTCCACTAGCAGCTTCAGATAGTTGTTATTTCTTTAAATGTGAATACAGTCAAACCCCTGAATGCAGGAAAGCTGGGAGTGTAGCTCAAGGTCTTGCTGTCTTTTGGGGAGGGGGAAAGATACTTAGTTCATCTGCAGGGAATAGTTCCTTCGTTTTAGCTTTGCTTCCCTTTTAGAAGATATCATTATGTCCCTCTTCTATTTCTTTGCTTTTTCCATGCTGCCAGGACTGCAGCTGTGCAAATTCTTCATTATAAAATGAAGAAATAAATGAAATAATTTTCCTCACTTCACATTTCCTTACGTAACTGAAAATTGAACCCAGATAAATCAAAAGAAATTATTCTCCCTTCTCAGTAAGGATTTAGGTTGAAAATCATGTGGACAGCAATGGTACAGGTGTGAAAAGAAACCAGACTTGTTCCTTTCACTCAGCTCAATATTAAAAGAGAAATTTGTGGGATGCCTCTGTTCGGGAATGCAGAATGAAACAAAACAACTGTCTAACTTACTGGAAACTGAATCTACTGAGTGTTAGAAAGCTCTGATAGTCATCCCTCTTCCTTTCAATTGTTCACCAATTTTATGTTTTTACCAAGAAACATGTAAACAGCAGAAAAGAAACATTTCATTTAGAATTTTCAATGCTAAATAAATTTGCATTTACTACACTTCTTATCTTTTTGTCTCACTTCAATTTTCTCTCTGTTGTGACAGCAACAGCAGTAACATTAATACATAATTAGATGGGTAGGAATGTGCTCGGAGTCAATAGCTTGTAATAGCTCCTTTGGAGCCATAGTAAAGTATCTCCTATAGCAAATACATGGTTATGGACTTGTTAAAACAGACATTAGTTACCCAGTAGTCCATTATGGCTCCTTATAGTCTACCATTGAGTAGATCTATATTTAGAGTCATATTGATCAGTAATTAAGAGATAGCATGGTGGCAAAATGGAAATATATCATAAACAATCTTAAAGTAATTTATAGAAATGGTAGAAACATCAGGAACTGGTGAATGCCTTTTGCACTATTTTTGCTTTCATGTAGAAACCAATAAGCTCAATAAAATTATAACTGATATTATGAGATTCTCTTGTGTAGGCTGAGAAGCTTACTTCATCCAGAATTAATTTTTAAAACAGACCTATTAAAACTAGGAAGGAGTCAGGCAAGTCACCACCATGTATGCAGTCTTCATCTACTCATTGTAAAAATTAACTTTATTGGTGGTGAAAGCAAGTGCTGGTAAAGGGAATTCAGCCACTTTTAATTTGAGCCATCTGGAGCTTTCCCATATCTCATTAGTCTATAATACCATACAGGTGAGTTTATCCACTTTTCTATTTTACAACTATTTTCACTGAAATACAATTATAATAATCAATTAATTACAAATAGTTAAAAGACTCTATTAGAATATGCATAGAAAAGAAGTTCAGGCATGATAATATTTTAGACTAGTTGAAGTGCCGCAGTAGTACTAATCCCTTAAGATTTTCACATGGTACTCAAGATATTGGGACACGATTAAATGTAAACCCAGAAAGAACAGCTATTCCTCACTTGGTTTACATTTCCCTTCACAAGGGGACTGCGATATTATTACTTGTGTTGTGCGTAATGGAATTGTTTAATTTACAATAGCTCTTGCAAATACAAAGATTTAGTTACCATGCTTGTACTCACTGAGTAAAAGAGAGATGTTCTGCTGTGAGCCTATTCTTCTAATTGTTCCAATCTTTGCATTAACATTAATTAGCAAATTCATCTTTCAGTCTCTCCCACATGGGGCATGTTCAGTCAGGGTTGGGTCAGTAGGGAATTTAATTAATTTATCAGCAAATTGGATTTTTCATTAGGTGTCCTTGCTGTGTTTGGTTTTGGT
>NW_010973220.1:5606608-5621607 GCF_000737465.1 Haliaeetus leucocephalus
CCCTCCTCACCCCCAGCCAGTGAGAAAGCTGGAGGGTCACAAGAAGTTGGCACAGGACACAGCCAGGGCAGCTGACCCAAACTGGCCAATGGGGTATTCCATACCATGGGACGTCATGCCCAGTATATAAACTGGGGGGAGTAGGGGCGGGGGATCGCTGCTCAGGGACTAACTAGGTGTCAATCGGCGGGTGGTGAGCAATTGCACTGGGCGTCATTTGTACATTCCAATCCTTTTATTATTGCTGTTGTTGTTTTATTAGTATTATCATTATCAGCTTCTTCTTTTCTGTTCTATTAAACCGTTCTTATCTCAACCCATGAGTTTTACTTCTTTCCCTGATTTTCTCCCTCAACCCACTGGGTGGGGGGGAGTGAGTGAGCAGCTGTGTGGTGCTTAGTTGCTGGCTGGGGTTAAACCGTGACACTTGGACAGCTGTACTCTTCCCTGGGTAAAAAACTGGCTGGTTGGACAAGCCCAGAGTTGTGGTGAATGGAGTTAAATCCAGTTGGTGGCCGGTCACAAGCGGTGTCCCCCAGGGCTCAGTTTTGGGGCCAGTTCTGTTTAATATCTTTATCAATGATCTGGACAAGGGGATCGAGTGCACCCTCAGTAAGTTTGCAGATGACACCAAGCTGGGCAGGAGTGTTGATCTGCTGGAGGGCAGGAAGGCTCTGCAGAGGGATCTGGGCAGGCTGGATCGATGGGCCAAGGCCAATTGTATGAGGTTCAACAAGGCTGAGTGCCGGGTCCTGTACTTGGGTCACAACAACCCCATGCAGCGCTACAGGCCTGGGGAAGAGGGGCTGGAAAAGGACCTGGGGGTGCTGGTCGACAGCCGGCTGAATATGAGCCAGCAGTGTGCCCAGGTGGCCAAGGCGGCCAACGGCATCCTGGCCTGTATCAGAAATGGTGTGGCCAGCAGGAGCAGGGAGGTGATTGTTCCCCTGTACTCGGCACTGGTGAGGCCGCACCTCGAGTCCTGTGTTCAGTTTTGGGCCCCTCGCTACAGGAAAGACATTGAGGTGCTGGAGCGTGTCCAGAGAAGGGCAACGAAGCTGGTGAAGGGTCTGGAGCACAAGTCTTATGAGGAGCGGCTGAGGGAACTGGGGTTGTTTAGCCTGGAGAGAAGGAGGCTGAGGGGAGACCTTATCGCTCTCTACAACTGCCTGAAAGGAGGTTGTAGTGAGGGGGGTGCTGGTCTCTTCTATCAAGTAACTAGTGATAGGATGAGAGGAAATGGCCTCAAGTTGCACCAGGGGAGGTTTAGATTGGATATTAGGAAAAATTTCTTCGCTGAAAGGGTTATCAAGCCTTGGAACAGGCTGCACAGGGAAGTGGTTGAGTCACCATCCCTGGAGGTATTTAAAAGACGTGTGGATGTGGCACTTAGCGACATGGTTTAGTGGTGGACTTGGCAGTGTTAGGTTAGCAGTTGGAGTCAATGATCTTAAAGGTCTTTTCCAACCTAAATGATCCTATGATTCTATATAATTAAAGAGAGATTGCCTTCCTTGCTACCAAGACATCTTCCATTTGATGTTAAAATGTGTGTAGTTACAGATATGACAACATGAATTCTCACAGAAATTTTATTTTTACATTTTTCTTGTGGTTTTTTTTGGTAAAGCCAGGCTGTACTACCCTCACTCTGTGCTGATTCTGTTCAAGATTGATATTCTAAGATAAATTATACAATGCGTGAAATTATTGTCAATGTTTGTCTTTAACAGCCCTGTTTTCACAGTTTCTTCAAAGAGGTCAGCACTACAAGTAAAATCAGTGAGGGCTGGCTGGGTGGGTAAAAATTTCTGTTGTGTACTGTATGTCTAAGAGGGAATTCAGGAGAGTTTAAATCTCCATAGCCCAAGTTTTGGCTCCCACTGTTTAAAAATGACTCTTTGCAGCAGAAAGTGAAGATAAAAATACATGCATAGGTGGGTCGCAGTAGGACAAGAAAGGCAAGAGGAATTTTGGTTAATTGCTTGCATGGACCTTAAAGATTCTGAATAATTTAAGAAATTTGCTACAACTACCCAAATATGAGAAATATCTGGTAAAATTACTAAGAAAGTTTGCTCTGAGCCTATAAGCCCTACTATAAATTCAATTCATACTTCAAGATTATCTTTACAATGAAAATTCCTCCTGAAGTCTCTTAAAAAACAAACAAACCAACCACATTAATGATGAGATTCATGAGCACAGTTCCAATACAGACAGTAAATTCTGCAGTGGCACCAGTGTCCTAGATGTGTTCTTTCAGAGAATGGAAGCATAAGAATTGTGATATGTTGGTTCCATTTCTGTTATAGAAGCATTTAGATTAGACTTTTCAAATGCAGTTAAAGTTACAGTCTCAAAATATTAACCATTAGATGTGCTTCAGTAAGAATCATGAAAAAGCTTAATCTCCTGAGTAAATGTAATCATTCTCCACCATCTTGTGTATATGTCTGTCTTATTCAAATAAATATAAAAAAACTTTAAATGTATGTAATGAAAAAATCTTGTGATTTCTTTTAATATATATGCATATATATGAGAGTAAGTAAGGTTTTTGCTAGGGTGCTGTAGAGTGGACTATTATAATAAGCATGGGAATCCCTTCAAATGGCAAAAGGGATAAACAAACAATACCCAAGTAGTGCTGAACATGTGGTGCTTTCATGTCTCTTCAAATCTGTCCAGGCTCAGTTGGAGGAGAAGGTAGATGCTTCTTGAATAATATGAATGCTTTCTCTTCTTTTGCTTATGTACTGACACTGTTTCCATGATACAGAATACCATGGAGAGCTTATTTGTGTTTTAGAAATGCCATATTTCTCCGGAATTTAAACACAGGTTACTGTTGGGGGCTTATTTTCATCTACAGGGAAATAAACATAGAGAAAATTTTCATCTTTGAGAAAGTCTCCTAATACTTGATTAAAGAAAATAAGGAAAGGGGATTAAAGAGACAATAACGAATGAGAATATATGTGCTAATTGCATCCCAGCATGAGTCCATGCATCTTACCAGGTGTGAGTGTGCCAGTCTTCAATCAATCTACAGAGCTTCACTGACAGAAAGGTTATGAGGTATCCTTCAGTCTCATTAGTTAGACTGTCTGTTCGTCACGTGGAGATGCTGAATGCTGAATTTGAATGAAAGATTTCAGACATCTCAGTAGGGATCTGCTGAAATTACTTTGACAGCATTTTGGTCTTAAGTATTATTTTCATCTATGCAGAATCCTGAAAATCTGCAAACCCTAACATGCAGTCAGTCAGACTTACCATTCCGTCTTTTTCAAGGAGCCAGATCACAGGTTGGACTGTGCTTGGACTGCCCTTGGACATTCTTAGTTGCACTTCTAGCCCAAGTGCAATTCAGAGCTATTTAAGACTCCTAAACATTTCACAAATTCTGTGTGATTTCTGCAGGCACAGGACAGACAAAAACTCTCTCACTGACTTGATGAGGACTTTTCATTTAACATAGGGTCTTTGGAGAGATAGGGATTCTAACGTTATCTTCTTCTACAGTACTCTGGGAAAGCTGTTTAAAGCCACTTGTTCAACCTGCGTAGTCACTGGAACGGTAAAAGAGGGCTATATTACACGAAAAAACCAAGTCTGAAAAGTTTTATTGTTTGTTCTTTTTTCTTAAATAAATACAGATACATCTCACTGCCTCTTAGAAATTAATGAAAAAACAGTATCACTTACTGCAGGCTGGTAATGAAGCTTAGCATTTGCTTCTATGGTCAAATGTAGAAGCATAATTATACTGCCATTGCAGGAAGAGCATAATTCATTGAGCGGGAGAAATTCAGATATTACTCAGAAATAAGAGCATCTATGCAAAGAAATGTATTGGTAAAATTATCCCAGTAAATATCACCAGAATGACAAGTCATCCTGTCATGGAAGCAAGAATCTCAGTTTCAGGAGAGTAACCTGATAATTTGGAGATAAGCTTGAATCAAGCCCTAGGATTCAGGTACTCATGAACACAGTCCAAGTGAGACCAGCATCTGAATATTGCACTTTGTAATGGCCTCTACTTGGAGGGTGGAACATCATGTTTAAAAGTAATGACTAGTTCTTAAAAAGAGAGTGAGAACAGCTATTACAAGAGTTAAATTATACTCGTGGATAAACTAGAGGAACAGGAGTTTATAGTCCAACTTTTCTGTAGCTGTATGTTAAGAACAAGTAGATAAACACTTAAGTAAATAAATGTGGTAATGTGAAGCATTTGAATCTGAGGAACTTGGGTGGTAAATCAGTCTCAGTTAATCATAATAGTGTCTGATACTGCTGAGCATCATTTAATGATATTTTAAGCTTTATTTTATATGAATAATAAATAGGATAGTAAGATGCAAATGCATATTGAAACAATTTTACTTCTAAAACTCAATGCCACTTTTCTATTACGTGACAATTTTGGAGTAGAACCTCTAATCCAGACCTCCACACTTTTTTTTTTTAAACAGGTATGAGTATCAAACCTATTCATCATTGCTATTGTTAGTCTAACACCAGTTGCAGAAACATTAATAAAAATAGTTGTTACCTGCTTCTTTGATCAGTCAGTTCAAAGCCTGGGACATTGGCCACGTTGGCTGTGGCATGCATCTTCCCAGTTCCTTCTCCCCATGCAAGCAAGCCCACCCTTTTTCTGTGCTCTAATTCTTCCTGCATGCTCCAGTGGTCTCAGATCAGCTGAAAGAAATAGGGATGTCTCCTGGGCACTGATACTACTCCCTGGTGCTAAAATTGAGGGTCTTTCAGTCTAAATGGTCTAGCTGTTCTCACAGCTATACTAGTCCCAAGGAGGCAGAGGGCATACAAGGTGTTGACGAGCATACGTGGTGTTGAAACATGTATAAATCATCAGAATCAGTTTTTGAACAGAAAGCTCCTGTAACTGTTGAGAAAGTGGTGTGATTTGCACCTGGTGAATATCGCTCCTGTAGAATGGAAGATCATTTAAATTTACATGGAAGGGGTGAACCTGCATACACTATTTTTATTAGTCCCAAATAATTTTGTCTTTTGCTCTTCTCCAGTGCAGTCTCAAGTTGAGGTGTTGCAGGTGAGATGAGACAAGCTCCGTGGACAAAAAAAAGCTTAAGGTGAAACACAAAGTAGCATATCACTTGCAAAACAAGCCCTCAGCTACCTGTTGCAAAAAATAGGGCTGTCATATGCCACTAGAAGTTATTTATTCAAATTGTCTGTATTCTTGCTGACTCTGTAGTAGCACAATCGCTGAGATTCAAGCTAAATGTTCCTAGATTTAAGCATCAGACAGAATCAAATATAGCTGTGTTTTTATCACACTTATTACCCTTTCACATTCAAAGATGACCCCAAAAAATGAGATTTGTGTTTTCCGATGTCACATGAGAGATATTCTGAAAATATCTGAGTAATGGCCATATGTTTCCAGAACAAGTCTGTCATCTCTCTTTTATGAACCTGGATAACAGAACACCTCTTCGGAGTATAAATAGCCAGTGTTAAGAGTTCTTCTGCACAGGAGAATATCTTTTGGATAATATGTAGTTAAATAAAACATCAACAGTATAAAATATGGAACCATGCTTACGGTGTGATATGTTTTATGAAACCTGTAATTTGCCACACAGGCAGCAAAAAGCTTTAGATGCAAACTGCAGCTACTGGCATAAATTGGCCCTAAGGTCTGTAATGCTACCAAAATACAAAAAACAGTTACGCTATATCTCTACATGCTCTATGCTAAAGCACATAGTTGTTCAGGAGCCTGTATGTTATCACTCAGCTCTACATCTAAACTGTAATATTAGCTGATGTCAAATACTCTGTAAAGCTTTGGCTTCTCCATCTTGAAAAAGCTTGAGTAAAACTAAATGTGATTCAGAACAGAGCAAAGGATGAGCAAAGAAATAGAAATTCTTCCACACTAGGAATGATTCCATGGACCAGTACTCTTTAGCTTAGAGTAAAGACACTTCCAGGGAGACATTGCAGTGACCTATAAAACCCCAAGAAGCAAGAGGAATGTGCACAGAGAATTTATTTCCTGTCTCTCGTAGTACAAGAGTTGAGAAATATCTGATTAAATCAACAGATAGCAGATTGCAAATCAGCAGAAGGAAGTGCTTTTCCACACGTGGCACAGTTAAGACTCAGATCTTAGTGCCAAATGGTGGTGTGACTGCCAGAGAAGTTTACACAGGTTTAGAAAATGGGTTAAGTGAACACGTTAAAGAAAAATCAGGTATGGGCTTTCAAATACAAAGATGCTCCTCTGGTAATACAGTCCTTCAGGGGCATTTCAATATGTGCCCGACCTGCTCTTCCATGCTTTCCTAGGCACCTGCTGCTAGCCACTGTCAGAGATTAGTGAATTATGTAAACCTTGGCCTGACCTGGTACAGCCATTCACAGCTCCTACAACTACCTTAAGCATCCACAAAACTTAAACCACCTACATATTTATTTAATGTTACATAAATCAGTGTAGCAATTGTATGTGTGTTGTATATAGTGATAAACACTATTTCTCTATTGGCTTTCACTTGCATGAAACTTAGTAACTCTCTTCCATTATATCCCATCCTGTTTTCTATTTCTATATTATTTGAATAGATGTGGCTGCTTCCATTAATGTGGGAAGCAACGATGTAAATCCTTATATACATGTACAGAATAGGCCCCCACAGCCTATTATTGTGAAGAACAATATGGCATTACCAAACTGTGAAGTAAACCTATGAAATATTAATTACAGATTGATTTAGTCTGGCTGGAATTCAGCATTAATGGTTTCACTTAGTGTTATCTAGTTTTTCAAAATTATGGCAGAAGGAGAGGGTAGGGGAAGTCACAAATGCAGCTGTGGAAAGTACTTTAACTCTTCACCTCTAGAAATCTGGGCTCAAATTCCGATCGTCCCATGCAGACATGAGTTAGCAGTGTCAAGCTGTGCACTAGTGAATGTTAGTGTGGATCATAAAACTACTACAAAACAACTGTAGAAGTGAAGAGTGTGAAGGCAGGAGTGAAGTCTGCTGCAGGTTGAGTGCAGTGCACTGAGGAGAGCTTTTAAACTCTCTATTTTAACAGTAGTTCTCAAATGAGTCTGAAAACTGAGAGCTTCTCCAAGTGACAAAAATGAGATGAAACACAGCCAACTTCATCAGCATCCCATGTTGGTATACTAGAGACTTACTAAAGAAGTAAGCAATACAGAACTTCATATACTTCTGTTTCTTACTTCTTGCTGGACTTTGTGCCGTGAAATGGACAGCCATGTTAATATTACAACATAGCAGTTCTCTTAGCAACCATTGAAATAAATTAGACCCTCAAGTCCTATTTTTTAGGTATTTGGCTGAAATGCCTTTTGTAATATAGCTGTTCTACCTTGTTCTCTCTCAGGACATTCCTGGTAGTTTCAGTGGTGTGTAAACCAGGGAACAGAGGAGGGCCAAACGCAAGTCTGAGGTTTGTCCTGGTGTACAGCCATGGGGTGCAGTCCCCAAATTACAGAAGCAAGATACAGAACCTGAGAAACATTTTGGTTTCAGGCCAGGCTTGCTTCTCAATCATAAGAATGAGAGGTATTTTTTAAAATGGTAGGTATGTCTCTGGATAGAGCCAGGAGGCACAAGCATAGACTTCAATGAGGGAGCACTACACAACGAACTGTGAAATGCTTTGGCTGAGCAGAACCTATGGAACAAGAGGCCACCTATAGGCATGCCTACCCTGGTGGGTGCTGTGGCACTGCGTGGAGCTGGTGTATTCCGTCTTCATTTTGAAGTTCTGGCAGAGGGACCTGAGGTCCGCTCGCATCAGACGTGTGAGGGTGCCCTAGATCTCCCTCTAAGCAAAACTACATGGCCTTTATCTTCATAGGCACCAGGAATTAAAGACTTTTTATTTCTTCATATTCCTGTGTAAGCTAAACAGGATTTTCTTCTGGTTTTGTTTATTTGGCAATGTCTTTATACACATGTAAAGACCACACTGTGATTGTCAGTATAAATTTAAACACATTAGACAGGATCTGGGCTGAGAAGCAAGGGAAAACACTGAATAAAGAGTTATAAATCTCACATTATGAAATTCATATTTAAGTTCCTTTTGCAGATCTTGTTCTTTGCTATTTTAGTTCATCATTTTTACTATATATCTGAAGCACTTAGTTTTCTTTCTAATACTGGCAACATTATTTCTTTTTTTTTTTTTAGTACAGAAGTAAAATGCCCTAAGAAAACACATCTGATTTATAGCCAGTGGAAGAAAGATTAGTGCTTTTATCTGTTCCCCAACTGAAGCCAATGTATTGTTTTTAAAGCCTTGCCAAGGTAAAAAAGACTGGCTTTACAATAAAGTTAAAGCATTTATATTGAAAGAAAACTTGATGAGGAGCTTGTGGGTCCAAATTATCTCAAGTGTTCCTGTAGGAAAGCAAGCTGTGTAACAACAAAGAAAGAATCTGAGAACATTTTTAAAGAAAGATGCTCATATTTCATCTGCCATTTAACATGACATCTGCAAGGAAAAATTGAAAGAGGAGGTATCTGAGGTAGCCAAGCACACTGACATTAGAATGTGAGTTATTTCCTCAAAGAAAATACACCTTTACCTTATGTAAAGGTTTAGTTTAGCCAGTCTATTTATGACATTTATTGGACATTTAACTTTCAATTACCTAGATACTATTACAATTGTTTTCTTGTCTTCTCCTATAATTGACATCAGTCTCCTCTGAATGTAACAGTTATCTTCCAGTGAAATATGAAGTAGCTAATCATTTAGGCAGGTAGCTTCAACATTAATTGAGTGGGTAGACTGAGACTTTCAAAATGTGTTTGTTTTACTTGATAATTTAAGAAATGGGGAAAAGATTTAAAAAAAAAAAATTAAAGTAATAAAATAGAAATTCTCTGTTTCAGTTTTGCCATTAAAAAAAGAATATTTTCAGAAAGCTTTTAAGCTCGCATCTAGAAAGCAATATATGAAAGTATTATTCTACTATATATGAGTCTATAGAGTGTTCATCCTTTCTCCTAAAATGTTTGTTGGGGTTTTTTTTAAGTCATAGAAAAAATACTGTGGAAGGAAACAATAGTAGCAATACCTTTTAGATGTATTAGATACAATACATTTTTTAATTTTTTTTATTTGTTTTTATTACGAACTTTCTGTTAAAAGAAACAAAGGACAGCTTAAAAGACATTTGGTAATTAAAAAGCTGTACTCAGTGTCATTATTTATCTCTGAGTGTTTGCTTATCTTGCTCTTATAAAATGCATACTGTTATGGTACTTAACATTTGTAGTGAAAGGCTTTTTAAATGGCTTGTAATTAAACTGCAAGATAAAATATATTATTTCATTTTTTTAACTAGTCATTTTTAATCTCATAAAACAAGCAGGGGCTACAGGATAGAGAACACTTGTAAAATACAGATATATATATATTTTACAAGTTATCTTAGATTGTCTGGCATACAACCCAGGACCACAAAATAAATAAAAATAGTCCTGTGTGGCTAATTGTGATACAGGGATAAAAATCTCTTACTCTTGTTACACAAGTATATTACCCAGAATTGAAACACTGGCTTTCCTGAAATCAACAGGAGTTCAGCTGTTTGTTTCAGCAGAGGCAGACTTCATTCTGGGAGTATATCTGCAGTTGCAGCTGCTGTTTTGTGATGTAAATGTACAGCAGGTTAGAGTGCTTATCCCCAAAAACTGTTTTTCTCTTCTTGCTTTACTACTTCTCACAGTCAAAAGTAACTCACACCACATCTCTCTTCAGAATTGTTTTCCTTGTTTTCAGACCTTAGCAAATCCCATCCAAGCTATCTTAACTGCTCACTTGCTCCATACCCAATATTAATAATCTCTTTTCATACAGTCTTCCCAGAACTGTTACAAGAACTTTCTCCTTTTCCTCTCCAGCCATGCAGAACAGCCCTTTGCTTCACCTCCTTTATAGCTTGTTTCTGATATTAGTTCAAAACTTGTCTCTTCTCCTGTGTTCTTGGTGTTCTCCCACTATGCTATTTGACATTTTGACACTTTATTAGAAATCCTCTATGCCAAAGTGATGCTATTTATTATTATTAATTCACCATGACTTTTCTAAGTAAAGTTGGCCTGTCCTTTTCATAAAGTGCTAGCTCCTTTTCATTAAAAAGAACTTTTTAAAGTGTTTTTCAAAGTAGAGAGTCAAAACCATTTGCATGCAAATATTTCAGTAGAAGAACATGATTGCATGCTTATACAAATTACTATTTTTGCTTATGAGTGAGTACACAGAGAGGAAGTAGAGCCAAGCAGTTCAAATACTGCTTGATGCTTCAAACAGCATCATTTTAAAGACAGAAAAATATCTCTAGTGCAGGCAGATTCCTTTGGTTGGGTAGAACAGCTTTTTTCAAATTAGCCTCTTTTTTACAGAGGACTTGACTACTCCATTCATCCTTCAAAAACCTCTTTCATAAGACAATGTTTAGTTTAGACCTCAATTTAAATTATAACAGGAACCAGCAGAATTTCTCCCTATTTGTTTTCTTGCGTTCCAAGTAAAAGAAAGTAAGTTTCCAACCCTAGTGTTGTACATGCACACACACGTCACCAATTCCCATCACATCATCCAATATATATCAGCGTTTACAATCTCCCTCCCAGAAGTCAATGTTGTGAGTCTCTAAATATGTTGGCATTGACACCAAGATTAACAACAGGACTTTTTTCCAGCAGCAGTGGCCTGAGAGAGCTTGTAAAGCATTTTTAATGACACAAAAATCTATATTTTGCAGAGAAATTGCCCTGTCTTTAAAAGTTTTATGCACTGCTAGCTTGTAAAAGTCTGAGGAATACTAGTGCAATGCATTCAAATAATCAGCATGAAATGAATCATAGATTCAAAACACTGCAAGCACTACTTTTTTTTTTTTGCATTTAAAAAGCAAATTTAAAGTTCTTGCAGGTTACTTTTTTATCAGAAAGGCTTTGTTTTAATTATGAAATAACATATGAACATAATAACATATAACCACCTGTTTTAAAGGTTAGAATCTTAATTTAGAAAAATGCTTCTGCCTAAGACTGTAAGAGATGACTTGCAGCCAGATTAAACTGTGGTCTCAGCTGTTTAATATGCGTATGGTCATTAATGTTCTAAATTGTCAACATGTCTGAATCAAAATCTGAAATAGCTACCTTATATGCTTTCAAAATCTGAACTGTGTCTTGATACATATCGAACAAACATTCAGAAAGTATTGGCAATGTATGCTCTGCTGGCTCGAAAACATACATATAACATTAGTTCTCTGGTTTTAGGAGGAGTTACAGTAGTAGCATCCCATACATTTTTCCCCATTATAAGAGAAAACCAACTTCAGTATAAAAAGCCCACAAAAGTTAAGAAAACTTGTTTCACCCAAAAGTTTAAAAGGATTAAAAAGGACTTTGTTCATCTTCTGCTGTTATACTAAAACACTCAAAATACTCCATTTGAAAAGATTGTTTCCATTTGTCTCTGTGCTGAAATAAGGATATGGTGAGAAGCTTTTTTGTTTAACAGAAAAATGTTCATCCTTTCCCTGAATCAGCTTATATTTCTGATGGACTTCTGCAGAGTCAGTTGATGGAAAATTCAAATTTAAGTAACATTTGAGTTGACCATGCTATAAATGCTGACTTAATTTATTACAGTGATGATTTCTTGTTATGTGCCCTACTTTCAGAGGCAGCTTTCTGACGGTGAACTGTCAAACTTCTCCAGGTCTTTTGGGAAACTGGTTGGTATCGCAGAGGGAAAAGAGAGACTGAATTACCCTCATGGTAGCTCCTCATATTAGAGTGAACAGAGATATACTTACTGTTTATAAAGAAAAGAAACAGGTTGTTGATCATTTATTACCTTAGACCATTTTTTATTGAAATGCCAGGAGCTTAGAAGTTGGCTTGCAAGCCACCATCATTCTCTGATAGAAGTAGGAGCAGCACAGATCTGCACTCCTAAGATTCACCAACTTGAAAGACCTTTTAATATGCACAATAAAAGGTCACTATCTCTTGATGAACAGGCTGAGGAAGAGAAAGATAATGTCCCTTTCAATGGATATTTATTCTCTTTAATCATGTATAAACACCATTTGGCTGCACACTGTTTTCTTCTTGCAAGGCTTCCCTGGTTAAGTACAGTTAGCATCCGCATCCTAGAACAGTAATTAAGTTTTGGGCTGTGTGTAGGTAACTCACTTCAATATGCAGAGGTAAGTCCTACAGCTTTGAATGCCCACTTTGATGTTAATAGAATTATTTTATGAGCATAAGTTAGGGAATAATATGATCCATTCTGTTTCATCTTCTGCCTTTTTAGTGGATAGCAACTTTACCAGACCATCTGTTTTCCATAAAATATTTATATGTACATATAAAAAAGAGAGAGACCTAGAGAAAGAGAAGTAGGACACTACAGAAATAGAAAGAGAGTATCTGAGGACAACTTTAAAAATGCAACATATTTAAAACTTTTTGGATAAAACAAAAGTATAAATCAAAAGTCAGATCTGAAACCCTTTGAAAAGGGCTTTATTTTATGACCATTGACACATGCTAAAGGAAGTTCTAGTTCATGACTTTCCTTTAGAAAGGAGAAGAATCTCGGTAGTAATACTGATCTGTTGTACACATAATAGAAAAGTTAGGGGGCAAATCAACATACTACTATTTTTAAGAAAATTGTTTACATGTCTGCTCAAAATAATTAGTTGATTAAAGAGATTTCAAAAGGAAGGCTGCCAGCCCTCAGTCAGTAAGGAAGCTGAACTCTACTTCATTACAACTTGCACCCAAACCTTAGGTATTGATATAGCTCCTGGCATAACAATTATATTCCCTATCTAAACAGTGAAGAAGATGGCTCTGAAAACCTCCCAGGAGAAATCTTGCCAGGCTGGTTTTGGTGCCTGGGCTTAGGCAGACAGGGGTCTCCTTCCAGAAGCCTCTGCTACCACCTCTCCCCATTGACTAAAGAAGAACTTATGCGTCCATTAGCCAGAAGCGTGGACCCATAGGGAAAGATTTGCAAAGCAAACCAGTTGGTGCTGAGGACCTGACATCCACAGCGTACGCACTTCAGAGCTCTCCCCTGCTCCTGAGCACCGATGCCCAGTGATGCTGGGAATGCAGTGGACGTGATCCTGAAGTACATCTTCCCATGCAGCTTCCACTCAGAGAGATCCGGTTTGTGTGCCCTCAGCCCACATTGCAAAGTGAACCAAAGCACACTGAGGGCAGGCAAGGAATGCACTTAAAAAGGGTAATCTTGATCTGAACTAAAATGCTAATATAAATGCACCCACTGTAGCTGAACTGTTTGGACAGCTGAACTTTCTGTGCAAGCTGGATACCTAACTTAGGATGGCATTTCATTTACATGTTCAAAACTAAAATTGTTGTGGTTGAATTTTCAAATCTTTAAAAGAGCTAAAGAGATTGGGCTTCTCCGTCTTCCCACCCCCCCGAATATAATCTTCTGTCTTTTTGTAGCATTTTTCGGATGCCTTTATTTCATTGTCTAAGGAAAGGAGTATCAAAATTGCATGTAGTGTCTGATCAAACAAAATTACCTTCAGTCAGCAATGGAACAATTTCCATGCCCATTTTATAGCAACTAAAATGAATACCAAAGCTTGCTGTTGTACAGATGCACATTCTAGAATTTTGTGCTTGGGTACCTTGGATAAAGGCCTTACAGCTCCGACTATCTCTCTCCTCTATATTTCAGTGTGGAGTAAATTTAAGACTTTTCAAAGGGCTACTGAGTGGTTTTATGAATTTCTAAAAAAAAATAATCTCCTACATTTTGCAATACACCCACTTTGAAAGGAAGCACCCTTCTACTACATTGTCCTTACACTCCCTCCGCTTCTTCTAGTCAAAGCCTCTGTTCCTTATATCCTCCTTCAGAAACAATCATTCTAATAACATGTCCAAGAAAGGCCAATTTTACTCTTTTAAAGAAAATCATATGTGATGTTTGTCCTCTTGGTGGGGACAACACCAAAAAAAGCCAGAAGCTTTATATCTTTCAAAGAGTTTCAGGACGCAGCTGAATCTACAGCAGAAAAGCAAGGTAGTATGTGACAAATTAGTTTGCAACACTTTTTCTTTCTTTAAACAGAGGCTAGGTAGAGAATAATTAACAGATCATAGAAGGAGAGAAAAAGGAAGGAGAGTTAAACCTGAAATTATTAGAAACCCAGAGGCTGAAGCTCTTCCACAGAAGCAGCTGTTTCTTCTGAAAAAAAATTCTGAAGCTCTTTTGAAGAGGGAACTAACCTGATGAAAAAAGAAGGGCACATATTATTTTCAAACTGCAGTCTCACTTGACAATTTGCAGAACAGATTAGGCTATGAGTAAAGAAGTGATTTAACAGGAAAAATCAAGAAGGCAGCTGACTTTCTGCTTGCCACTGCCTTGCTGAGCAGCCCATTCTCACAGCACTCTTGCTGTACTTCTCTCTAGATAACTTAGCTCAAATAGGCATAGCACTTGGTTTATTTGTACAGTCAGGATGAGTGTTAAATGATGACCACTAAAATAAAAGGAAAATAGCTCCATGCAGTCACTGGTGTCAGTGATTTTCTAATGCACACACTGATTTAGTCGAGCTTCAAACCCCGGTACTTCAGTTCAGTGCCTAAGTTTAAGCAGGATAAATCAAAGCAGAACAGAAAGCCAGAACAGGGAGGGGGAGGAAGAGGTGTAACAGGTCTGGACACAGCAGGGGTTCGTGGGGAGGCACGGCGTGTCAGCTATTGGTACGGGACTTGCGAAGGCTCCGGCTGACCTCTCCGTGCGGTGGGTGGGCGATCACCCCGGGGCCGCAGTTCTGCTGTGCTCTGAGCCACAGCCTTGCACGGGGAAGGGCTGCTCCGGAGACATGCGGAGGTGGGCTTGAGCTGCGGGGGCCCGGGGGGGGG
>NW_010973220.1:5621617-5676133 GCF_000737465.1 Haliaeetus leucocephalus
CAGCCCCCCGGGAGAGCCGCGGCGGCTGGGCACCGCTCGCAGCCCCCACGCGTGCGGGAAGGCCAGGGAAGCAGGGGAGGGCGTGAAGAAATCCCCAACGTTATGCACATTGCCTGCTGGCGGCAAGCCACTTGCTTTTCAGGTCAGTGGGCGGCATTACTCAGAGGTAGCTAATGGCCAGTGCTCCTGGTTTTTTGGGTGCCCCTCTGGAGCTGGGCTCCTAGGGTGGTGCATTGTCACAGAGGGATTTAAAATTGAGAGAGAGAGGGGTTCGGATTGCTTAAAGAACGACCTCCAACTGTATTAGAAATAGAAAAATTATTTAATAGACATTTGTATAAAAGTGTGACTTCACAGAATTCGATGGCAAGGTTCACTCTGTTACTTAGTACATGGATGAAAGGCACACAGGAAAATTAAATCAGAATCAAACCAAACTTAGGTATATAGAGACTGAAAATGTAATGGGGTAAAAGGAAATGTGGGAAAGGGTAAGGGAGACCCTTCCGTTGAGTCATGAGGTTCAGAGAAGACCCCCTTGCTTCCTAAACTCCTGTCGGAGTCTAGGTGCGGCTGGATCGACTCCTAGTTCCAGACTTGGTCAACGGTTTATATCTAAAGGGATTATAATAGCAGCCTAAAATTCATTTGCAGTTGAATAAAAATCACAACAGTAATTTAAGTATAAATTTGAAAGTATTAACTTATAATGTATCTTATACTTGCTAGAACATACTTAATAACTTATAATATACTTGCTATATATATATATACTTATTATAGGCTATTCAGGTTAGACCATGTGCATGCATAAAGACACTAAGAGAAATACATATAAGAGAATAAAAGAGAGTAAAAGAGAGAGAAAAAGAGGTATACCTGTTAAAAATTTCCCTCAAGGTCAGTGAAAATATTCACGTCGAATGCTTTGGCATTTGTCTCAATGGGCAAAGGGTCGAGCCTTCAAGAAGCAAAGAGAATCAGCGCAGGTTGTGTCGGCTTTCAGTGTCAGACCTCCGATTTTCACAAACAGGAAAGTTTGCGAGCTCTGAGAGGCGTCGCACTCAGAGGGAGATGCTGGTCGCAGCCTGCTGTGGTCCAGAAGAGCTCAAAGGGCCTCACTCAGTACTGCTGTTTAGAGGTTCAGGAGATGATTGGCTTTAGTCATCAGCAAATTGCTAGAATCCCAGCTGCGCTGGAAAATTCTGAGACTGTTGGAGAATAACTCAAAACACAGATACAGGATGCTCCAAGATTGTCAGGGGAGGATTGTAATGTCTCAAGGTTATTATGAGAAAGAACTGGCTATCTCTACTCCCGTCCCCCCACCTCCAGCGGGCAGCAGGAGTCCTTGAGGCGCACAGCGTATCTCCCTGTCTTCGCTGTGCGAGAGTTCCTGGCACAGTCAAGGGTCACTTAACTGCCCGACTCATTACACTTATGCTAAGGCCTAGAGAGCCTTCCCAAGTTCATAAATCAGCCTGGAGAGGGGGAAAGGACTGCACCACCACATGCATTAAAGAGAAACATCCAGCAGCAGCTTGTACTGGCCCAAGACAATAATTCTTATTTCATTATTAAAGAAAGTCTACTTACTCTATGCCTACACCATCATAGCGTTGGAAGAAAATATGTATTTATTTAATATTAGTGACTTGAAAGTGCAAATAGAAGAAATCTCATACTACCAATAGATCAGTTTGACATTTGTGTTGGTGACACTTCTCCTTTTGACTTCCTTCCCACTGTACGTGGGTCGCCATTTCAGCTCCTGCTCGCATTGTCTTTTGCCTGCAGTTAATGATGTACCTAGTTGGAAAAGTGTTGCGGAGTGGTCATTTAATTCATTTTGATCAAAGTCTGCACCTTGTATCTTCAATCAGAGTGAAAGTACTTATCCAGATGCAGTGTTCAGTAATCAGTAGGGATAATGCACAAGCAATCCATCAATGCTTGAAGCTATTCTGTATGGGCCCTCTCAGGGCCCTAAATTGCTTATCATAGGCAGAATTGATCTGTTACATTTTGTCCCCAACTTCTCTAAAAAAATTGTGGCATCATTTCTGGAATTATTCCAATATACCAGACCTGTAACTAGTTTTGAATCAAGGTCATATTCTATAGTTAGGGTATTGATATTTTGCTATCACATAAAACAACTGCTGCATTCCCTCTGCAGCCTTGGTTGGAGATAAATGCGCACCCATCTGTCCAAGGTTCTGCATGCACTGGTACACACCAGAGATCAGCCGCAAAGGCTATCATTGCTCAACTCACTACTTACATTACAGTATTTTTTTCATTGAAACCTCACTGAAGAGGAAAAAATGCAGAACTCTGCAACCTGAAAACCTCTGTGAGCAGGAGAAGATAGGCGAGGACTTCTTGCTTCCCTACCAGTGTGCCTACTGAATTAAAATCCATAGGACTAAATGAGTGGCTTAATTTTTATGCACGTTTGGACATGGCCTTTTGAGAACTATGCATTGGGCAGCAGAGTGTTTATCAGCTCCCAGCTACTGAGCCACAAAAGCACTGACAAAAAGAGCTTCTATGGAAAACACTAGTTTTTAAAAAAAAAACAAAACCAAAAAATTTAATCAGATGTTTCTCGTCATTTCATTTCCATTTTAAAGTTTTACCCATTTGGCTGTAGATGCACATGTATTTCATTCTGTGGGGCTCTGCTTTGTGTGCGCAGGACTGTGTTCATACACACATACATATATGCACACATACGTATTTGCCTGCACATAAATCTCATATGGCTTCTTTGGCTCAGCCCTGCCGTGCAGACTACCCCCATGGAGATCCCCGCACTCCTGCAGCTCCTGCTCTGTACTCAGGAGCAGACACCTCAGGACCTCCCAGCCCTAAACAGGAGGTTGACAAGATGTTATGGCTTGACCATCATGAGGCAGGCGATGTTCTGCCAACCAGCTGGAGAGATTTGCCACTGCCCCGTCCTGTAACGTGTGGAGTCCCCAGGAACTGGAGCAGATAATTGCTCCATTTTACAAATTATGAAGCTGAAACCGTTAAATAATTTATCTCATTATTTTCTGTAGTGTTTCCCCCTTTCTGTGGGTAGTAGTTGTAAATTTTAATAATGCACAAGCAAAAAATGCTTGACTTTTCCAGGGATGAAAACGTTGTCTTTTGCCCAGCTCTCTGCCCAGTTTCTTTGCTAGACTCATGTGCTGGTGAGTTTTAGGCAGCGTAAATAGTCAGGCCCTGTAAATGCACAGAATATGCCAATAACATTTCATGTAGGTAAAACTGTCTTATCTTGTCCTTCATCCCTGAAGCCATCCAGTCTCTATTATAAATTTAGCAAAAGACCGGAAGTATAAATTTCATTAGGTTTCCTTTGTTAAATAGATCCAAGCCAAACTGTGAGCAACAACAAAAATTCACCAACTGGCTTTTTGGGACTGTATTTTTACAGGGCTGGAAGTTTCTGCTAAAATTCATAAATGTACTGTAGCTTTTGAGTTTATTTGCTATAATTTGTTACCAGCAACTAGCAAACAGATAGTGGTGTTTGCAGCCAGATATGCATGTGTGTGTCTAAAAAGATTATTTATTTGCACTTTCAATTAAGAAATTTGTATGCATGCTAGCAGATGTACAAGTGTGTGTGTGCACACGTGTATGTATACAGTCGCACACACATAAAGCACAGCCCTACAAAATACAAGTGCATCTACATCCATATATAAAAGACCTATAAAAATAGGTCTCACTAAAGTCAATATAAAGAAGGAATTATTTCAACATTAAGTAATAGATTAACCAGAGCAGACTTTGCAATTAAAATTATTTGATAATTTTAATTAAAAATTAATAATGACAGCTGGAGGCAGGATCTCATGACATGTGCCATTAATAGTGCATTGAAGACAGCAGGAAACACTAAATAAGAAAAGCCTTCAAACAAAGGCATTAAGTTTTTTAAAACTGTTGCAAGAAGGCAGATGGATCATTACTTGGGTGAAGCCCTCTGTTCTGCAACTCTGTGCTTCAGGATTCATCAGCTCTGGCTAGAGAGATGCCTTACTTAACAGCTGCAAGACATTTATCCCCATAACATCGCCCTGCTCCATGGTCTCATTCCTGGTCTGATGTATGTGGTCTGCTCCATTTTCCAGCAGAGTTCTGGCTCCTCTGCTGGCAATACTAACAGTGGAATGACTCTTTTCTGAGAGATGAAGCTGATGTGAGACACTTTGGGTGGCCCTCCCTCTCTTGGATGTACTTTTCTCCTGGTTTAGCTGTAATAGAGAAAGATTTGTCATCCATATGCTTTGGAGTGCACTGCAGAGAGGCCTTTTATAGAAAGCTTAAGGGGTGGAAGACACCTGTCTGTTCTGACAATTTGGTGTGAAAACAAAGGCATTAACCTAGAAATTCAATAGTCTTGGATATGTGGTCTCTTATATTTCTCCACTATCTGGAATAAAAGAAATGTCTATTTATTCTCTTGCTTCAAATTCAGTTAAACTCTTGGTAAATAAAATGTCTTTCTGGTGACTGCATCCAATTTGTGCAGGATATTTGGGGGAAAATGGGACGTGAAGGAAATTACAGTTAATTTTCTAACAGAATTAAATGCATTGTAAACCTTCCAGTGATACCTAGGAATTTTTTCAATGCATGACCCAAGAGGAAAAAATGCAACTGCCATCAGAGATGTTTTTCTTTCCCCTAAACTACACTTGCACGATCTGCTGCTTACTGGAGGAAACTAGTAGGAACAGACAAGGTGCTCTACATTGCAGATTGGGCTGTCATTATCTTATTTCCTGTGCGATCAAGCAGTGTTTTGGGTAAAATGGGGTTGGAGATATCCATAGACAACACTATCCGCTTTTGAGAGAAAGGAAAGAAATACAAAGGATGCAAAGACCCATGTATTTTTATTGATGACTCATCTAAGAGTTCATGGAGAATGTGAGCAAATGATTGATATAAACTGACTAGCTAAGTGTGAAACACCTAAGCTGAATGTGAACAAGGGTGTTTTATCTGATTGTCAAGAATGTGCACAACACAGTGCAATCTCTTTCGTAAGCAAATCCATAAAACTACCAATCAAAGAGGTTGCCATAATGGTAAAGGGATAAATAACTGCATAAAGACAGTATTTATCTGAGAGATTAGATTCTTTCAAACAACATGGAGGTCTACAAAGCAACCACACTTCAGAAACCCTTAGATGTATCATAAATGACAATAAAAATAAAAATCCATCTTTAAATGAACAAATAAAAGTTCAGAACAAATGTGCCTTTAGTGGCCTCTGTCCCCATGAATAATTGTTTTGTTCTTCAGTGTGGAAAGGATTGAGATTCCCCCATTCTTCCCCTGTATTGCAGAGGGATTTTTTTTCTAATCAGCCAGAAGAACCCATCAATCTGCTACCACAACCTGCTCACCATTTTCTCAGCACACAAAGTCTGTCGGGGAGCTGGAATGAACAGAAGCTGGTATGTAACTTGTTATGCCCTTCCTGATCAGCATTTATTGTTACACCTTCCTGCTTCTCCACAAAATACAAACGACGAAAACCCATTTACTGTTTGAAACGAGACAGATTTATGTGCACTTTTTTGTTTTAAGAACAATTAATTCTTGTATCAGGCATTCACTGAAAGACATATATATCTTGGCATATCAAGATGTCATTTTACCGTTGATGTTTTCTTTTTAATTGATTCTGCGGAGGCATTCAAAACTTCCTAAGCGCTTTCCAAGCACATGTGGGTTACTGTAGAATAACAAAGGTCTAAGAACAACAGCAGATGCAGGAAAGGAGCCCAACTGAGAAGCAGAAATTGGGCAGAACTTCATTCTTGGGGCTGTTTTTACAGTGCCCTCGTGCCATTCTGCCAACCCTTTGCTGCTGCCCATCTTTTGCTGCTGATTCACATCACTGTAACAGTTTTGGCTTTGGCTGCAGTTTCCAGCACCACGGCAGACGCCTATTTCAGCTTCAGCAAAGCAGCCTCTCTCCAATATACCGTTCTTACTCCATCCTTCTGGAAATATTTTTCCCTGCGGTGTGCACATCCCGTGCTGGAGCTGCTCTTGCTGCTACAGAGGAGGTCTGGTACATCCCCTCCATGGTCACCACCTTCCGACCCACAGAGCGTGCCTCTGGGCGCACCCATCGTCCAGCCCTGCGGTCACCTCTTCCTGCAAACACCTGGGGTGGTGGATGCCACTTGAGATCCTGAAGCAGATGGTGGGATCAGTTTGAGTACTTGTAAAAGCCACCCTAGTGCAAGCTGCCTTTTGAAAGGCAACCTCCTTCCCATTGCCCTTCATCTTTTTGGTTGCTCTGCAGTAGGTCACAGCCTGCTGAAAATGAACCTGCTTGAAACAGGAATTCTGCTTCCACCCAGTTCCATCCCTCCCTGCGGCTGTCTCTGCACTCCCTGAGCACCAGTGCTGGCATGGAGCGGGATGAAATTTTGTCTTCAGTGGCGTTGGGGAGAAGAAGTCACTTTTTCAGTTGGCGTAAACTGGTTGTGTGACTGCACCCTGAGCTGGGCAGGCACGGTTGGCCAGTCTTCTGTCACTGCTTTCTCATTTCTAGACTGTGTCTTGGGAGTTATCTCCTCCATGCATATCATCCAAGTCTGCTTTTTCACTACTCCATGTAGAATTCCAGGCTGTATCATGCATCCAGGATAACAGAAGGACAGGAGAAAGTGTCTGAGACACATGAACACTGCTGTGTCCCTCGTTGTCCCTTCAGGCAGCTATCCAGAAGCATGCAATCATGCCATGACTGCAGTCATTATTCACTACATTTCAAAGAACAAATTTTATAAACATAAGTGGATTTTCAGTGCTACTGAACCATTTTTACTAAAGGAAACCACGAGTATGAATTATAGCCAGTCTGGCACGCATTTTTTTGTAACTGGCCACTGAGTTCACAGTAAATGGATTTCCAGTCCTTGATTAGATATTGTAGCCTTCCCATAGGAAAGAAGGAAGGAAAAGCTTTGTAGAAAGAAAGAGGCCTAATAAAGGTATGGAAATATTTCATATTCTTTCCTTGCCAGAGCCTTTTTCATTTTAAATTAGTGAGATTCCTTCTTATCGAAGGAAAGAGAAAAATGAGAACTGTCTTTTCACATATTGTCTTTTTACAACTAAGTGACTGATGTTTTAGTGAAACTTTTCTGTGTCATATTTCTGTCAAGCAGTTGTGGGCTGGGACGTGTAACAAGGCTGAACAAACTCGTCTGAAACACAGACACAATAATTTGTTCATGAATAAAAACTCCTTCATAGGTATTTGTGTAAACTACCAACAAGCATTCAAATATTTGCAGAAAAATAAACAAATAAAAAATGTTAAGCAATAGGCTTAGCGCAAGGGAAGAATGGAATTTAATGGCTGTTATGTTTTCGCATATATAGAGAGAAATGTTTGAAATAATCAAAATAAATATTTCTATTCCGTGGTTTGAGTGAACATCACCAAAAGGACAGACTTGTTCCAGTTCCATTTGTGCAACTCACCTTTGAAAAAGCAGGTTGCCTAACTTGCTTTTCTAAAATATAATATAGATGGTCTGCATCTGCTTTAGGAGAAAAGATATTGCTAGGCTGATATAAGTATTATCAAAACCTTTTTGTACTCTTTTCTGGTTGGGAGAGGAACATAATGTCACCAAGTTAATTGTCACTATTTATGTTATTCACTGTTATCTTTCTGTATAGAGCTTGTGGGAAACAGTGAGGAGAAAAAAAGGTGTCTTACATTTTCCTTTTACTGAAGTGGAACCCAGTTGACATGTCTTTGGAGGCCTTTGTTAGTTACTGAATGTTGGCAATGCTAAGTGCCTGTGGAAAGGTTTCCCCTCCTAGCAGATAGGATCCAGTATCTGGTGCAGCACATCAATATCAGATGATGTCACTTTTCCTATTTTTTTCCTTGAAAAAATATATGACATCTGTAAGCAGCATTTTAGGAAAGTAGACATTGCTGTATCAATTTTTAGAATAGTGTTTGCTGTTCTTTTTCTGCCTCCTCACTTTTGATCTCTTTTGAAAACATGAAAAACAGTTTCCCCCATAGATGCTGTCCTATTCCATTTGACAAACATTGATTTTTCTCTCCCATGTTTTGAGTGGAGCCAAAACTGGCATGGCTTATTGTTTTTAATAGGAACAAAAATATCAACTTAATTACCACCTAGTCCTGTCATGCCAAAACATGTTTATTTCTGTATAGCACTGTCCACAGATATCAGTACAGCACTGGGAATAATAGTTGTTCATTTGCTGCCATGCACTCAGCCAAGGGCAAACAAAATTGGATCTTTTCTGCAAAACCTGAGAATAGGAATGAGCAGCCTCCTCCAAAACAAATTGTTGAAAAGATGCTTTGTGACTTTATTAGGCCTTGGATCATGTCCCATTTGCTTGCCAGATATAAGTATTAATAATAATCTTTGTGTCTTCATTAAAAGGTATAATGATTAAAGATTATATTTTTCCATTCAGAAAATCTGAAATCAGTGTTGGTTTTGATAGCAATAAACCGTGGGTACAACAGCGTAAGATAGAGCCTAACATTTCTTCTTCCCTCTTCGTGCTTATGCCTGTATGGATCTGGAAGAGCTGCAATGAAATCAGTGTTAGTATCCCAGAGCTATAGCCAGGTTAGTGATGGCAGAATTTCACCAACATTTGTTATTCCAGTAAGCAGAGGAGCTGGATTAAGTGGATGTGCATAAAGTTTAGGAATTGCATGAAGACTGGCCTCAGGCAGCGGTCAGTGTCTGCGGAGGAGCTCAGGTGGGTAAGGAGGGTGGGACAGAGCCGGGCAGGGGCTTGAATGCCGAGGCATGAACCTGATGCTCTTGGGGTGGCCACTAAAGAGGGGATCCAACGTGAACAAATTCACGACGAACTTAATCCCTAAATAAAAGGGTGGATGGGATCTCCCTCCAGAGGTCTCCAGAGGTGACTACATCTCCTCATGTAGTGTACAGGGAACCAGGGAGGAGGGTTCCACTATGTGCTTAGAATTGTAGGAACAGGTTAAAAAAGTTACGGAGAATTGATCCCAAAACATCCCCATACCTCCCTAGATTCCCTAGTCTGTTTTTCTGACATTCAGCAGTCTTATGGGTAATATGGTTAATTGATATTCATAAATCTCTACTGGATGGAACTGGAGCTGACTGGATGAATTTTCTTCTGCTGGAAAATGCTCATTTTAGAAAATCAAAAGATTTTGAGGGAGAATTAATACGATGGTTCCCTGGCCACTGGCCTGGAAGCCTCGCCAATGTGCACCCAGCCAGCAATCTTTCTGTGAAAAATGTTCCATTTTTAAATTTTTCACCCTCAGTTAAAACAATTTTTTTCCTGCTGTGAAAGTTTTACTGGGAACAGATCTTTTATTTTCTGGCCAACACTGTCTGTGTGTTGTTATTAATATTTATGATGATTATAACATATCAGGCAAGTGGCCTTGTGTGATGAACATTAGCTTTTTATATTACTTTGACCTTCTCTAGGCTGGACGAACATTTTTACTCTTGATCTCCCAATCGTTTAAAAGATCAGGACACAGATAATTTAGAAGAAATAAGGAGCTCAAGTGTAGGATTTTACAGTGTTGCCCCTATCCTATTGATTAGTTCTGTTTCGTCCCCATAACATAGTTAGTGCAGCTAGGTAAACATACAGAAATTGCTCTTTCCTTTCAAGAGGAATGTCAAAACAATAAATAGATTAGTCATACCAGCTATATTGACTTGTGACAACCTTGATGTACGCAGTCGTTTGGGAGTCAAATATTTATTGGGGGGGGGACATTTTTATTTGCTGCGTTGAGGCTCAGTGGGAGAAAATGCTGTTAGGCATCTCAAAATTCTCTGCATAGTGGCAGGCTTTTAAATGCAATGAGATATCCGCAGTACATTTCCATATTAATCAATAAGATGAAAGGCAAAAATCAATTTTGTCTGTGCAACTGTGTGTGACACCTCCCTAAGAGCTGTACCGTTGGGATGGATTCATGCCAGCAAAGCTGGCCATAGGTTGATTGTTTATTTATGGCAAGGAAAGGCATAAAGTCATCTTAGTGACAAAGTATCAGGAAAGATGTTACTCATAGGATGTCTATTCAAAAATCTGGCACTGGTATGTGGGAAATATGTATTTCAGATCTTAATAGCAATTGTGGTTTCCCACATAAAACAGAGGCAAAAATTTTCTTTGATTCAGAAGAGAAAAAAGGCTGAATTTACCAATGGAACTGAGGAACATCCAGATGTTCTCTGATAGTCATGGCAACACTAAGGAATTTGCCACATAGTCTTGGGATTAGCAAGGTGTCATTATTGTAACATTAAGCAATTAAAAAATGTGATCCTCTACTTTCATATTCTATATCCCCCTTCCTGTACCGGAAAAGACAATGAACCTAAACACATCCCCATGTCACCCGCAGTTTGGCTGGCCTCTATTACATCCTCCAGTAATTCTTCTAATTCAAGACTGTAGAATGTTAGATTATGACTTGTGTCATATTTGAAAGCTTACATTTATAACTTCTTCTGCAACATGGTATCCAAGATGTTATTTCACTTTAGGCTTATTCATAAATATAAACATGTTTTCTTTGGTGCTCTGTTCCTCCCTAGTTATTCCCAACATTCAGTGTGGGTTTTTTTGACGATTGCTATACCAATGTTATGGTAGTATGAACTGAAAAGCTTGGGTTTGAGAGACAATAGTCATCTCAGAGCTCCTCATTGCCTAAAAAATGTTAGAATTTATTTCTTTTTTCTTATACTCATCACTTGATTCCATTTTACTGCTCAGTCATTCAGTATCGTGAGGTCTTTCTCAGATTTTCTCGGACAGTCTTCATCTTTACTCTCCTGAAGAGTAACACCAGTGTGCTTTTTCACCTCACTACTTACCCCCATTCCCAGATCATTTATGAAAAGGTTACAACAGCAAAGTCTTAAGCATAGGATCCTGTGGAGTCTGTTAAAAAAATGTCTTTGGAGCAAAACTTATCCCAGCCTCGGCTTTCTATGACTAACTCAGATTCTAAGCCTAACTTCTAGATAGGTGAAATGAAACAAAGCCCAACCACAGAATCACAGAAAAAGTCTGGGTTAGGAAGGGACCTGTGGAGAGCCTCTAGCGTCCAGCCTTCAGTTGAAGGCAGGGCCTTAAATTAGGTTTTTCAGGACTCTGCCAAGTCAAGTCTGAATATTTCCAGCAAAACAGATTCCACCATATCCCTGGCCTACCTGTTCCAGGGTTTAATTGTTCACGTGGTGATTTTCTTTTCTTATAGCCAAACAGAAACCTGTGCCCATTGTGTCTTGTCCTGTTGCTCCATACCCATGTGAAGACAGTTTCCCCATCTTCTCTGTATCTACCCTTTAGGCACTGAAGACTGATGAGATCTCCCCTGAGCCTGTTCGTAGGCTGAACAAACCCAGTTCATTCAGCCTTTCTTTATTTGTCAAGTTCTCCAACCCTCTCATCATCTAGGTCACCATCCACTGGGCCCTTCTAACCCAAAGAATGGCTAAAAATTCATTGATAATCTTAATGCAGCATTGAAGATGCACTACATCCAGCAGTAGAGGGAGACTATGGAAAAGAAAAAATATTCAAGGAAAAGAAAAAATGGAATGAGGACCAATGTCCTTCCATAAGTAATTCTCAGTAAACTACCAATAAGAATAGCAAGGTTATTAGGTTTAAACTGGGTTTTTACAGAAGACATTAAAGTCATAGATGCCACCACACTTAGTAGTAGAAAGTTTATGTGTACATTAGATGCTGCTAAACAGTGAAGTTATTCTTGAAATAACCAAAGAGTTTCTTGAAACAAACTGCTTATAAAAGTAAAATATGTATCACTTCTCAAGAAGAGATAATGGACAGCTCATTAATTATGTTTTCAAAAGTGTACCATAAGTTCTGTCAAGGTTGGAAAAAGTTCTAGTGCACAAAATTTAGAAATAGAAATAGGGAATGAAATAAAAATCACTGCAGAAAATATAATCACTGTAAATTCTGAATATGAGGAGACACTTGAAAAAATATGTCAGGACTGACATGGGAATTATGAATTATAAATCAGTTGTGATGAAGAGGATAAGGAAATCAGATGCATCAAGGGAATTGAGACAGTTTTCTGAGTCAGACATATGGGCCAAAAAGGGCCTCTGCAAAACAGCACTAATGAGATCCAACTTTAAAAGTTTAATTAGTTCTAGACACCACAATACCAGAGAGCTCCTTTGAAAGAAATACAGAAGACAGCAAAAGACCTGAGGAAATCACTTATGAAAACAGAGTAAAATAATTAGCATGGAAAGTGTGACTGAGCACAAACTAAAGGAGGATATGATAGGTGTCTACAAATATCTGAGGGATGTGAAAACCAAGAATAGGACTGTTTAAGATGATATGAGGTAGCTTATTAGAAATAGTTGAGCGAAATTAAGCAGCAGAAAAAATACACCACATAACTGGATGAATATTCTAATAGTGATGTACAGTAGACAATAAAATAGCTCGCTTAAAAAAAGCGGGAAGAACATAACTAAGCTAGTTTAAAATTGAGCTGGACAGGTCGCTAGGTAATGTATATACCATGGGTAGTAACTCTGCATGGGCAGCAGGATGGCTGAAAAGATCTTTGAGATTCTAACATCTGTAACTGTACCAAGATAATGTGAGCTATATACTCAGGAGAATTTTACTGACAAAAGGATACAGTAAATATGAAATTTCAGGCTATGACTTGCTGTCTTCAACCATTTGAGCATATCTCATCAAAGAATAGTCAGAAAGATGGACTTTTTTCAGTGTTCCAAACCCCACATATCTTGAAAGAATTATGCACACTAGTCTATGTTAATGCATATTTAAAGAATGGACTATAGTAAGTAGCACACAGGCATGCATCGGTGAGGGTTATTTTATTTACTAACAACATTTTCTGTGACTGATGGTGAGACTATTTAAGCATCTCTTGGCACATGAAAAAAAGCAAAAAGACAAAGATTTTATAAATGTATTGCATTTTATTAATTGATTCATGTCAAGCACTCACAGAATCCTCAACAACATTTGGCAATAACATCTGCTAAAAGTCCAGTTCAGAAGAACATCTTGCATTCAGCTCCCATAGGGTAGTGGAAGAATGCTAACAGTAGACAAGGATTATCGTTTTGCCTAGTCTTTGCTACTTTCTTTTTGCATACGTGAACAAAGATAAGATATAATCTAATAACAATGCACTCAATTATTTAGAATTGCTCAAAGTTATGGAAAGACAAAGAGGCAAAATCATTTTAATATGGTCATTTTTTTCAATATATGGAAGAAAAATGTATGCTCTGTGAAATGCTCAAAAAAATCTAGTGAACCTGCAGTTCATCCTACAAAATTCATTTTGTTGCTATCAGCTGCAATTAGATGACAACTGCGTGCCAATAACCTTTTCATACATATACTGTACATGATATTAAGCTGATTTCTTGAGCTGCTCTACATAAAAGAGACAGTTAGAGACAAACCCAGCAGGAGTGATAAAAAATTCTCCATTATTAAGGAACTCGGTAAGGAAAGCCTTGGCTTATTCATACTGTTGACAATTCTTTTTTTCCTTTTTCGAGGGAAGAGTAAGTGATATTGTCGTCAATCAACATGGCTACATAGCTGATCAGAAATATCAAAACGCACATAATTCTTAAATCTGCAAATTCTTATAACTGAAATTAAACATAGATAATAAATAATTAGATCTGATTATCCACACACATTTTTAAAGTTTGCCTTTTTAATTAATTGGTAATTGACCTGACAGGGACAATTCTGGACTCCAGTCCGTTCTGCAAGAACTTATGATGTACTTTGCTTTACATCAGCCTTTGGACATCAGCCCTACAAGCATAAGCCAGAAAACTGGATTCACCCCTCCATAACTGTGTGCCTTAAATCCTAAGATGGAGACCAATCTTTCTGTCCAGGTGAATAGCTAAGTATTCCATAGAAACAGCTTTGAAAGGAGAGCTATCAAGCACATAAGAATAGCAGAGGTGGTTAGGGTGTTTTTCCAGCAGGTAAAATATTGAGCCTCCTCACAGCAGGCAAAAAAATTGATTTGGAGTCTCACACATCTTGGTTGTACTGTGTAAAGGCAGGCATTTTCAAGACTGCATTCTTCTTCACTACTCCTTTGAAGAGCTCCATGCTCCAGGAAGAGCTACAGAAACGATCAGCTCAGAAGGGCTGAGAGGGTGAATGGATCCTTGTCAGACTGCCGTGGAGTGTTGTTAAGCTTAGAAAGCATTTAAGAGTGACCTGAAGCTTGTACAGCATCTAACTTTTGCCTTGCCCATTGCCAACGTTTTCTCAGAAAACAGCTCTGTCGCACAGATCAGGATGGGATTCTGGCCACTTTGGCAGTTCACTAGGGGAATGCATGCAGACCCCTTCATGCACAAGCACACACATCTTGAACCAGCTCCCTTGAACCATAGCCTGGACCTCAGGACCATCCAGACTCTGCACCCAGACCTGGACCCTTCACGAAGTGTCTGGCTTAAACCTCAGCTCTTTCCAGCTGCTGGTCTCCTCGTACTCGCCAGGTAGTCCAGCTTGACGTTTGCTAGCAGGACGTTATACACACACACAGAAAATATACTGCACACCCACACTATTATTCTCAACCAGAAAATGGTTAGGAATAGAGTTTAATAAGAATATAGAGTAAACTGCAGTGATCAGGCAGCCAACAAGGTTGCTGACTAGCAGTGTTTCCACATGGATGGCCTCTTTCACACGCCCTCTTCTCCCCATTTTCCTATGCTTTTTCCCCAGCTCACCTTAATCCATGTCTTTCTTTGCCCTTGTTTTCTCCCATGTAAACTTTTTCCCCATCACTCCCTGTTTTACTAACCATCTGTGAAATCCTGCCATTCTTCACGGCGCTAACTGTGACTTTTGTTCAGCTGCCTACTCTGTTACTTGTTACCTCCAGGAAAATCTCATGCCACGTCCAGCAGTTTCTCTCGTTTTGCTCACTTACCTAAACCTCGGGCAAGGACTAGTCATTTGCCTGCATACCTTAACAGATAAGCTTAACTGGATATTGATAACTGAATAGCCAAATAAGGAATATTGAGATCCCCTTTACATAGGTGTAAACATGAGTTTTAAGAAAAGTACCTTCCCCCCCCCCCAAAAAAAAGAGCAATATGTACAGAATTATAATGTTATTATGCCAATACATATGTGGAGCTTAGTGATAGTCAGAGAGGAAATCTGTCAATTAAGCATCATCAGAATTGAACCGTACAGTCTTCTCAAGAATAATAATGTGAAAAGGGAACTGTGGACCCTAAGAATAACAGCAGTTTTGGCATCACTGCCATGCCTTACTCTGATTTCCTGAGAAAAGTGTTCTTAGAACCTCATTACATGTGAGGTGGTTTTACTTCCCTCTTCTTGAATTTTTTTTAGTAAATCATAATCTAGCAGTAAAAGTTTTGGCAGAGTATTACAGGGATGTATTTCCACTGTTATTATATTTCTAAAAAGTCAATATGTACCCATATTTCACTTTTCAATTTTTATTTTTTATTTTGTTTCATTAATTTACCATGTAATGCTCTAAAGATTTTATGACTGCTACTTATATTTAGTGTCATGATGGAAAACTCACTGAGTTTTGCCTACATGACGTAGTAAAAGCGACCCAAACTCCTGCCTCCCCTTGCCCTTGGTCAGAAGGCTGGGAAGATACCAAATGAACACTGCTTTGCAGCCCAGCATATTAACAGTTATATCCTTTTCCAAAACAGTCATTGCCACTCTCAAGGTCGTAGTCAACTACAGTCTGTTTACAGCTGATTTATCTCTCTTCTTGTGCAATCCATGAACTAATCCTTTGAACCTTCCCCTAAGCAACTACGTGAACAAGCACTTCACAGTTCTTCATAAATAAGTGTTAGACCACATATATGGGACTAGAAAAAAATAGAAACCTCCTGATAGGAAATTTAAGAAAAGATCTTCTTCCCTTTTTTCCCCAAACAAAATATACCTTAAGATTTTGTAATGGACATGCAATTTAGTATTTTACCATTCTTTGTCTCCCTGAAGACAAAACCTTTTTAGAGACTTCATCCATAGATGCTTTTCTAGATTTGCCTGGGGAAAGCTCAGTGTCCTGGTTTCCACTGGGATAGAGTTAATTTTCTTTCTAGTAGCTGGTGTAGTGCTATGTCTTGGATTCAGTATGAGAAGAACGTTGATAACACACTGATGTTTTCAGTTGTTGCTCAGTAGTGTTTAGACCAAGTCAAGGATTTTTCAGCTTCTGGTGCCCAGCCAGCGAGAAAGCTGGAGGGGCACAAGAAGTTGGGAGGGGACACAGCCAGGGCAGCTGACCCAAACTGGCCAAAGCGGTATTCCGTACCGTGTGATGTCATGCCCAGTATATAAACTGGGGGGAGTTGGCCTGGGGGGCGGGGGAGTCGCTGTTCTGGAAATAACTGGGCATCTGTCAGCGAGTGGTGAGCAATTGCATTGTGCATCACTTGTTTTGTATATTCCAATTCTTTTATTATTGTCATATTATTATTATCATCATCATTTTATTCCTTTCTGTCCTATTAAACTGTTCTTATCTCAACCCATGAGTTTTACTTTTTTTTCCCCATTCTCTCCCCCCTCCCACTGGGTGGGGGGAAATGAGTGAGCGGCTGCGTGGTGCTTGGTTGCTGGCTGGGGTTAAACCACAACACTCAGCCACTGCTGGAATCTCACCGATAATTTAAAAGTAGAACAACACAGTGTGCATGAAAGGAAAAACTGATGTCACAGCCAGACTAACGCAGACCCAAAAAATGCCTTTCCTTATCAGCTCCTGGGTCTTCCCTATCAGACGCTCCTCGCATTTTCTTGATAATAGAAAGGTGTCAAGAAAAAGGAGGCACTGACTGTTGCTACAGGAACTTTGTATTTCAGTCTAGTTTGAGGGGCGTGGGGGGGTGTTGACTTGTCAGATGTCTCATAAATCAGTGTCCTTGTCCCTGCTCCTTTTGTTTCAATTTGGGATTTACTAGGAAGTTTTCTGGAAACCTGCCCTGAAGGAAATGTAACATAAACAGGAAGACATCACTTTTGGTATCAAGAAAAGTCAAAAAGACACTGGCTTGATGCAGTTCCTAGGAAACAGAGGCAGATTCTTGTCTATTTATACTATTAGTCTAGCCATTATTTTGCCTGGAGATGCTCAGGGTTCACAAAACATCATCGTATCTTGAAATTCTCACATGACCTTCTGAATTTTTAAGTTATACAATAAATCACTTAGCATGGTGATCAGTTTTGTCCTGTGCTTCTCATTAAAACGGCACCTATAAAGCTTAAAAAAAAAAATCTGTGAAGTAAACGAAAAATTTCTGCAGGAGCTCTTTCTTATATATTGCTTAAAATAAAACAATGTCCTTCTAAGAGCCACTGTCATATACCTACAGTATTTCTTGGTGTGAACAAGGGAATACAAACCAGTTAAACAGAGCTGCTATGCTCAGCCGGCAGAGACATTTTGGGGCCCCAGGGACTACACCTAGGACTCCTGTAGACTTGGGTTTTTTTACTGCATCAGGAAGGTCCCCACTCCTGTGTTGAACAACACACATCTAGCAGGAGAGGTCAAGAGCGGTGGCACTGTCAGTGAGCCTGGTGTGCCATATGCTCTGCACTTTCTCCGGACTGTTTTGCAAGCCCATGTCCTCAAGTGAGCAATTAGTCATGTTTATTGTTTCCGAGTCACTAACAAACCCACAACACAAGAATGACTGACCTAAACTGAGTTCCTGATCCACTCACCTGGCAGCTAGATGCCAGCTTTTTGCCAAGTGCTCTAGTATATGGAGAGGGGAGACAGGTACTTAGCCTAAGCAAAGCAGATTTTGAAAGATGCAAAAGAGGTAAAAAAAAAGAACATACGTAATTGAACAATACAGTCCAAGCATATTAACAACATAAAAAACAGGTAGTCAATTAATCAATAGGTTTTCAGATTTTTATAGCACAAACCATAATTAAGCTCCCAACATCTACTATTTGAGCTGACTGAGAAATTATTAAACCCACACACAGTCCCACTGAACTGAATTAGGCTTTCTTTGAGTTCAAGGGTCTGTTGTTGGGAATTAAGATTTCAAGACTAAAGCGTATAGATATTCTTAACTTCATTTTGAAATCTTTCCAGCTTCTCCTTTAATAATATTCGTAACATTTTTAGGAGAAAAAAAGAGACCTTGGCCAACAGTGTTGTGGGTTTTGTTACATGATTATAGATTTAAAGCGCTACAGTCTGGGAAGGACCATTACATCATTTTGACTGTCCTGTTATAAATCTCAGATCATGAAATTTCATCTGATTTTTACTATATTCAACCTAACAGCTTTTATTTAATTCAATTGCATAGGAAACCTGATGTGTATATATTGTATGTGTTCATATAGAATTGTGCAAGTGAATAATAAGGTTTAGCACTGGAGTGAGGGTTAGGGTTGGAAAACAAGAGGATGCAACCTAATGAGCTGAGGAAATATTTTCCAAGGGATGAATTCACCTTAAGACAACACACTGTGCAGGGTTTTTTTTTTCCTAAAGATCAATGTAAGGATAGAAAATTCAGTCTGAATTTTAATCTGAGGGCTAACTCAAAAAATCAGTAGATAGAAGCTAGTTAACTACAGTAGTGATTATATTCGCAAGGAGCCTTCATACTCACTCTGCAAGGCTTCTCTCAGTCTAGAGCTGTCAGATATCACCTGGATAGGTTTGACTTAATACTAGGAACAACAGAATGGTTACAGAAAGGGTAGAAGGAAGAGCTCAGTCAGACAGAGGCTAAGAAAATAATTTTGGAGTTCATAGAAGTAGCAATTGCTCATCCTCTTTTGCTCAACTAAAACTCGTGGTACTCCTACCAGAAGGAGACAGGAGTAACCCAGCAGTCCAGTCACTGCTAAATCAGCCACAGCCCCACACGCCTGCTGAAACTGAAGATAGAATGAGTCCTCAAACAACATTAGTTTTCCGTTGGTGCAAGAGCTCATCTGAACTGTACAATTGCGCACAATTTCTAGTCTGAGCTGAGCCCTAGAATGGGCCTTACCTGGAAGCACAACTTGTGTCAGCCTCAGAAATAATGTTGCAGGAGGAACCTGTTTTACCTGAGCCCTTCAAGCATCTCTCATCCCAGCATTTAGGCCATTTCTCAGACTCTGCCTCTTCAAATATGTCCCTGTATAGGCCTCTAGTTGAACACTAGTCCTGTCCCACATTCTAGCTCCAAACCAAAAATACAGACTACTGATATAAAGATGTACCTGTCCTCAATAAAGGTATGGATATTTCAAATTAAACTTTTCCCTTAACCCATTGGTCCCTTAGCCATATTTCTACAGTGCTAACTAAATAAAAGATTGCAGGGCTCAAATGGCAAGTGATACTGTTGGCCACAGCCTCACTGCTTCAGGCTGGCTTCTCCACAGGTTTGTGTTGTGAACAGCTGCCTGGAGTGGTCCAGGGTCATTCCAAGCCAAAGAGGGAGACAGCAATTAAAGAATATGGACAACCTGGGATCTACTGCTTGATTTTGCTTCCTTCCCTTCCCTTCCCTTCCCTTCCCTTCCCTTCCCTTCCCTTCCCTTCCCTTCCCTTCCTTTCCCTTTTCTTTAGCATAAAGCTATAGCCCATGTGATTGAAACATAAACGTGACACTAACCTTAACTTGAACGCAAGCTTTTGAACCCACCATCAGACCTATACCATACTATATCAAACAAGGAAGCTCAACGCAGCGAAAAGCTCACAGAGACCTTTGGCAGCCAGGTATTACATTTCTCAGCCTCTGCCCACTTCCAGTACAATGACTAAGGAAAAAGTAAGTCTATGGATAGGGTTAAGGTTCAGAAAATAGAAGCTGATGAACTAAAGAATGTTTCTTTCTAAAGATACAAACTGTCTAAGCCGGGAAGAGATCTTTAGTTTGCATCTCCGAGAACTATTAATTTTGAAGTTGAAAGCACTTTGCTTGAGGAAAGGCTGTTCTTACAATTAAAGTTGTGATTCTTGTTCAGTTAAGGATGATGCACTTTTCTGCCACGTAGCTAAGATTCCACTTCAAGACTTAACTCAGAACTAGTGCCCCATGCCATCAGAAGAAACAGCAACTAGACTCAAGCCATCACCCATTCTCATGAAGCAATTACCTATTTACTGAACTCTACTTCAACACAGTTCCTTATCCGAAACGTGTACTTGAGCTTAGCACTAGACTTCTCCAACCTGCTAGTTCCCAAACTGAAGTGTTCTTGTACAAAGAGGCACTTAAGCTGTGGGCTACTCCTACAAAAAAACTTTGTGACTGTTTCATGCATTAACCCTAATCTTAACGCTAATCCTGAACAAAACCACCAAAATCCAGCCACCATACCTGTGCCCTAACAATGCCTAGTACTGGTTGTGGCAACTAGGATTTAGGCTGATCACATTGCTTGTGAAGTGCTAAGGCATTAATGTTTTATACAAGTCATTCCAAACGTGTGAAGAAGAAAATCCTTTATACTATTCCACACTTACAAATCCTCTTTGCATGTGGAAAAATTGCTAACTTACTGCAGGAATCTTTATGTGTGTGTGTGTGCATGTCTATATGTGTGTATATCTGTGTGCATGAAAACTGGTTTGTTTCCTCCATCAGAGCTAGGTGCTGTTTTCACCAAGTTTCCCACTGGAAAGGGTTTAAACTAAAGAATTTTTAAATAATGTACAGCCAAAATAACAACTCTGAAACCAAATTCCTACTATCTCACCATTTCTCACAGTTAGCAACAAGTGCTATATGCCCCACTCCAAATAACTGGCATTAAACTCTTTCCAGCCTAAAAGTTCTGTGAAATATTAGACCTGAATTTGCAAGAGTGCTGAGGTACCACATGCCAAGTCATTTCAGTTTCAGTGGGATTTTTAGGCATACATTGACTGATATAAACAACACATTGTAGTCCTCAGGTCAGGCTGTGCATGGGAGTCTATGTCTCAACTAGGGTGAGACGCCAGCCTCTTCTTCCCACACATCCACGCACATGTGCTTCTGTGGGGAGGGAGAAGACGGCCGTGCAGGCTGGCAAGAAGCACTGGGACTCCAAAGCCAAGCACGGAGCTAACAAACACTCTCGTCAGGGCTCTGGGGTGTTCCGTGCCCTCTCCACATAGCTGCCGTGGGACGGGGGCTTACAACAGCAAAGCATGTGGGGGGTCCGTTTTGGGAGGAAGTCTGATGAGTACATTTTGGAGCCTAAGTCTGAGGGATAAAGAAGAGAGCATGTGAAGATTTTCGTTTATCATGTTAAAATCGCAAGTGGCATCTGTTTAAAGCAAATTAGGTGCTCAAAATTTTAAATGTTAACATATGAGACAAGGATCAAATATGATGTTCAAAGGTATAGTATAAATGCAGTTTGTCGCATGGCTATTGCCACAGAAATTGTGATGAATCTGTGTCTGGGCATAGACAAATATATGTGATGTATGGCAAACCTTTTTTAGTGTTACTAATTTCTGTTCAGTTGCTTGTTTTTTACTTGTTAATGAACACAAAAAGATAAAATTATTTTGGAGAGGGCCTCTAATGTAAATTAAGCAAACAATTGTTTTTAAAATCCAAAACACATACAAAGAATATATGTTTCTGCATACAACTTGCAACCATGTTTTGAAGATGTAGCAAGGCAAACATGGTTTATACCTATACGGTATGGCAGAAATCCAATATTCATCTGCTGTTCATATTGCAAGAAAATGAGATCATTAAGGTCAGAAAGAACAGCTGCTTTAATTATAACACCCTGATACATCATATCAAAGTTTTCATCATCTCACACAAACTCTTAAGAACATACCCCAGGGATTCATTTCTATCATCCTGCTTTTTCTCGGGAAGGAGACTACATAAGTACGCTCCAGAGCACTGGCTGCTTTGAGTGGTGTGATGCTGTGTAAAATAATTTTACCCCAAGCTCAATAATGCTATGGCAACTATTATTAATCTAACTTTTACAGTTTTATTCCTTTTTCTGTGGTGGCAGCGGTAGGGGAAGATATATTTGGCAGCTGGGAAGCTGCCCCGCAGGCTGCACGGTCCCGCTGCCGCACATCCCCACGGGCTTCTGCTGGGGAGCGCTCGGTACCCACGGCTCCGGCTGGGGACGCTGGTCCGCCCGAGGCACCCCAAGGTATCCCTTCTTTAAGGGAATGGCTGCTTTGTGTTTTAACAGATGCTATGCTTCTGGTAGCGGAGAGATTAGAGGGACCGTTCAACATTGAATCAGTCATGGATCCTATTGATGTCAAGATTTCTGAAGCCATCATGAACATGCAAGAAAACAGCATGCAGGTGTCGGCAAAGGTACTGTGTGAGTTGCGCTTTCTCTGTTGCTGAATGTCACAACCAGGGGGAAAAACACCTCCACCATTTTTCTGTCCAGACTCTAAGAAAGATTGTCCAGACCACTAGAAATTGCTTTTGCTCATTCGACAGTCCACCAGACTCCCTTTGAATCCTTCGTCTAGTTAAACAAGCTTGAAGTTTTCAAAAGGGAGTGGCAGGGCGAAAAGCACCATTTAGTAAACTCCAAATTAATAGCTGTAAGAGATTTAAGGAAAACAGAGAGCACTGAAAATTGGCGGTAACTTTGTAAGCCATATCCTGCGGAGTACGCTTGGTAACTTCTGCTCATGTCTCATCTGTGATTCTCCTTATTAACTTCCAAACACATTTTGATCTGTCTAGGTCAGACTGAAGTATAATGTGTTTGTGGTGAATACACAAAATGTTCTGTTTAACCTCCTTTAATAGCCGCTCAAGGGAAATACCATTACATTGGACAGTCTCTGATTACCAGACCTCAGTTTGATAGAATTTTGTCTGGATTCTGCCATGAAGATAAACAGAGTTAATGATACCAGCTTCCTCCTTTCCATTTTTAGTGTGTGTACACACAGATCACCACCACCTCTGACCCTCATGTTAATAAGATCCTTTGAATTCAGTAGCAGGTACTGTTGAGCCAACAGTCAACAATTAATGGCTTTTCCTTAATATTCATCAGTGCACTGTGGCTCAAAATCTAAAGTCAACAGTTTGCCAGGTTCTCTGCGTTAGGAGTTTCTACCTCCCATTGATCTCCCAGTAGTCAGTTAGGTGCTGGCTAGACTGCCACCCCAGCCAGTAAATTTCCATTGCTTGGAAGGAAGCTGCCATAGCTGGGAAAAATGTGGGGACAAAAGGCAGCAGGCTGAGGTTAATATTCTTCCTGCCAACCCAAAATCAGATGCTCTTTATGGCCCCAGTGCTGCAGGTTGCTAAGGATTTCCTTCGAGATGTTTTTTACTTTCAACCTATGTGAAGGATTTTGAAAGCAGTCTACATCCTGCCTAATGAGACTTTGTTCTGGCAGCAGTGATCAAGGCGTTTAACAGCCAAATTCTCTCAAATATTTTGGGAATTAAAGGCTAGCTTCAGCAAACTCAGCCCTTACCTCAGAAAAAGAAACAAAAAATATTTTCACTGAAAACTCACCCAAAGCTCAGGTGTATTTCATTTTCCTTTTTACTTGCTTGCTTCTCACAGTTTTTCCATTAGTCAGGAAGCTGCATCCCCTGCCAGAGTCCAGTGATGTCTTGGCACAAGCTCATCTCACTACTTATTTGTAGCAGAGCAGGCTGTTTCTCCTGTCCCTCAGAAATATTTTATTTGCTGTAAAGATTAATAAATCACAGCAATTCTATTTGCAATGTAAAGATTTTTTTCTAAGGGAAACCTTAGCCAATATTTTTTTAAATCTTGAGAAACAGAAACCAAATTATATCAGTGAAATTTATTTTATTATATTTTCATAGATAACAGAGCTGTCTACCCTTGAGGAGCCTTTGTATATTTCTGTGTAGACCATTATTCTCCTGAAATGTGATTTGCTTGTTTTCCTAGGTTATATCCATCTGTTTTCAGGTCTTAACACATGGAAATGTTTTATTCTTAAAGAAAAGCACAAGGCAAAGACTTTGGGTTTAGTGCTACGTTCTCCTATGTCATGTCAGATCTGTAGAGATGATATATGAGTGGACTTCGAATCAGTCATCTGTCGTCTAATTTTTCCCCCTTATACATACTGACCACTTAGAGCTTCAGTGAAAATGACAGATACATTGGCGGATGTAATGGGCTGCATGGAATGTAATTGCAGACCTAATGTAGGAGAAAAGCCACGCTTGTCAATTATTCTGAGACACCGCTCAGAAAGCTTCAGGCGGGGTGACAAAATCATGCTATTTTCTCTTTCTTCAAACAATTTTGTATCTTGCATTTGACTGTACCCACTGAAAATGTGGTGACTAGGAATCACAGCTATTTTTCCACAAGTCAGTCAGCACATTTTTCCAATGGGAAAATGATGATGCACTAATAATGTTATGCCTGCAACACCCACATACACATAGATTATTCTTCACCGCTGACACGCAGCTTTTTCTACCTAAAAATCTGGTTGATGTCTAGGAGGAGGCTCTATGCTGTATTCAGTAGAATTTGGGGCCATTTTGTTTCTCTTTTAAAAGGAATGCAACAAATAAAACCAAACAGTTTCTTCCTCAAGGACCCCTCACTAATCTCAACCTCTTTGCAGGCAGAAGACCCAGAGTTCATTTCATCCAAAACCTGCCCCTCTCCTGTTTCAAATATTTACATAAAATTGCCCTATTCCAAAAGTCATTCACATTAAATTGTGCTATCAATTTGTCTTTGTATCACACATGTTTTGTATTATACCTGCTGCAATTATATATTGAAATCTATTTGAGAAAAATAAAAGTATGTTTAATATAACACATTGACTGTACATTACTGTGCATATGAAGACTAAATTAAGTGAGCAACAATGTACACTTTCCAACATAAGAAGTGTATAAAAATAAGCAAGAATGCATGCTCTTATGTGAATGATGAAGTCTTCAATTTTAGACATCAGCAGAAAAATACATCGTGAACTTCCTAAGTCTCCATTTTTATGGTTTGTCCCTCCATTCTTCACTTGATGTAGTACTGAAGGTTTTGTCCAATATCTTTTTCCTATAAATATGCCCCCCTACTCAGCACTATTCTTTTAAGAAATAGTGTTCATGGTTACAGTTATACTAATAAATAAAAGGGGGACAAGGACCAGGGCCTGATCTTGAGGCCAAAGTGCCACAGCCTAATTCATTTCTATGCTGCTGAGCGCTGCCTTCTCTGGAGCTGTTTCATTCTGCCAAGAGCAAGTTGGAGCAGTCCAAGAAAAAGCCAATGAGTTAACAGTTAATCAGTGCAGACAGTCAGGGCTTATTGCTTGAGTTCACGCCTTGTCTTTCATTTCCTCAGAAGACGCAAACCCTCTGTCTTCCACTCTTGATGGGTGCACATCAATATCGAGACAGAGAATTATAGAGATGCCACACGTACCCCTTCTACCTTTGTTCTGCTGACCAAGGACATACAGACTCAGCCACATCACAGTACCTGTCACTGCATAAAACGGAGCACCTCTGTTCCTAGGCCATTAACTTTTCTTGTTTGTGTGCTGATTGTGGTTGATTCTTTTAGCACAGTTCACATTAACCAGGTAGCGGTTAAGTATTACGTTAAGATCCTCCAATTCATCCTGAGGCTGGAATCTTTCTCTGTTCCTTGATATTTCTCTGCAGTCTATATTCAGCACTGGCTGTCTAGAAAGTCTGACCACAAATCTCTAGGCTTCATAGGCTGCTTACCTTGGGTGGCTGTCATGTTCCTGAACGACAGCCACATGAGGTCCTTGCTTTGCCTCAGGGCAAGTCCCATCCCTGACAGCTGCAATCTCTGGAGATGCTTTTCAAAAAGGAGCAATGGTCTAGAAAGTCAGACCCCAAAGCCTTCCTGCTAGAGGAAGCCACACGCTCTGAGTCAGACCCAAGTTTCCCTTCTCCAAAAAAAGGCCAGGACTGAAGATCATCAAAACCAGTTTCCATAGCTTCATCATGTAACACCTGCAGCCATTCTGACGGAGTACCTTCTGCAAACCAAACCTCACAGAGTGCAAAATCAATCAGTCTGGACTGCCCGAGATGCCTCCCAAGACATCAGCACATTCAGCACGTTTTAAGAGTAGGCTTTGCAATCTGGGTCTACCCAGACTTCAGTGGTATTCCCTGAAGATTGCCTCTGGTAGAAGTCAGGTTGCAATAGATTTACTTTGGGTTTCTCCGGATAATGTCTGAGACATGTTATCTTCATTACTGAAACATCTTTGTTATTTGCCAGTGACACCTCTTCGGTATTTGCACATTATAGTGCCAAACTCAGTGCTAAGCAACAGCTTGATTATTTCTCAGGTAAAAGTTTCATATTCTGTATATTGTTTTCCATGGCTCAGTTTATATCCAAGACTTAGTCATAGCATACATTTACCTTATTCTTATTCTCATTCTCCCTGAGGTAATTCAGGGAGTCATATTCAGAGAGTCGTAACACAGAAATGCTTATTTCAATCTTGGCCAAAACAAACATGTCTTGGGGCCTTCACAATCTTCCCATAAGGCTGTCGGTACCATTAGCTTTGATTCCTGCTTCAAGTCAAAGAGTAAATCCTACATCTGTTCCGTTTTAGCGATATAAATGTTTACTAGTTGACATCTGCAGAGATTGCTCATTCACAAGAAGTGGAGGAAAACTCAAAAAACAGCAGAAAAGAGGTTATAACATCCATTTTTCTTCAAAATTGAGAAAATTCCTAATCTGGTGGCATCAGCATAATTGTGTCTTCGTTGCTACTCAAACCACGACACACTGGCCTATTTTCTGCATTTTAAACAGTCTGGTACTATACAGATATGTTTGGCTTCTGTAAGTGTCATTTGGCTGCCACGCCAAATTTTTTCCACTTTCATAAAGGCTATCCCATAACTGAGTCTCACCTTAGTAAGTCTTAAATCTACTTTTATCCAAGCTGATGTATGTGCCATTTTAACCTATATATATATATGTTCCTTTTTGGCAATTACTTCAGCTAAAAGGATGAATGAGCGCCATGACATAGCAGACTACCTGTGCATTATTTATAAGGAGGAAATCTTAATAAAACTACATTCAAGGTTCTTCTCAAAATAGCCCCCGAGTTTCATGTTAACAAAACCTCTTCATTTATCTGTGTTCTTTCCAGAGCTCTGTGCAGGAAAAATATAATGCCATTTCAGGAAAAAATCAATGCCATTCTATCTGAATATGAAAGAGTCAATGGAGCAGAGTCATACACTCAATAAGAAAACACTGAGCACTAGCACATGTCTAAATAACAGAATGACTCAAGGCTTCATAGAGAACAAACTGCTGGGATTCAAAACTTCGAATTCTCCTGGGAAAAGCACTCTTTTTTTTACACTACCTACATCCTAGTCCTGAAGTAGATGCCTCCATTTAGTCAGCTCGATAGATGTAATTCTTCACTGGCTCTGTTGACTTGATCTCATGGCTTCGTTCATATCCCTGACCACAGAGGTCTAGTGCTCTTTGTGACACTCCAGGGAATCCCATCTGAGCTTTAGCTGCAGTTCAGTGCGGAATCGTCTTGGGTTAAGACAGTCTTAACAGGCGTCTCAGACATCCCAGGATGCCACAAACTATTATAGATACTGATGCGAGAGCAACTGAAGGGAGCTTTTGATCTCCACTGTCTAAAATGGAAGCTTAGATGTTTAGCTTAAATATAGACACCTACATATATACCCCTAAATTTAGGTTTCTTAATTTCAAATGGAATCCCTTCTCTAAATTTGGATGCAGTGGACTGCACCAATTATATATAAAATGCAATTTTTTAAAGAGAGTGGATTTATGCTGCCAATTCCCAGCATCTGTAATGAAACACCTGAATATTTTTCCAGAAATTACTCAATATCTCTGAGTAGCATTGTGAAGAAAGCATGTCACGTGGTTCTTCTTAGGGAGTATTTGTTAATTTCAGGTATCAGCTTTATATTCTCTGTTCTGGCACTTAATACTTGGATGCAAATGAGAAGATGTCTCTTTTGCACCCAAAGGTTAGTAACTGAATGTTGTATCCTTTGTGCATTTCTGCGAAGCCATTTAAAAAGTAAATTATTTCTTCTTCTGTGATGTAAAAATTGCTATCTAATTTCCATCTCTATTATTGTCTGGCTTTATGTAAATTTGTTCACATAAAACTACTTGCTACAACTATTTCTATGAAGCTAAATGCCACAAAGTTGTGGGTTTTTTCAGTATGTCATAAGAAAAAATGAAATATAAATTATGTACACGTGCAGTTACTCCACATGGTCATACAAGTAGCCTAACAGTCACACACTGTGAAATTTAAGGAGAAGATAGTGCCCTCACTTTCCTTTCCTCTGAGAGTCAAGTTGCATGTTTTGGATAATTGTCACTTGTCTTTGTAAGCAAATATCTGATTGCTTAATTGACTAAATGGGATTTCATAGATTTCTAAATAAACAGTTATGTTTTCTGCATATAACTTATCTTCAGTCAGAAGAAATATGAATAAACTTTTGTAAGTATAACTGATGCCCCCAACATATATAATTGCCCCTTTAAAATGTACAGTATCATACACAATCATCTATAAATCCTGAACATTAATCTTAGTTGAATTTTCTTCAAAGATTCTTTCCTGATGAAAAATTTAGAACTTTAAAAGCTAAAATCATCTTTCCTGGTTGATTAAATGAATTTATTGTCCAATAGTCCTCATGACTAGAGAGGCTAGAAACTCTTACAAAAATCTTACAGATATTCTCAAACCAGACCAAGCAGTATTCCACTCATAAATTAAAAATCCCAATGGCTGTACAACAGCTGACTTGCTGGACTTTGAGCCAAAACAGACCTGATGATTGGACATAAATTTAGTAAGAATCAGTTTCTTTCAGCAAATTTTGAATCATTTGGGGCCTCTAAATTAACATCAGAAAACCTAACTAAGAGCCAATTTTAAAGTATCCTGAAAGCAACAAAAGTCATGCCATCCATGGCTACTTCAGGACAGAACCACTCAAAGCAGAAAATCCAAACTCTAAAAATGAAACATGACTGGTTTTGATCACTGGCTCACAGCATAGCTTGTGAGCTTGCTATCTTATTTGCCACACAAAAAGGAGTAATCTGGTCCTACAGATAAAACACAGCACCTGCATAGGAGTTTTCACCTCCACAAAGCACATTAAGACAGATAGTTTGTGTCTGGCCTTAGGGTTTTGTAAAATATATCTTACAAGAAATGGTGATTTTTTTTTTTTCTTCTGAATGGAGACAAAATGTTGAAACAGCCAAAATACAATGGTCACAAAAAAGAAGGATGGTTGCAGAACTGAAAAAGTTGGTATGAAGGCAAAAGCTAGGATCCTTGGGAGAGCACTTGAAAAATTTAACTCTGAATATTCTACCTCCTTTCAGCCAAGCAACTTCTGGGAGGGTTCCTCTGGGATATATATATACTTGATATCCAATAGTCAAAAGTGTCCTCTGTGTCCTTTAGTATCCACCAGATATATGCTACTGAAACTTTTTTCCAAATGGAAGTACATGAAAAATTTCATAACCCTGAACATGATTTTTTATACCCAGAAAACAAACACACTAGCAGAAAATAATTCTCACTGTTGCCCACTCAATATGCCTCACCCCTCTTCTAGGGAGAGATTAGTAGGGAATAAGAAAGTTATCCTGTTATAAGACTATTTCATCATTGACCTTTTCTCTCAGACTACAAACAAAATTACAAGGTAGGAAGAGCTGTGGGTAGGGATTATGAATGAGCTGTGATTCTGGGTAAATACCACATTTTAAAAAAAAACCTAAAACTATTATTAACTAAGTCCTGCCACAAAGGACTTCCTTTTGCTCATTTCTCTTCCTGGAAAGACAGCAATTAAAATGCTTTCAGATGTTAACTTCTTACAATAATCACCTTCCTAAATTAAGGGGGTTTTAAGGTCCCTATATGTTTTTATACCTTCACTGAGCAATTAATAATGCTTAATTATTAACCTGAGTTTTAATGCAGGGCAAGTGCTCAATTCACTATTATCAAAATGTCAGTCAAAGCTGGTTTCAAATATATGAAAGAGAGAGTAAAGAGGCTATAAAATACCAGCTTCCTTTTTTTTTATGATTTTAATATAACCTACAACATCTTTTTCAGGTTTTCCAAGGATGTGGCCAACCTAAACCAGCACCTGCCCTGAGATCTTCCCGTTCTGTCCCTGAAAACTTCAATACCCGGTTTAGACCATATAACCCAGAGGAGCGACCTACAACTGCTGCTGGCACAAGTTTGGATAGGCTGGTAAGGCAAAATATATTCCATTTTCAAATTAATAGAAATGGCTTTGTAATATAGTAGAAGAGTGGTAATCTCCTGACAATTTTTTTTTAATAATTTCATAATCACTCTACATAGTTTCTGTGCCAGCTTTTCCAGCATTCAGTAAATCTTTTTTTCTCCATTGGAAACGGTACAGAATTGCATTGTAGGAGAACAATATGACTTAGTTTTTATGTATTAGAAATGTTAGAAGAAAATAAGCTCTTTTCTGGAGGCCAAAAACCAGATGATCCATGGCAGGTACTTTGCAGTATAAATTCTCTTTGAAAATTGATCTATAGCAATATTTTATGTTTTTTTTTTTATTTTATTAAAAATGTTTTTAGGTATTAAAGAAATTTTAGCAGCTAGTTCTTTAACATACACACTTGCAAAGGCACGTTGATTTGTTCTACTTCTTTACTTAATTATAAAATTACCACTGCTTTATTTCCATCCATCTCAAAAATTGACTATAATCAGCTAAAACTTCAGTGATCACTAGTCTTGCTTTATTCATTCAATCATTTTGAAAACAAGACTTTAACATAAGATTATTTTCTTTACTACGAGTCATTGGATTCACATTTCAGACTTTGATGTTCCTGCTATTTATACATCTATAGATTTATAGCAGGCTAATTATTATAGCTGTTAATACTGTCTCAGCAATCATCTCGAGGTAAAGCCAATGAGCAAAATTAAAGAGTCGTAAAGCGTCTGAATCAAACCAGACTGTATCGCATACCCTCCGAGCTTATTGCTGAAGGCTTGCACAGCATTGGCCTCTCTTGCCGAAGAGAGCCGTGCTCAGGGCCGTAGCAAGAGCAAGGGGAGAGGAGCGCCCAGCTGGAAAGAGCCACCCTTCGTTGGGGGTATGAGGTTTTGGCGAGCTGCACTCCCGCTGGGTGCCAGGCATGTGCTGGCTGCACTAGGGCACCAAAACGTCTTGCTATGGTTCTGATCACGAGCCTAAAACGTCTAGAGGTTTCTCCGATATGCAGCTTAAATCGCTGAGCAGGAACGCAACCATACTAATTCAGATAAGGACCTGGGTATCTTCTTGACACCATCATTCAGCAAATTCCTTTGATGATCACAGTAGTCTTCCACAGCGCAAGTCCTTCCAATCACCTGTCTGTGCTGTATTCTATCTACTGTATTCTGTCAATCTTCATGGCAATTCAGCTGGAAAATGACATGGCATTTCTAGTCAAGACGTGGGATTACCCTGCAGCTAAAAGCAATGTTTGTTAGTTCTCTGCTCTTCTGGAAATAATGTAGCCTGGTTATCCTAAAAGGAGAAGCAGAAAAGAAGATGTTTACCTCCATTGTAGACTTGGGTCTTTCTACTGCAGCTTGTTCATAACCCAGTGTAGCATCTCAGGATAAAAATCTGGCTGGCAATACTCGATCCGTGTTTGATGGGATCTTAATTTTACCCTTTCACTTTAGATGCAGAGAACCAGCCCTTGTGTTTTGCTCAGTGCAGAGGCCTGGATCTTAATCTAGAATTGGCCAAGGCGAAGTGAAAGGTCACCAAAGACTGTAGGTTTCAGTCATGCTCTGTCAAAACTAAAGGCTGCAAACGGAGAAAGTGGGAGGAAGAGCATAAAAAGGAAGGCTGGTAGCACAGTTCAGCTTGGAGTACTCTCATGTCGTAAGAACAGTTCAAGCATTTTTGCAATGAAAAAGACAGGTTTAAGAAACATTCCATATTGACATAAAGAGAATACTTCTAAACACATTAATATCCTTTTTTAACTACAAGCTTCCAAATTCTGAGCAGCATCCTGAATAAAGCAGAGACGTCACATGCTGCCAGCCTTTAAAGGCTGTAACTAATGAAAATTGCCAATGCAGATAATCCTTTATAACTCCTAATATCTTGTAGACTTTCAAAGGGGAACTTGAGTCTGTATGATTTAACTAGGTTTGTTCGTGCATCATTTCAGAAAAAACAAAGATCTTAGCATTGCTGCTGTTACTTTAAAAGGTGTTCAAGCCAAATGCCTATTTGTTTTTCTTGCTGGTGATATTTAAAATAACTATTTATGGTCTGTTAGTGATGAGTGTTGGTACGAAATCCATCTCCAAATGGCAGCGATGCCTGTGTTATCTCCTTTCGGGCTGACACCAACAATCCCTCACGTTAGCCTCAAGAAGGCCACTGACCTCAGCTGGAGAGAGGAAGGGCTGTTTATGTGGATGAGAGCAGAAGGCCTTGTTTCAGAGCTGTAATCCCTTATCAGCACTTGGGAAAGGTCACTGCCTGCATCTCACACCAACTTGGGTAATTTTATCCGGAAGGAGATAAATGCGGCACTCCTGCCTCGCAGGAGCGCCATTCAACCTGCCTGCATTAGATCCTCAGGGTTTAATGTGCTGAATCATTCCCTGAATCACGTATCTCTCTTCATTAACTATAGACAGAGCCTGGAGGACCAGCTTCATTGAGATCCTCCTAACCCTTGCATTGCGAACAGGACATAAGGAGAATCCCACTCGCAACAGTTTTCCAGTCTGCACACTGATCATTTTCTATTGCTTGCTTAACACAAACGTACAGCAATTAGCATTTTGCTAGTAGTGCCAAACAGTTAAAGCCCCTTTTGATTATTATAGATAGAAGAAACAAATCTTTCCTTGTGAGTCAGCTGACTGTTCAGTGTTATGTTAATGCTTTTAAAAGTCTATTCTGGAGTTTGTATTCATAAAACACTGTCAGACCACTTAACTGTAAACTGTCATCGCAAAGTCCAAACATGCAGCTATGTAAACCTCAAAAGAAGTGACAAACAATTCTGCTTTCATCTGTCTTTGACAGCATGTCCCCGGAAGAGACCGAGTTTAGAAAATATTTCCTCTGCATCTCAGTCTTATACAAACATGTAGCGTATCTGAACCAATTTTTTTTTACTCCTGCTCATATCCCCATTTAGAAGCTTAATTCAGTTGAGCATATTTTATCAGGTGTGTTGCACAAAGGACCCCTCATAAGAAGCCTTCACTGACATCACCAGTTACTGAACTCATCTGAGAAAGTGCTCCTTCATTCTTGCCTGCACTTGTGTGATTAATCCAACTATTCCATTCCAAGAGGAGGGAAAGTGGTTTTGCTGTGATATTGTCATAGCTGTAACCAGTAACATTTAATAAATAAGACATAGATCAAAATAAATTGTGAGAAAAGTGAAAAAAAATCAAATATCCCCCAAAAGCAGTGGTATCACTGGTTTAAAATGCATCACATGTATTTAGGAAGTTATATAGAGCTTGAGAGAGTTGTCTAAGCATGGGTGTAAAGCACCATCTAAGACACCCCGGAGTATCTGAAACATGGGACCAGCAGATATGGCACAGGTCTAGAGGAGACCAATATACTTCTGAAGCAGCAGTGGGGAGCTGGGTAGAATACGCTGCAGCACCTCAAGCAATTCAAGATCCCTATGCTCAGGCAATTCAATCCCATCTTCACAGCACAGGGCCTAAAAGTCAGGCTCTTTCTGAAGTCAATGGAGAGAGACACACGTCTTGGGAGAGTGATTCACCCCATCTGTCCCAGACACCTCTCACAGACTGGGAAGTGAAAGGCTCAACTGAGATGATACCCACATGTAGATTTGCAACACTGAGATGCCTCGGAGTATCTGAGACATCTAATTGAGCTGGCAGATAGGACAGTAATTTGGGATGCTTATGCCCTCCTGGCCTGGCCGGGTAGAACACCCTAGAGGATGCCTACTATGTGGCGTCCAGGTGGGAGAACAGAACTGAGCCCCAGCTGTTCTCTGCACGTCCCTCTGGGTGGAATTCAGCTACAGAAACATGGTCACCTAATGCTATTTGAGATGCCTGTGGTCTTCAGGATGTCCAAATGTGAAAGGCAAGTTACAGGAGACCTGGCTGGAAGTAAGACAGAATACCTCAGAGCTACTAAGTTCACTTGCTATGCCAATATTTAGGTAACTGGATTCCACCCTATTTCTTTACTGACTGTAACAGAAGCAAAAACAAGGACTTCTCTGATTCAATATAGAGATCCATAGTTTAGATACCTATAACCAGCTATCTAGATTTGAAGTCTAGATGACTGCGGTTTTTACTGTTAACAGAGAGAAATAAAGGTTTTCATTCAGTTGTCTAAACATAGGTTTAGGCAACTGAATTGAGATCAAATATTTATAAAGCACGATTCATCTCATCCCAAAGAATACGTTTAAACAGCTCAGAGAAATCATTCCATATCCCTCTTCTACAAAGAGCCAAAAAGTGACAACCTTAGTCTAAGCATCTAGCAATTACACCTGAAGTTCAGTAAGATAAATACTCTCAGAAATTAAATGTTTTTAACCACTGAGCTCAGCTGCTTCTGTACAGCGTGATCTAAAATTTCTCATTTAAAATCAACTGCTTGTAAAGACTCGTTATCTTCTCTGTGGTTGCCTGTTTGGTATAACCTGTGGTTTATTTTGTTTTGTTTTGTTTTGTTTTTCTGTTCCCTGAATCTGTTTCCCTCTTGCTTCCCAGAGGACTATCTGGAGGACAATGCAACATGGTGTAAGCTTTGGTATTCTTATTCTTCACCTTCATTCCCATTTGTCGTTGTACAATGCTGGGCAAAACACTTCTTAAGTTTCATCTTCACCATCTTTACTTTGTGTGTGTCTTATAGGCTAAAACGCTAGCAGTTCTTTCCGTAATTTTGCATTCTGGCTGTTTTAATTCTGCCCAGTGCCCCGAGCTCCTGGTTCCTTCCAGTATTTTTCTCCCCCTTCGAGGATGATGCTTCACCCCCAGAAAGGAGCACAGGTATTCGCTCTGCGAGCTAAAAGCTGGCGTGAGCGTCCCCACGGTCTCAGAGCCCACGTCCGCGTGTGCTGCCTTGCGGACGCCGCGGTGGTGCTGGGATAGCACCGGAGCAACGGGAACAAGGTCCCCGGCCTTCCTGGGCTCTCACCCTAGAATTGTCCCTGTCTTGCTGTCCGATCTCAGGCAAACCGCTGAGCTTCTCTGTGGGAGCTTGGCAAAGCGGATTCCCTTACGGTTTCCAGCTTTGTAAGTTTTTGTGAACGTTAGAAGTTTCAGACAGGCGGCCGTCTCGGCAGGGTTCAGCACGGCCCAGGGGGAAGGAAGGAAAGAACAGAGCACCACGCAGATATGCATCATCTCACTTGTGAAATACCTCAAAGCATTTAGCTTGGACTATTATATCCTGCGTCTTAGCAGGACTAATTAGTCTACAGAGAGCACCATGCTGATATAGCCATACTACCTCCTGCGTTTGAGCTGCCTCAAGTACCTCTGTATCCACCGCACCACTGTACGGCACAGTGCTGCCTTAATTCAGCTGGAATTTCTCCCGAGAACATACTGCAGCCTGACCTGGCTGGACGTGTATAAAATAATTCCACATTTTCTTTCAGGAGGACATGGAAGCTTTCCTGATTTTCCACAAGGGAGCTGATGCACTATTAGCCATATAATACATAATGCACATGCATACTATGGAGATAGGCAACAAAGAAATTGGCCGTGGCATTTTGCAAGTGATTTACATTCAAGCACAGTATAATGGCTGCATAGATAAGTGGACGAGCACGCACCCAGTCTGAAAAAGAAAACCTTTCATGCTCTTTACCCTGGGGAGGGGGATATATTGTGTCACACTTTGTAGGAGAATGTTCTTTTATTTTCCTTCCTGCCTTCCTTAAAGTAAAAGTAAATAAAGTCTCAATTTCCATGAGCAAAAGACCCTGAAACATTTTTTTAGGAATAGAGCGGGATGTATTTTAAGTGTCCATTCAGTCCTATTTTTTAAATTTTTTTTATTCCATTGTGTAATGATTTTTGTTACAATAAAAAAATGCAGTAGTAACCTAACAAATCTGTTGTGAACAATTCCTTCCCAGTGCTCCTAAACTATATGAAGTAGAAAATACGATTAAAAAAAAAAAAGAATCTGCTTTGCATTTTAGCTATAAAAGACTAAAATTAACAGGACAGTATGCTAGGAAGACATTGATCTGAATTGCCTAGGGAATCCTCTGGGGCACTCCTGAAAGTGGAGTTTGTTTCAGTTTTGTTAGGATCCATTTAGTCCAGAGTCTAGAAATGTTAAATATACACAGTGGTAGCACAATTTTCCTGAGATAGGATGTTTATTCTCAACACTCTATGTCTCAAGAGGCCCTAGAATAAAATCCAGTAGGTATAAATCTTAGAGGGTTTAAAATACTGAGATTAATTTTTCAGACACCTTCTGCACACAGAGGCCATAGGGAAAGATACAAACAATGAGCCTGTAAAAGACTTCATAGCTCGGGAGGTTTTGGTGACACTCTTAAGAGTGAAGATGACAGGCTCATGCGAGTGTTTTAGAAGCCCACTGACTTCCCATAGGCTACTCCCCCCGCAACCCTTAGGTGCTGTGCTGTTGGATACGCCGTTTCACCCTGTGTGACGTTAATCAGCAGATAACTCCTGTAAAACGTAAGGTGTACAGCTCCTCCAGTTTCAGGTTTTGTGTGCTTAAACAGAGTCCTGTTTCTGATTAGCTGTCTGGACACAATATGCACAATGAATAAATATGTTTTACAACATCTGTCGTGGTCATTTGGTGTCAGATTTAGGATTTGTGTGGTTCTCCAAAAATAGGTGTTTGCTTAGTGTCAGGCTTTGTTTATTCTCAGTTTCTGTGTCACAGCAATATCTAAGTAAGTTTAAGTGTGTGCAATCACTTTTTCCCTCATGGTTAATACCAGTTTCGGGTGGCAAAGGCGGATGAATGATGGTGGCTGTCAGAACCCTCCTGGGAGACCTGCCAGAGTCCTGTTTTTAAAAACAGCGATATTATTCCATCCCCCAGCTGAATGGTTCTGCATGCTGCTGTATCTGATGCAGTGCATTCCTAACGCGCGTGAGGCGGTTACTAAGAGCTTTATTACAGTGGTTGCCAATGTCTTCAGGTGGAATGGGTCTGCCTGCTGTTCGGGCCCTGCTTAGTAAGGAAAGACCGTCTTCCAACGGTAACAGGAAAGACAGATCTACCTTAATTAGTTGTCAAGGAAAAAAAATGCACAATCTTAATTGCCGTGCAGTGTCTGCCTTGCCTGAAAAGTGATATGTTGCCTGTCTCATGGAACGCAGTGCCTGCTTGAACATCTTCTAAAAATGTACTTGTTAGTACTAGTTGAACTTCCTTTATCTCATGGGCGTGAAGACCACTGAGAGTCATCATCTCATTTCCAGGAAAGTCTTAGGGGTATGAATGGTATTATGTATCCCTGTTACAGACATGAGGAATACAAAACCTGTAGGCAGAATCCACTCTCTATTACTAGACTTGTCTGCACACAGTAAGACGAAGAAATGGCATAGTCATGGGTCTTCATTTGTTGTATGTTGAGAAACTATGTGATTCCTGAGCTTGGCTATTAGGGTAAAGAAAAGAAAGATACGTAGGGTAAAGTTTGCACATCTGTGCCATATCAAACCAGACTAACATGAAGTGGGATTTATTTGCCCTAGCTTTTCATGTTTCTAATGTTGCTATCAAAGTCTGAGCTATCACCTCATTCCTTTACTAATCGATGGAGAGAATTAGGCACCTCCAGACCTTGCTTAAGATATTCATTTGGAGATGACAAGAATCTGGATTACCCATTTCTTCCCACTGAGTAAGAAGAGAATCTGGATGATTAGCTCAGACATCCAATTTGTAGATGTCTAAATGTAACCGTAATGCTGGGCCTTGGAGCTAGGCTCTATGAATCAAATGCATACAAAGGAGATTTTGGTCTATAAAATATATTGATACATAGTTCCAATCATACTTGTAATCATAACTCATCATTTTGGTATCATCAGGTACCTAGAAGGATGGCTAGTCTCCAACAAAAATAGTTCATTCGGAGGCTGCACAAGTTTTATTCAATGGCAACTCCCCCTTGTAAATCTGGATTAAAATCCACTTCCTTCCATTTGATGTTTTAGCCTCTGTTCAATAAAGACTAGGGGTTTTTTCCCAATATACAGAAAGTTTGTATTATCAGCCTCTGGAAGATGAATCTAAGCAGGAAATTTATCAACACTGCTCTTCCAGCTGAAAGATAGATCACATTTCATTTCATCTGTCTGTGCATGAATCTGTGCAGAAGGAAAAGTGAATTCTTAATGTTCTTGTTAATGCTAAAGAAAGATAGTGACTATATAAACATCCTCTGGACTTTAGCATTTTGACATGATATTAAAAGAAAAAATATGGTTTAAAAATTGGTAGCAGGGCTTGTGTCCCCGCTTGCAGTGCATAAACCATGCTCATTTAGATGCTTGCAAGTAACATGACAGTAACTACGATGACTGACTACCTGCCTGGAGGGTGTTACACTGTGATGAATTCTTGCATTGTTAATATGAGTACAACCAACAAGTTCTAAGTTTCCATATAAAATGGATTTTGTAATATTTCACCAGCTCCTTTGCCACTAGAGGATTAGAGGGTCCTTTTGTGCAAGTGACTACAGACCATAAAATGTCTTTTCAGCAACGAAGTTAGTTGTGTGTAAGTGTAGATACCAACAGAGAAATTAAAGCTTTGGTAATTTCTGAATTAATTGCAAATAGTGATTCTCACTCTCCAAAGAAAAATGTGCTATTGGCAATTAGTCTTCTCCAGCCTTTTGCAGCTATTTTTATCTTGCTAGACTGCAGCACACAGATATATTGTGAACTCCTAACAGGAGTGTGCAATGCCGGACTCCACTTATAACAAATAGTAGGTTACAGCAGACTGAAAACTGATTTCCCAAGCCAAACATCTCGTATGTTTTTCTTTGGTTGTAATAGACAGAAATTGACATTTCATGGACTTCTGTGTGTATCACTAGTGGTTAGAGGGGAGATAAAATACAAGGACTAAAAAGGTTTACCTTCATACAAATAGTGACCCTCTTGTGAACTTTCTTTAGTCAAAAACAAATACTTTACATTAGGAAATATTTCCTATATTTTCCTTCTGCTTTCATCTCTTTGTTGGGATAGCAATACAGGATGCTTCTATAAGGCAGTTGCCTGTAAACAGCAAAGCTTGAGTGGCTAGTTACAGATACTCATTGATGGGAAAGCCAAGACATTTAATAATACGGGGGAAGGGGGAAGGAAAGGATTCATCGTATCTAATTTTATCCATCATCAACTAAGGAGGAGTCTAAGGTTGTGCATCTGTTAGCAGACCCAGCAGCACTTTTTGGATCCTAGGTCTGCCTGTGGGCCCTAGAAGCATCACAGCTCCACATCAGGGCAAAATGCATAGCTCCCATATAACCACTCCAGATACTTAGTCACCATGGAAAATAGGAGAACGCCTGCAAGACGTTTCAGCAGATCCCACTCTGGACACTGGTGTGTACAGAGGTACACAGTAATAGAGAACTCCAGCTACAGGATTAGGACTTAGTAGTACGAACTCCTGTCGTGGTTTAACCCCAGGCAGCAACTAAGCACCACGCAGCTGCTCACTACTCCCCCCCCACCCAGTGGGATGGGGGAGAAAATCAGGGAAAGAAGTAAAACTTGGGGGTTGAGATAAGAACGGTTTAATAGAACAGAAAAGAAGAAACTAATAATGATAGTGATAACACTAATAAAATGACAGCAGTAATAATAAAAGGATTAGAATGTACAAATGATGCGCAGGGCAATTGCTCACCACCCGCCGACCGACACCCAGTTAGTCCCCGAGCGGCGATTCCCCGCCCCCACTCCCCCCAGTTTATATACTGGGCATGACGTCCCATGGTATGGAATACCCCATTGGCCAGTTTGGGTCAGCTGCCCTGGCTGTGTCCTGTGCCAACTTCTTGTGCCCCTCCAGCTTTCTCGCTGGCTGGGGATGAGAAGCTGAAAAATCCTTGACTTTAGTCTAAACACTACTGAGCACCAACTGAAAACATCAGTGTTATCAACATTCTTCACATACTGAACTCAAAACATAGCACTGTACCAGCTACTAGGAAGACAGTTAACTACATCCCAGCTGAAACCAGGACAACTCCCTCCACAGTTGGTTAAGAAAGCAGGCATTTTCTGGGCTTAATTCCCAGTCTAATGTAGACATCTGCCAGAGATTGTATTAATAGCTCCGTGGAAGTGCCAATGTTTCTCTGTTAACTATGAAGAACTTCAGGCTTTAAAAGATATTTACCTTACAGAGGGCTAGAGCTGAGTTAGATTAACCCCTGCTGAGCAGTCGATACCTGACGGCTCCACAAATAGCCCTACCGAAGTGAATGTGATTGAGGCTCTTAGAATTTAGGACTTAGGTGTACTCACTGGGGACTGAGTAGATGCTCACAAGTTCACCTTGTTCTGGTGGCTTTGCGATCTGGTGGCAGCAATCATCAATGACCATCATGTACATGTCTTCTTGTTGGTTTTCTTGGGTTTTGCTGCTTCTGCACTGAATGTATGTCATGTACATGTCATTTCTGGTATATAAGAAATGGAATTCACTGTGTCTTGATGTCTGTAATACAGGTGCTCTGTGGAGCTGGGTTTGTTAATCTCCCATGGTAGCAATGGAGAGCTAGTCAAGGTGGTCAGTAACAGGCAGAATTCACTTGCTGAAACGCAAGTGCCTTGTGCCAAGTGAGATGCCCTGAACTCTCTAGGCATCTGCAAGGAGCTAACAGGTGTCCTAAGGACCAAGTTGTTCAGTCTTCTGGATGCTCCAGAGGACTCCAAAATGGCATTAGATTCATTTATTTCTGTATTGAATAAGGGATCTAGGAGCTACTCATAAGATCCTAAATTAGACCAAAAGGAGGCAGCTGGCCACCTGAATAACTCCCTAGACTCCACCTGACTAAGAGGCTGTCCAGAGAGAGGCACCTAGGGCCTTCACGTGAGGGTCTCAGGTATGGTGCAGGACCTATGGGAGACCTGTACTGGCATGTAGAAGAGAGGGAAGGCCTCCAAAGGCAGTGGATCCTTGTGTGCGGGCAACTGAATCCCACCCCAGGTCTCCGCTGTCTGTGGTGGGGTTCTTTGACACCTAGCTCACATGTCAACACCCACACTGAGAGCTTTTAAATTCAGGCAAGACTAACTCACTGCCGGAGCCTGATGGACAACTGACATTGCTATTCATTTGTATGGGAGCAAACCACGTTGCTGATACACAACCAGCTCTTAACAGTCCCTAGGACAATTGCCTTTGCTTTAAAGTGTGGGAAATTTTGCTTTCCTATTATATATTTAGACAGCATAAATACTATATAGGAACCCAAATGAAAACAGACTGAAATGAAAGTTGTTTTTCTCCTTAAACATTCAAGCCCATAAAATTTTCCAGTACATAATAGTAACTGTGTTACCTAAGGAGCTCCTACAGCAACTAAAGTAAAAAGCTAATTGCTTGAAGTGCATTGCCTTTTTTAATATAACATACCTGTAGTACTCATATATTAGAAGTGTGATATATATGCAGAAATGACAGGAATTAGAGAAACACATTTCTTCTGCTGAAAAAAGCAGCAATCTTAGAGAAAAAAATTCACTGCAGAATAAATGAACATGAACTTCCTTCTCCATGATCTCACAATGAATGTTAATGGGCTTAAAAATCAGAGAACATTTATAATCTTAGAAATAATATGTACATAAAAATCCTTTCAATTGTTATTCATTCATTCAGATGAAATCGAGCTGACCAAATGGACGTATCTAACCCTAGAGCTAGCCAAATAATGTATTCTTTACTGTCAGCTGAGAGAAATAGGTGCTTTCAGGGCACAGTCTTGATCTACTTTAAAAATCTCTGTCGGATTAAGACGCACTTGCACCCTTCAGTTCCTGTTTCTTGCCATTGACTGCAGAAGAAGAGTTCGTAGCTCAGACATGGATGCTGACGTCCTATGAGATGAATTTCATTCTCAGACTGCTTTATGGAGCTCACGGTCTACAAACCTGGATAGACTGTGAAATTACTGTCGTACGCCTTGATGGTATTTCTACTTCATTTGTTTTGGCAACAAGGGGTCACCCTGTGCTAGGCATTGAACATGTATTAAAAACATGTTCCTGTCTTGAACCCTTAATGAGATCTTTCTTTCAGGTGTTCTTTTCTTCTGAAGTAGAAGATGCAGGGTTCCCAATCATTGCTCATGGACTCTCTATGATTTTCTAACCATCCATTTGCACTATGGGAATGGAGTGATCCAGCAAAATTAATCGGCTGTTTCTGTAAAACATGATCTTCATAATATCCAACAGAGTCTGAATTGGTAACCTGTTTGCCCCACAAGGGAAAGAAGAGAAAGTTGACAGAGTCTTCCCCTTGTCACTTATGCTGGGCAATTCAGTTCAGATTACACCTCCGAGTGCAGAGTAGTAGAGAGGCAATGCTGCCCAGGGTACAGGACTCCCAGAGACTGTGAATGCTCTCCTCTTCACGAGGTACAGAGCGCTTTCGCAAGTAGCGATGGGACTGGAAAAACCATGGCTGTTTTTATCTGCAACTCGTCTCTCCCAGATTATAATGCCCACATTATTGGGAAAGAAAAGAGGACAGCTTCTGTCTTGATCCCACCAGCTCCTTATTCCCAGGCCAGCTAGAGTTCACCCAGGTAAAGACCTTTGTTGTTAGATGGAGAAGGGTGAAACCAGCTCCCCTCTGCCTGCAGAGAGAGGCCCAGCTTCATCACACTTTTCATCAAGTCACCCCTTGCTTGATAAAAATCAGTGTGGCAAAACTGAGTCCCTTAAAAATCTCTTTTATCGTGATATCAGCTGCATATAGACAGATAGGAGAGGGATTGATTGGAGAAAAAAATACTGCCTGTGTAATGTGCAGCAGCTCACTCAGGAATGTGACCAGCTGCAAATTGACTTGGTAATGTCCTGGGACAAAACCCCTAGAATTCTCAAGCTGGTTGTGGAAGCACTTTTAAAAAATCCTATTTCCCACAGGTTGTAATGCTGATTTATTTCTGTGCTAAAATGTGAAATAACACGGCTGGCAAACACTCTTTCAGAAATCTAGAAAATAGCTAATGATATATAGGGACATATTCTTCAATGTCATTTGTTTCTTAATGTCTCCCCATGGCAAAGGCGCCATAATCACTTCAAGGCCACTCATCCCCATGCTAAAACACTCTCTTGCCTCTCTCAGCCATTCGCTTTATCGGAGAGAAAACAGAGATTAGAATGGCATCATTGTAAGAAAGAAGAAGAGACCAAGATTTTGCCATGTCTTATAACCACCTGAAGATTTAACTCTGGCCTCCTGGACCAAATGACCAAGGCTGCCCTCTCACTCCAGGATATGAGCCGTGTTCTGCTGGTACTCAGTGGATGCTAAGGACGTGAGCAAGTTGCTGAATTTTGCACCCTGGTAGGTGCCCACACGCAGTCTAAAAGCTCTCCAGCAAATACAAGTGAACTTACCGGCCTTTCAGAAAGGGCTCAGCTGCTGCATGTTGACCACACAGCTGAGTTTAGACCCACATCTACATATCTTTTCCCCATTTGAAGCACCAAAGTGTCTGACACTTAGAAAATCCAAATTTGCTTTGCACTTTTTCAGGTAGCCGTGCCCTAAACCAGCCAGGAATGTTTTGTCATTTTTCACTATTAATAGTGACAAATAACAGGATTAACAACACTAAGGTTCTCTTTAGGATTTATTGCACTTCTGAATGCAATGACATCTGGTTTTAAGACCTTACTCCACTAGCTGTTGGCTTGCTGAAGTGTTTTCTAAAAAAGAAAGCAATACTCACACTATAATCCAGGCTAATGATGAACTTCCAGCAAGGAGTCCAAGGCTCAGCCTTCATTTGCACAATTCACCATTTAATTTTAATGGATTAAATTGCATAGTCAGGGGAAATGTGCACTGATAAGAACATACCTGTGAATGCTTCAGTCTCGCTGCACTGCTGGAAGTTGCCATAGTAACTTATCAGGATAAGTTAATCGAGCTTTGCCTGTTATCAGAAACCAGACGGAGCAAAGAATCCCAACTATGGATCTTTAGGCAGCTGTTAAAAGTCAGATTGAAGTTCAGCTAAAGTTAAATAGGGAAAAGACTCTTTCCCTATTTAGGAAATAGAATATCTGTCTGTCAGACAGAAATCTTAGGTGTAATACGTTGGTATAAAGGAATTACAGAGGAAAATGGGGAGATGATGCAGGGCAAGGAGTGTTTTAAATTTTTATTACTAATATTTAAATGTTTTTCTGGTTTAGAAAGCATGTTTATTTAAATAAGATTCTGATATTCCATATGGTTTGCTCCATTCCTTATGTGACTACCACATCGTATTTGCTTAGTCAAAGCAATTTTTCTTCTCTACTCAGTTTTATGGGGGTCAGCCCAGCATAGGAAAATTGAATTGTCCTAATTGTCTTTCATATGCCATCGTTTATAACCTCGAGGAACCTTCACTCACTTGCTTTTACACTACCTGTCTATGGCTGGGTGGTGATTTGTGGAGGAGAAAGGCAACATGATTTTCATGGGCCAATGTGGGGATCCATGCTAGATTAGCAAAAAACTTGTTTCATGGGCTATGACAGCCACCAAGAAAGTGATGCAGAGAAAGGTGCTGGATTTTTCCACCGAGGGTGCCCTGGAGCACAGGGAGGAAGGGAACAGTACGGAGAGGCCCCATGTTGTGACTCCACAGGCAGGGAGGTTCGAGGTGGCCATGTATTTCGGTTCTGGGAATTGGCTGTATGCTTACGTGCAGGTTCAGGGAACATCAAAGCTCCTGAGGTCTTTGCTTGGGGACACAAAGTGTGTTCTTGCCTCTTTCTATCCCCAGCAGCCAAAGAGGGCAAGAAGTAAAGTTTTCCTGTTTCCTCTATGCACATTCTTTAGTTTACCTATAGGCTTTGTGTGTGAAAGGCTATGACGATACGGCCAGTGCAAGAGGGTGCCTAGTGCCCTATGCCTACTGGCCTATATGATAAAGGACAGCAGCGTAGAGCTGCAGCCTGGTAGAGATATCCTACAGCTCTGAGTGCTGGCTGCCACCACGGGAGTAAGCTGCTACTCTGCACTGCAAATTCAGGGGAGGGAGACCAAAATCATAAGCCTTGGGTAGCTCACTTATGAATACAGAAGGAAAGCCAAGAGGTGCTTTTCACCAACACAGTCACCAGCTTTTAGCCTTTGGGGTGCATCATACAAGACAGCTTGAGCTAACTTTGCTCTTCATCAGAAGAGGTACTAATCCTGAAAGGATCCACGGGCATCAAATTAATTTGAATTTCAACAAGCTAATCAGAAAGCCCAAGGTTAGCCTGGCTTGCGAAAGTACTAAGCATCCATCTAGTTTCCATGAAGAGCACTCATCTGCACATTTTTCTTTTGATATTTTGCCAGGTTTTCCTAAGTAGGAAAATAAAATGAGATAAAATTGCTAAAACCACCTTGAAAGGAAGTGCAAACATTGCAGAGATTTGGCTTGCATAGTACATTTCTTAAAGGGCTGGAAGCCATCTGTAGGGTAATGTGAGGCAAGCTATATGTTCTGAAAATAATTGAACCCAAGAAGCATGTCAACATAAAAGGAGGATGGGTAAGTCAGTTCAGATAAAATAAAAAGTCACTCTACCTTTTCTCCCACACCTGATTGAATTCAAATATTTTGCATGTTGAAAAAATCAGGGGACCTTTTTCTTATTTATTTTTATGGATACAATCCTTTTTAGGGTTCCTGACAAGCTGAAGGATCTATTGATCTAAGAACTGTACAAACACATAGCTTTTGCACCAAGAACGTGAGTCAGAAATTAATTTAGATCCTGCCCACCCCAGCCCTTGGCCATCAAATCATATTTCCTTTGAAAAGCAGGCAGGAGATATGAATAAGGCAGATAATTCTTGTATGTTTCTTCTTTATCTGGTTTTGGTCAGGACTAGAAACAGAAATAAGCAAATAAATGAAGTACAGTAAGCTTCTGACCTAGTCTGCTATCTCAGGTTGAAGCTGGATTGTGGCTGTGTTTTACAGATTTCAAAGCTTCAGAAAAATTAAGTACTCCAGTTTTGGAGTGGTTCTGAACTGCATTCTGAAGTGCATCTTAAAGGAAAAAAAAAAAAAAAAAAAAAAAGAAAAAATCATAGCTGGGTATCTCCTTGCTTTGATGCATAACCCTGCAGAAGCTGGAACACATCTGTAGGTCTGCATAGTCCAGGCAAGAGTCCTGGAGAATGTCGCTCCCAGTCAGAAACAAACTTGCAGAAGGATTGCTCTGAGAGCAGTCTACTGATTGGTGTGGTGCTTTGCTGAAACCAGGACAACCTTTCCAGTTCTTCTCTATTTCTGGTGTTTGAATAACAGCTTTCAGCTTCTCTGCTTGCATACTGTAAGCCAAATCTTAAAGAAGTTATAGTCACAATGGTAAAGTTCTCCTGGATTTTAATGATGTAACCTGTGGTCTCCTTCATTTATTTTTTCTTTTTGTAACTCTTTTGACACAGCTTTGACTTCGTCTTGAACCTGCAGTGGAGTTCTAGCCCTTTGCTTTTTCCATCACAGGCTGTAGCTATGCATAAAGTAGCTAAGTTATGAATTTAGCTTCATGAGCAGTTGTACTGCAGAATAAAATAAGACAGGCAAAGAACATGTAAGAAACAAAACTTGTTTAGATGTAAGTGCCTTTGATCAGCAAATGTGGCAAGGGCATGGGAAAATAAATAGGCTTATCTTAAAATAGGACACAATTTAAAGTCATTCCCAGTGTGAAACTATTCTCTTTGCACAGCTGAAACATAAATGATGTAGGATCAATGTTAGAAGTTGGCTAGGCTATTCTAAAAATGAGCCTGTAGAAACCGCGCTAACTGATCACTGCCAAAGAGTTTACTTGTCGTATGCCTCAAGACAGAGAAATTGAAAGAGCATGTAAAACTAGGAGCAAGTTGATGAAGAAATTAAACTACAAAATGACAGGAAGAAGATAGGAAACGTAATGACCAGTATAGGCTGGTTCAACTGGTTGTTTGAATTAAAATGATTATATATGCAGCCTCAGGAAATAAAAGCTCTCATTCCCTTCAACAGAGTTTATAAAGTTTTGCTCCAGTAATGAAAAATGGAAATAAGCCTCTCTAATGAATTATAGCAATTATCTCTCTGCTGGGGCAAGGCAAGTCTGAATCCTGTCATATTCCACCAAGAAAAGAAGCCCTGTGTGCTGTTATTCACCACACACCTCAAGAAATTCAACATTTTCTTATTATTTTTTCTCTGAAGCACGAGGGTGCTCAGCTGCCACTCCATGGCACTTCTGGATTTCACGCTGTGCGTAGCCTTCAACTTCACTGGGGTGTGTTTGCACAGGGAGCTCTCTGTGTATGAGCAGCAGGTTGACATGGAATTAGATTGATTTCTTACACTGTTACAAGGCAGTAATTTGTTCATGGATTATGAATCTGGTTAAAATAAAATCCACGTTGTTTCTCACTTATGGATCTTAGCTGATTTGTGCAAATCATATTTTAAATGAAAAATTTCTCTTCTATGCCGCCTGTCATGGAATGTAAGAAAAGTAATACTAGTGTTTCTTTTATCTAGATTTCCTGGTTGTTGTTATAGAGATGGCATAAGTGATGTGTCAAGGTGAAAGGACTAGTACTAAGATTATATCCATCTGTACTCATTCCTCTACAGATAGGAAAGCTGTGAGTACTTCATTTTACCATACATGTGCATTTTCTCACACACAAAATATTTACATTCAAACTGGCTCAAATGCATTTTTGTTCAAAATCATTATCTAAAAATTGAGGAATTTTCCCATTAAATTATACTTGAACTGAGCAAAAAGTGAACTAGTGTAGGTCAATAGCATTCATTGCAGGTCAAAAATTCTCTTATCTCTTGGACCTTTTTCCAAAGAAAAAGCATATTTAATGTGTCCCCCTCTGCACAATTAAGTTGATGTCTACCTATAGTAATAAAAACTCAAATATGTTGTCTGGGAGATCACTGTTGAGGGATTAATACAAGCTCTTCATTTGTGATGCACCACAGCTACGCTGGAGCATTATTTTTATGCAACATATTAAATCAAAAGCATTTGGAGCATCTGGGATGTCTTTATCTGAATGTTTTCATGTGATGAAAGTATAGATTTATTTGTATCATATAGGTATATCACATATACATATAGCTGAGTTTTTCGGACTTGCAGACTGAAAACTTCACAGCCTAAACAGAGATGTTTTGAGCACCCAGGAAAGAAAATTTTGAACATCCCATGTCTGTACCTCCGTTCAACAGAGAACAACCTCTACAATTAACTGTTTAAAGCAGACAGAGCCTCTTCTCTCTCTTTCTTTTGACAGTGATAAACTCTTTGCATCATAAACAGCCCTAGCCATAAATCTCACTTAAGGCCAATGCTGTGCATCATCTCATTGTCAGTATTCAGCCACACCACCCTGCACTAGCAGGCTCCGAGCTCAGATCCCAGGATTCATAGTCACTCATAAAAACTGCATCAGGAGCTTTTGTCCTGACACACCAGGATGACCCTGATTTCTGAAGGCAAGGCAGGCATCATCCTTCAGGGTGAGTGTTCCCAAATGGTGGCTGGGAGAGCTGCCCTCCGAGAACCTTGGTGTGCCTGTGGCCACCAGCTAATCAAGAGGCTTATAACTGCCAGGGAGAAAAAAAAAACAACAAGCAGAAGAGTTGTCTGCCTTGGGAGTTTGCACAGCTCATTGTACTGTAAAACAGGGAGAGCTGAGAAGACTGAGACTGGCTTATTTCCAGTTCATTTCCATGATACTTTATTGAAATGAAAATATGCCTAAAAGCTGCACAGTGTAGAAGAGGGGCAGACCCCCGAGGCTTTCATCTGAGGAAAGCGGAGTCTTTCTAGGACAAGACTTCATCCTGCGGCCGCTGTTTTATCCCTGTGGGTCTACTTGTTATTACTGCCCACGAGTAACCTAGTGGCAAGTTGCCATCTCTTTCAGGTCTCTCCTTTTTTCCCTCTCCTTATGCAAAGGCGTTAATGGTTTCTGATCACTCAAGGAGATATCGCTGCTCTTTTCCCTCCAGTTTTGAACTTTACAATTAAAAAATGTGTCATGGGTCAGCTCTGTGCTCTGCAGTAACACAGACTAAAAGTCAGAAGCCAGCTCTGAGTGAGCTGGTGTACCTCTGCCACCCAGCACCGTGCCGCACCGTGGGAAGCTGCCAACTTGGGTCCTAGAGGTAATAAAGATATTTCAGCACCGTTCTGCACCTCTTGACCTGCCTCTCCACAGGACTAACTGGTTCAATTGACATGGCTCTTATTTACATCCAGTCCCCAGGTCTGTAACGAGCTTGGCTGGGCTTATCTCGAGAATCTCTGACTGCCGTTTCGTAGCTGTGCCCCGTGTCCATCCTCTTCCACATTCATTCCTCTCCAAACAGCACAGAGTTTCTGTGTCAATTCTTTCTCATTTATACCTTTTGTCTCTCCTAGAGAGACATATTTTATACTGTCAAGGTTGTCTGTTAGCAGGCAGTCCTGCACCCAAATCTGTGCTGTCCAGGGCCTGGGTTTGATGTGTAAATTACATATGAACTTGCCTAACTTCAGCAGCCTAAAACACAAAGATGAGCCCAAGCTGGGCGTCTAGGTTTCCTGTAAAGTCAGCACAGCCATCTAGTCCATGTGCTTTCTCAAGGTAGGTTGAACTGGCCTCTAGAAATGACTACAGTGGGAATCCAGACAACTAGGCTAGCCTAAATTTTTACTTTTCAATCAAGTGACTAGACTTAGGTGAAATGAATGCTGTTTGCAGTGAATAGCAATAGCATACAACAACAAGTTTTGGTTCTTTAAATGCCTTAGTCCTCCAAACAGTGCCTTTAGAGGTAGTATGGCTGTGGCTATGTTGCTGTCTTAATCACAGCTGGGAGTTTTCGCTGGTGCTGCAGCCAGGTGCCTCCACTTGCCATGGCATGGGCATCACCGTAGCTGTATGGACAGTCAGTCTCCAGTGGGTCCAGGAGTGTTCCTGGTAATTTTAACTTATTGAAGAAAAAACTAATAGGCTAGGCCGCAGAATGTAGGTGCAGTGAAGTGTGCTGTTGGATCCCTCATGCTTCAGTGATGCTTCTTCTGCCCATGTTTCTTCTTCTTAAAAAAAAAAAAAAAGACCAAACAAGCACGCAAAAAAAACCAAGAAAACAACCGTCTGTAGATGAAGTTAGTATCCAGGGATCTTAGTCCACAGATGCAGTGAAATGGGGAGAGAGCACCAATGATTTCTCTAGTGTGAATAGTGCAGGATTCAGTAGGAAAATAAAATTACAGAGGGACAGATATCTGGTGATTTTGAAAAAACAGAGTTTGCCCAGTTATATCAAAGTACTGGAGAGCATATAATAGGTCATCAGATAAAGAGTGAGAAAAGTAAATGTACTGGGAGCTTGTGAAAATACTACAGAATTTTCTCCCAAGCTAAGGTAGACAACTAAGAGTTTTGACTGCAAAAATCAAAAATAAAACGAAATTATTTCTGAATATATGGCTCAGTTACATAAATCAAAAGGGCATTGACATGGACAAGAAACTAAATTACAATATTAAGCATATGAAATTAAGCAACCCAAAATGGTTATTGACAGAGGCTGATTTGATATTAAAATATATACTAGAAATTACTGCACCACTATAAGTCACTTCAAAAAAAGAAATACATTTTGTGATGCCATTTAAGCAATAGAGTTACTTAAATAGTCAGAATCCCTATATAGAACTTATGATTCAAGGACAACCTTGTAGAAAATGCAAAAATCTTGTGCAGGTCACTAGAAAAAAAAAACAAAAAAAAACCAAAAACAAAATACAAGAATGATGCCATGAAGGCAACAGTTTGCAGATGACAAGACAGAACATCTCTGCCTGCTATTGTTTTTCAGAGATAATCAATCAGTTTTGTAATAGAGCTTAACACATCCCTGTTATTTGAAGTGACAATACTCAGCATCCTGCTTTAAAATCTTCCTCTACAAAACATGGAAAAAACCTATATTAAAAATATTAAGAATGGAGACAGATTTTTAAAGATACATAGGTACTTCCTGCCCTTTTATTTCAAAAAGAAGTATCTGGACTTACTGGCTGGCTGACTGACCTCAGCAAATAGAGGGATTCACCACCAAAACAGTATGTTTCCACACAGCTGTGGTCCTCTATATAAACATATCTTCCTGCAGGACTCTGTGCATACCAGTGACAGGTCTTGCAGGTGGTTTTATTGGTAGAACTCAGTATGAGTTTTGCAGGTAGCACAGACTGGTCGCATAATAAATACTTTATAGACTAGGACAGGCCAAGAGAATGCTCTAAGTCACTTATGATTTTAGTCCATTTAGATAAAATGTGTTTTGATAGAGACAGATACAAGGTCATGTATCTGGAAACAATGACTACCTGCCAGACCTATAAAATGTGAGACTATCTGGCAAGGGAAAGACTTAAGAGAACTGAGGACATAGCAGGAAAAGGCAAGGTAGAAACTTCCAGCTGCTGCAGCAAAAACGGTTAGTCATCACACATGCAATGGTAAGGAGTAACTAAGGATTTATGTCTTTGTCTGAATATGGAACTGATGGGTCTATTTATAACACTGAATAAGAAAGGCCTGGGGGTGTGATCAAGGGCTGGACCACTGATTGCCCACACTGCTTACGCATTAATTCATTCCCCATCACAGTTTTGGCCCACATCGATAAATACCCTCCAAGATATGGACATGGTTTGAAGGATATCAGGAACCATTCCCAAAAGCCAGCAGTTTGGGCACAAAGTCAACCCACTTTTGACCTCCCAATCCAGCATATTCCTCCAACGCTATCTTAGCATCTGCTGTCCCAAAATCACCCTCAGAATACTTTGCCCAGATACCTGGCACTCCTCAGGTTATGTATGTAACACATGGGCCATGGGAAACCTGGGCCAAGTGCTGTGTAGAACAGATGCAGTGAGTTTCTGCCACTTGGCATCAGGGCCAAACTCTTGAGATCATTTCTACAAAGAGGCACGTATTTTTTAAATGCAGACTTTAACAAGGATGGGGAAAAGTCAGAACAGTATGAGCCATACGTAAAGGTTAGAAAAAAATGCCTTACAAGGAAAGGCTTAAACTTAAACTTAAAACTTCTCCTCTTAGGTTATCAAAAGAGATCATGAAGTGACTTGGTGGTTGGGTGTATGTACCTCCAAATCGAAAAAGTCCAAGTGCTAAAAAACTTAATCTAAATGAGAAATAATAAGTGCCTGTGGTTGGATGGTGAAGTTAGAAAAATGTACCTTTGGAATAAGACATTTGGTTTAACGATGAGGATGGCTAACCACATGAGCAGACTCCAGCAGGGAATAGCGGGTTCTCCCTCTGTCATTTTCTGGTCATTTTCCATCTTTAGTAAAATTCGGGGGCAATGGGTGAAAGTCCTTTTGCAAGAGGTTAAGTCTGTGTTCTGTCTATCTGTAACATCAACAAATCCAGAGCTGTTAATTCAGAAGATAAAGAGTTAACTGGGAATATTCTTTCCAGCAGAATGGATAAAACTTGAAATAGATCTTGATAAAAGGTTCACTGCTTATATATTAGTACAGCAGATCCCAAAGCAATGTGTAATGCATTCTTGGCATAGCATACAGCTTAGTAAGCAGTGAAGCAGTGGCTCTATTCTGTGCTTATTCCATTTTTCAAGTCAATTTAGTAGGTCATTCCAGATAGAGTGCATTACGGTAATCCAGTCTTGAGTTGACAAAGGTATGTGGCAAGGTTTTACTGGAGTGAAGAGGTTGTGTTTGCCTTTTCAGGCATAGATGGAAATATTATTTGGGGCTATAATTGCAAGCTAGGCATGCAGGAGACTCTTAAGATCTTAGAACACACCTGAATGGCCACCTGCCACCTCCCAGAGTACCATCGCACTCTTTCCATTTTGATGCTGATATAATATTTGATAGCATTCACACCTGCTCTTCCCAGTTCACCCAAGCTGTCTCAGGTGATCTGTAATACATCTGAAGACAGCTAATCGTCTTCTGGCTGTCTCGCTCACGGGAGTACTCAGTTAGTTGGCTTATTGCACCAGCCGGAACCAATGGGACAGATATGTGAAGTTCATCAGCAGGCTGTGTGCAGGCCTCCCCATGCCATCTACTGACTCCCCCAGTTCCATTTTGAGCTAGCTCAGTTGTTTCTTTATTGTGCCTGGAATGCAATGCATTCAGAGCTGGAAGTAATCCCCAAGCTAGAAATAAAATGCTTGACTTTCCTATTTCAAAGGAGGGCTGCTAATTAGGTAAAAATCTCACACCATTTTATTTATATAGAAAGCAAATTTGATTTTGAAGCCACTGAGAAGCAATAACCACAGAACTTTATGATGTCACTGTTAAAGAGATGTTTTTCAGGCTTTATTTATGACCTAATATTATACAAACCACCTGCAGTCTTGTGGGCATATAGGAATACCAACTAAGTGCAGGGAAATCAGATGCCGTCTGAAAAAGTAGTTTGCTCTGTGATCACCACAGGCTGGTTCCAATAGAGGACTCATGTACTTGCAAGTTATGTCGCACAACGCCAAAACTTTCAAGCAGCTGGATCCCAGTGCTGAGCCCAAAAAATTGAGGCAAATGGATTGGCATAGGAAGCCAAAGAAGCTCAGAAGTATGATTTAAAAATACGTGTGCTGAGTAGGTGGTGAAAGTGCATTGACAGGTAACAGAAAATTTAAGCACTGGAGTATATCCAAGCCTACCTTACTTTTGTAGCCAAGTTGCCTTCTGAGGGCAGAAATATACATTAGGGGTCACCCTTTCTGCTCCAAATACAACTTGCCATAGCGACTGCACACCTCAGTATATAAAAATATACTAACCGTGGTTCCAGCACTGCCTTGCAGAGTGGGCGACATACCCACTGTGCCCACGTTTCTAGTTGGCTGGGTTTAGGTGGCTCCA
>NW_010973220.1:5676490-5681992 GCF_000737465.1 Haliaeetus leucocephalus
AGCTCTGCCAGGTGGTTGTACCGTATCTCACAGCTTATTTTGGCTATCAGTAGCCTCCTGTCACACATAACCCCATGCAAAGTCAGCTTTCCTCTGTGTAAGGCCTAAAACAGAGAACAGAGAACCTCTGGGCAACGAGTAAATTTCTCCCAGGTACTGTATGCTGTAGCACCTCGCAACCATGCAAAGCCTTCGTTTGATTTTTAAGGGCTTTACTTTTGAAGTGATTTGGGTTATTTGGAGCCTGAAAGGTAGACGCTGTGTCCAGACACTTCTCTTCTTGCAACACTTAAAATCCCTTGTCCCAGGAGGGAGAACAAGCCATCCCCCTCATCTCCACTCAGGGCAATGTTCAAAAGTCTTATTTATATATACATCAGCTTAAATCTCAGCTTCAAGTGGTATGACCTAGCTGCAAAACCTGCCAACTCCCAGATGTTCTTTGTCTCCTGCTGTATACTTATCTCTCTGAAGACTACCCTGGGTCAGGGGATGCCAGCGATTACCCATATTTCTTTCCTATGTTCAAAGCAATCATTTTAAAGCTGCACGGTCTTCCTCACAAGCCCTTGTCTGGGTCTTGTCTAGGTCATATATTACTACTCGGTATGAAAACTGCAGAGTCTTGCTAGATTGACTATAAAATACCCGCAGGTTGCTGCAGGTTTTTGATTTGTTGCACAGTACTAGATGAAAATCCTTTCAGCTAAATATGAATGAAGACTCAGGGTTTATATAGCGGCCATCCAAGAAGAGAAGGTCGTCATAACTCTACCTTCTGAAAAGAAAATGAGGGCTAAAGGAGTGTAATTAAGAATTTTTTCTGCAAGTAGTAGGACAGCATTGAGTAAGCTCCGTACTTGAACAGTTTAAGGTAGTGATGGCAACCATTGACACTTATGCCGTGCTTGCTGCTGAGAGGTATTTGGGCTGGTCCCAGCAGTAATGACCCCCACTGCTTTTTAAAAATAAATTTGTCACCAGCTGACAAAAAAGGTGCACTATTAGTGCTTTAAGAGAAAGGGAATGGCTTACAAGTCTTTATCTTTGTAAACCTGAGAGAGACTCTGTGCTCTTCTTTTCGAGGATTTATCATCAGAACCAAACACGATGCGTAATGACTATGCTGTGAAAAACACCCAAGCAACATATGAAGATCCATCACGTTGCTAACACGCACAGATAACTAGGGTAAAGCTACTCCTTCCCAGGCTGGTTGGCAGCACGTTTCAGAAGAGGCAGGAGGACTCCTATCCAGCTGAGGTCCAACTGCCCCCACGCAGAGCAAGTGGAGGGTTTCTGGAGGCTCCCACCTGAGCTGCTCCTCAGGACCCATGGCATCAAGGCTTCTGCTACCAGAGAGGCTTTTTTCCAGTTCTTTACCCCCCACCTTGTCCCAACACTCTTCTTACACATCCAGACAATCTCGGATACATCACAGAAGAATAAATATTGCAGATTTGGGCTGGATTTATTTTGTATAGCTGCTGCCACCAGCTGTGTTTGCTGTACAATCTGCTGGCCACAACCACTGCCCTGCTGAGCTATCTCTACCCAGCAACTCCCCCGCAGGGCTTTGGTTCTCTTAGAACAGCATCATTAGCAACAGGATTTTCACATAGGCTTCGCAACAAAAGAGAAATTTCCTTTGCCCTTCTTAACAAAAATTAAATAGCTACAAACTCTGAACCCTTCTAACAATGACGGTCTCATCCTACCGATTAATGCAGGATATGGCAGATATTAAGGTGCATTTGGCTTGGTTTGACAGCCAGTATGTTTCTAAACGCATGGGCTGCAGCTCTGGTTCTGCACCCAAATACCTCAATTGCCACTAAAGCATTAACACACCTTGTCTCGCCTAGTCAGAAGCCTACAGACCAGCCAACAGTTCCCAGGGAGCTCTCTCCCATCCCTGTATGAAGTGCTGCCACCCAGCCTCTTCGCGCTTCCAAGGCTTCCCAAAAATAGCTTACACAGAGAATAGAAAATTGTCAACTTTTCACGTTTATAAAGCACCTGGGTGGTATAATTCTCCAGAAGGCATTACCCACACAAATGGAATTAGTTTCATTCATGGATCTAGTTAAAAAATAGAGAGTAAGTTGGATTTTTTTTTCTTTTCAAATTTAATTTCTAGGGTGACAAATGACAAGATTATGATTATTATAGCATTATTATTCCCACATCAAAGAAAACTAAGACATGGTATATCTCCATGCAAGAACATAAGGCCTGTACACACTCCTTCCATACGGTATTATTTATCATCACAATGGCTACATACAGATATAGGAAGTATATTTACCACTCAAACATGATAATCTTCTCGAAAGAAATTGAGTAATTGGACTGCTTTGGAAACAGATATGACTTGTTAGTGCATTTCCAAGTTCCTATTTCAAATTACCAATTGCTTATGGCCAAATGTAAATTCATTAAGTATGACAAATTAACAGAGTTCAGTGATAAACAGCCTTAGGAGAATAGTGAACACAATCATCACAATCACACAGAAAGCTATTGGTGAGATCTTCATGCCAAACAGCTTTGAATGTCTTCAATACTAATTTGTCACCTACATAGACTACATAACAGTGACAATATCTTCCTGGTTACAGTATTCAGACATCGTCAGAAGTGTAGGTGACAATGAAGAGACACCCTTGCCAACAGCAAATCTTTTCAGAGAGAAGTCAGATAGTTCTTACTGCATGTTAAAAGCTACGCTTCATTTTTAGGAGGATTCTATGTCTATAAGAGACATTAAGTCGGGTAGCGTATGATCATGCTGGTGGCAGAAAACCCTCTACTCTGTGATTTCCCCTTGACTCTCATGCATTAACATGAAAATGCCAGGAAATGCAAGAGAGAGATGGTTTTTAATGGTATCCAGCTCTTCTGGCATTGCAAACTCAGTACTGGACCTCCTTTTTGTTAGAATCACTCCAGAATTTTGTCAGAAAAATTCCTGAGATACAGCTTTCATTCCCTGCATTTTCACTCCCTAGTAAGTATGCTTGCATCAAATTTTAGCAAGAGATATCAAGTAATATCTACCCCCTTTAATTTTCCTATGCTCTTTTTAGGTTTCTCACACGGAGAGTATGGTCTTTTCTCTAAAAGAATATAACTGAACTATATCCTTCTCATCTGTCCCCATTACCCATCCTGTCCAATTCCCTTCTTCTCAGAAAGAAAGAATAGCGGAGACCATTTTACATTTCAGGCACTAAGTGCTTTGATTCACTGTTTGAGATTCAGATTGGTCACTAAGTAATTCTTCTGCTAGGTCAGGGTACATGGTTTGGAGCTCTTGTCCTCAAAGGTGCACGTTTTCAGAGAGATATAAATTCTTTTGATATCATTTGTGTAGTCATCTGCACTTGTGTCTGCTGGTGCTTGTGGCCCATCTGTATTTCAAAAGACTTGGAATTGTTTTAGCATTTAAAAGGGTCCATATAAGGATCATTAGCAATCAATAAACAGACTCTTTCAAACTTTTCCTCATGGTAAATGAAAAGTGTGTAAAACTCTAAAAGGCATTGGAGCAAAGCTTAATCCTTGGACACTGCATATATTAACCTCTACAAAGACTTTGATCAAATCCTTAAATGTCACCAGCCTCTTTTCTGTTTCTTCTGGGTCATATAACATCAGACACAACATGAGAATTGACCTTTATTGTTTGCAGGCGTGCCTGAGGATATTTACATCATCCAGACACAGCCCAGAGGTGCCAGTCTCTGTTCCTTAAAAGATCTAAATAACTCACAGCGGATGGGAAGCAGAATTGCATACTCATAGAATAATTTAGATAGAAGCAACTTCTGAAGGTCATCTGATCCACCTGCCACCTCCCCTTCAGATCTCCATTCGGTTCAAAGCAGGGACAGCTTCAAAGACAGGCCTATCTGCAAGTTAGATCAGGTTGTTCAGGGCCTTGCTTCTGTCAAGTTTTGAATATCTCCAAAGATGGAGATACCACAAACTGGCTCAACAGTCTGTTCTGATATTCAGCCACCTTCATTGCGCAAAAAAATTTCCTAACTTCTAATTGGATTTTCCCATATTGCTGCTTGTATCCACTGTCTCTCGTTCTTAGGCTGTGGATCTTCAAGAAGAATCTGGCTCCGTCTTCTTTGTCACCTCCCATTAGGTAGCTGAAGGCAGCAATAAGATCCCCTCTTTGCTTTCTCTTCTTCAGCCTGAACAATGCAGCTCTCCTGTCCTCACACGTCATATGCTCCAACCCCCTGACTATCTTGCAGTTAAAAGTAGTTAGAGGTTTGTATGGGGACTCCCTTCTTCCCTCCCGTGACAGTGAACACAGCAGTCAATGAATGCATTGCTACTAGGGTAGAGAATTCATTTGGCCAGACATGGGAAAGAGAGCACAAACTCCCCAATTCTTTGCCCCACAGCAGCATTTCAGTACACAGCACAAGCAGCTTTCCCGCCTCGTCCATCAAAATCAGCCCTTACCTTAACACTGGACAGCATGGAAATAGCATATTCATAGACAAAAGCAAAAGCAAAATACAGTCCCCTTAGTTTTACACCAAAGCCAATCGTTTGATAACAATGTATGCACTGTAAGAGCACTCGATAACAATGGTGCACATGCCCACAGAGAATACCAGCTGGAAATCTCCACAAGTATTTTCTCCGCAGATCATGAACAGGAGCTCTGAAGTTTGATTATTCTGTTCATTTTTCAGAAGTGGAGGTGTCTAGCCGTGAACCCCTCAGTAGGCAGCACGAGCAAGATGAGTCAATTTTTGCTCAAGGGGCATCAGAGCCAGAACACCTTTCTAATGCACTCTCAGGTCAGTTAATATCTGCAACCCCAGTGGTTTCCGCACTGCTGAGGGCTCTAAGGAAAACCATATGGGACAGAACAACTAGTTCCTCCAGTGTGGAACTCAAAACCATCTTGCCCACAAAGCACCTGACCCGTCAGTGCGTCCTGTGGGGCCCCAAAATATGCCTTCTCCGCTGTCAAATGGATATGCAGGAGAGCCAACTCCCATTCCAATTCATTGTTTCTGGCTTAAAACAAGAGGAACGTGAAACGCGCTTCACTCACTACCATTCGTATGTCACTGCTGCTGTTGCTCTCCCTTGCCAAGCAGGCACTGCTGGGAAAGAGTCTCCAGTGAGTAAATGCCTGCACACCCCCACTTGCAGAGCAAAACACATACAGAGATAACGCATGTCAAAGACCTCCAATTACTGAACAGGTAGGTAACTTTCCTCTTAGCACACCGCACGATTGAGTCCTAATTGAGCATCACATTCCTCCTGGATGCAAAAGCAAACCATTATGGACAAACGAGTCAAAAAGCCAAAATAAAAATCAGTCAGATAGCTCAAGCACACCTGACAGAGCTATTTAAAGGATTCTGACCATTAGCTATCACTGCAGTGATATCACTTTTCATACTGACGTGAAAGGTGGCAGAGGAGCTATTTTCTCAGTCTCTTGCTTCTTCACAAAAG
>NW_010973221.1:0-1108 GCF_000737465.1 Haliaeetus leucocephalus
CCACTCACCCTACGGGCCCAGGGGGGCATGGTGTGGGTGGCGGGGGAGCGGTGGTGCAGGTTGAGGACGCCGACGCTGAGGATGACACAGAGCGTGAGCAGCACGAGGGTCCCGGTCAGGTAGCGCCCGATGAGCGGCACGGCCAGCGAGGTGGCCGGCACCTTGTCCGCCAGCAGCAGCAGGAACACCGTCAGCGTCAGCAGCGCGAACAGCGACAGCGTCATCTTCTCACCTGCGCCGGCAGCCCAGCCTCATGTGAGAGCCCTCCTCGTGCGAGAGCCACGGGTATCCCCGTGCAAAGCCCCGGTACGTCCCCTGCTGCGAGCACCCCCCCCAGACGAGCCCTGCACCAACAGGGGTGCCCCTAACGCAACCCTCGTGCAAAACACCCGTGCGAAACCCTCGTGCAAACGCCCCAGCTAACCCCATGCAACCCCCTGTGCAAATCCCTCGTGCATCCTCCCCTGTGCAAACACCCCAGGTATCCCCATGCAACCCTCCCCGTGCAAAATCGTTGTGGAAATGTCACAGGTATCCCTGTGCAAAGCCCTTGCGTAAAGCCCGTGTAAACCCCCGTGCAAAAGCCCCGTGCAAGCCCCATCTCCACCCTGCGAACACCGATTCCCCGCGTGCCGCACCGGCATCGGGGGGCAGGTAGAAGACGACGACAGCCAGCAGCGTGATGAGCACGCAGGGCACGAGGACGTTCACGATGTAGAAGAGCGGCTTCCGGCGGATCACCAGGTAGAAGGTGACGTCCTCATGCGAGGGGCTGGCGTGGTGGCGGCCGGAGCGGTGGCACAGCTCCCACTGACCGTTCTCTGCGCGGCACCGCCTTGCACGAGGACTCGTGCCGAGCGCCCCGTGCAAAGCCCTGTGTGACCCCCCGCCCCCGTGCGACGCCCCCGCGCACCCCCTCATCCTCGTGCAAGGACCCCCCAGCACTCACCCTGGAAGTCGGCGGGCAGGACGGCCTGGGCCCCCCCGCCCGGGGTGTCCCCCCCCGCCAGGCGCAGCCCCACCTCCTCGGGACCGTAGGAGCCCGAGCGGAAGACGAGGGAGCAGTTCTGCCAGTCGAAGGGGAAATGCGGGGCCTAGGGGGGGGGGG
>NW_010973222.1:0-1129 GCF_000737465.1 Haliaeetus leucocephalus
GAGGGGGGGCTGGGACCGGGGGTGTGGGACAGGGCCCCCCGGGTGACCCCCCCTGCCCCAGGAGCTGCCCTGCTCAGGGCAGCGCTGCCTGGGCTCGCTGGTGCTGCCACGGCCACTGCTGGCCCCGGTCCCTGAGGGTGCCCGTCCCGCCGAGGAGCTGCTGGGCCTGGCCCGGGACTTCATCACCCAGTACTACCTGTCCCTGCGGAGGTGAGCGGGGGCAGCGGGGCCCCCCCCACATCCCCATCCTTGCCCAGAGCTCCCCACTGTCTGGACCTGCCCTGTTCCAGGGTGCCCCACAGCCCCATCCCTGCCCCAGAGCATCCCTCAGCCCCATCTCTGTCCTGGGGCACCCCACATTCCCATCTCTGCCCCAAAGTACCCCCATAGCCCCCGCCCCAGCCCCGCACAAGATAGATCCCCCAAAGCCCCAGCCCTGCCCGGGGCACCCTGCAACAGTGCAGGGGGTCTTGGCAGGGGAGGAGTGTGCTGAGGTGTGGGGGTGTCCGCAGGGAGAACTCCCCGGCGCACACCCAGCGGCTGCGGGAGGTGGAAGCCGCCATCAGGGCCACTGGCACCTACCAGCTGCTGGAGCCCGAGCTCGTCTTCGGGGCCAAGCAGGCTTGGCGCAACGCCGCGCGCTGCGTGGGACGCATCCAGTGGAACAAGCTGCAGGTGAGGGCAGGGGGCGACCCATGGTGCCAGTGGGGACCCCCCACCTCTGCCCCACAGCTGGGGGTCACCCTGGGACATCTCCCCATGTTCTCCTCTGACCCTGTCCCGCAGGTGTTTGATGCCCGGGACTGTGCCAACGTTGGGGAGATGTTCAGCTTCCTCTGCACCCACATCCAATATGCCACCAACCGCGGCAATATTCGGTGAGAGCCCGGCCCAGCCACCGCGCTTGCTGCTGGCCAGACCCCCCACCCAGGGCAGAACAGCCTGGCCCCCCACAACCAGTGGGGGTGTCGGTGACATCCCACCCTGGCCCCCGCCCCAGGTCGGCCATCACCATCTTCCCCCAGCGGACGCCGGGCCGTGGCGATTTCCGCATCTGGAACACACAGCTGATCCGCTACGCTGGGTACCGGCAGCCTGATGGCTCCGTACTGGGGGACCCAGCCAACGT
>NW_010973223.1:0-935 GCF_000737465.1 Haliaeetus leucocephalus
CACCTCCTCGAAGGCCGGGTCCCAATCCTGCGCCGTCACCACGTGGGTCACCGAGTCGTTCATGTAGGGGGCCAGAGTCCTGCGGACCAGTACGGACCAGTATAAACCAGTACGCACCGAGGTAAACCAGTACGGAGCGGTACAAACCCCTACAAACCAGTACAAGCCCATGCAAACCGGTATAAACCAGTATAAACCTGTACAAACCAGGATAAACCAGTATAAAACCGTACAAACCCATACAAACCAGTATAAACCCGTACGAACCCATACAAACCAGTATAAACCTGTACGAACCGGTATAAACCAGTACAAACCTGTACGAACCAGTATAAACCCATACAAACCAGTATAAACCACTATAAACCCTTACAATCCAAGGTAAACCTGTACAAACCCATCTAAGCCAGTAGGAACCAGTATAATCCAGTACAAGCCCCCCTAAACCAGTACAAACTGGTATAAGCCGCTACAAACCCGTATGACCCAGTACAGCCCAGTACAACCCCTCAGTCTGACCCAGTACAGTACAAGCTCCCAGTACAGCCCAGTCTGATCTCCCAGTACAGCCCAGTATAACCTCCCAGTACAACCCAGCATAACCCAGTATAACCTTCCAGTACAACCCAGCACAACCTCCCAGTACAGCCCAGCATAACCCAGTATAACCCAGCACAGCCCAGTATAACTCAGCACAGCCCAGTACAACCCAGTATAACCCAGCACAGCCCGGTATAACCTCCCAGTATAACCCAGTCTGACCTCCCAGTATAAGTATAACCCAGTATAACCCAGCACAGCCCAGTATAACCCAGCACAACCTCCCAGTATAACCTCCCAGTACACCCCAGCATACCCCAGTATAACCTCCCAGTATAACCCGGTCTGACCTCCCAGTATAACCCAGCCCGACCTCCCAGTCTGACCTCCCAGTA
>NW_010973224.1:0-693 GCF_000737465.1 Haliaeetus leucocephalus
TCTTCCCCCGGCGTTCGTATCCCATCTGCATGTAAATGACCTGTGGAAGCATCTCCCCCGTGCGAGCGCGGCTCAATGGCCATTGAAGCGGAGTCAGCCCTACCCCCGGGGTGTTAAACATTTAGGGTTTGAGCCTGCGGAGACAGCGGGATCCTCGGGAAGGTGCCTTAGAAAGAAAGGGGGGGGGGGAAACCCAACACACGCACGCAAACCAAAAAAAAAAAAAAAAAAAGGGGGGGGAAGAGAGGAAAGGGAGGAAAAGGGAAGGAGAAAGGGGGATGTTTCCAGGCGCTCCGTAACCGCCGCTGCTGATAACAGGCGGGATGTGGGAATGGAGATGGGATTTTTATTTTTTTTTTTTTTTTAATTAAAACTTTAGTGGGTCCTGGGGATCGTGCTCGCTTCGCTTTGCTTTGTAGAATGGAAAGAGATACACGGAGAAATGCAGGCCTTGTCAGGATTTATTGAAGTTGGGTTTAAAAAACGTGCTTCAGATGATTTTTCCCATTTTCTCAGATTTCAAAGGCTCCCCGCAGTGCGGCTGCCTAATTAATGGTGAAATTCAACTAAATCTAATTATGCAGTAATTTTAAAGCAGTTAGTCCTGGGCGCTGCTTTGTAATAGGAACCCAGTTTTTAAAGTTTGCTTAATGTGTTGGTTTAGGGAGCTGGGGAGGAGAGGGGTGTAAGAGG
>NW_010973224.1:703-1221 GCF_000737465.1 Haliaeetus leucocephalus
AGGCAGAGCTGTGGGTTTGTTTTATTTTTCCTCTTTCCCCCTCTTTTTTTTTCCCCCCCTTTGTAAAGCAAAGAAATGCAAAATATAAACCCAAAACACCCATGGATAGCGAAGGGCGAGGAGAGAGGCTGTGTTATCCATCGTATGTGATACGGGTATTGAGTGAGAAGCACCAGCGAAAGTGTAAATAACACAGTAGTTAATAGGGACCATAAAGGTATTCCTGGCCTGTGGATTTCCAAGTGCCAAGCTGTTTTAGAGAGGATCTTGAATCCTGCGGTAATAAAGGGGCAACGGAGACACACAGCGTCTCTTCTTGGAAAATAGAAACCAGATTTCTGCTATTGAACATCTATTGTCATTAAGAGGAGAGGCTTGTGCTCACGAAGTTATAAATCTTATCACCCTTTTGATAACACAGTTGTAATCAGTTAGCATCGCATTCAAACCCAATTGTAAAACTGCCTAATTTAATATGTCATACATGTCATTAAAACTTTATTTTTCCCCCTTCTCTT
>NW_010973225.1:0-1291 GCF_000737465.1 Haliaeetus leucocephalus
AAAAAAAAAAAAAGGCCAGAAATCACCTAATGGCAGGGTTCTCGTCCACTCCCGAACCAGGCGCTTGGGGGCCGTGCCCCAGAGCCCCCCCGGGCAGGCTCGCTGCCGGCCCCGGTGCCGGGGGGGGTTTGGGCGCCGGGGCTGACAAGCCGCCCCCCCGCGGGCCGCCCTCGCCTTTGGGGACCCCGCTCCGCCCGGGCCGGGGCTCCGCTCTGCCCGCTCCCTGCGCTCACCCCGTCCCAGTAATTACCATTAATTCGCAAAACTGGAAAAAAAGTCACTTAAAAGTGCTGTTCTGCTGGAGCAGCGATCGATCCCCTTTTTTACTTTCCACTTCAAGACCGACCGGTTAATCATGTGAAGTACCATTGACTTATTGATCGTTTATGTTTTGTTTTCCTTATATGCCAAGGAAAGAGCCGTGTTTACACGCGTGTAATTTTAATCTCAAAATCTTTATATCCTTTTCCAAAAGGCCTTGAAAGGGAAAGTAAGACTTTTCTGCGGCCCGCGGACGTTCAAAAACGAGGTAGCGAGAACTTACCATTGCTATACAATAACTGAAGTTTATAATGAATTCCATTGTTAGTTTTTTCATTGTTTGGCTCCTGCAAGTAACGATAAATAATTACATTTAGCACGAAAAATATCTCCCTCCTCCTGACGTACATTTTTCTGGTCCCTGAAGCGGCTGGGAATTAACAGTTTGCAGAAATTCAGCCCCCGGTCACTTTTGTGGAGCGCTGATGATGTCATTATCTCGGTGCAAATATGTCATGTTTAGCCGTTTTCCCCGCGTTAACGTAAGCTGGGGACGCGGCGGTAAGTTTCTGAACGCGGGGTCTGTTCGGAGCGGCCGCGGGAACGGGGGGGACCCGCACGTGGTCCGGGCGCCTCGGGAGTACCGTGGGCTTGAAAATTATCTTTCATCAATTAAATCACACCTAAACGCTTTGGGTGGGTTTGGGAGGTTGGGGTGGTTTTTGTTGGGGTTGGGTTTTTTTTAAAAAAAGGGGAAAGGAAAAAAAAAGGGATAACAGGCAGACTTACTTTCTCTTTCTCCACAAAGTCCACAAAAGCTGTTCTCTCAATCTCCACTGGCTGCCCCTGCCTGTCGTACAGAGCTAAGACGAAGTGGAAAAAATTGGATTTTCTGAGATTGGAAGGCGGCTGTTTCTCGAAATGTGCCCGAGCCAGCCCCACGCCGCTGCGGGAGAAAACAAGACAAGGCGTGGGTGAGAGCGGCCGGCGCGGCGGGAAGGGGCGCGCAGGCACCGCGGCCGCGGGGGGA
>NW_010973226.1:0-1267 GCF_000737465.1 Haliaeetus leucocephalus
CTTTGATTATGCGTTCTTAAAAATATTTCAGCATTTCTTCCTTGCCGCCTTGCTACGCGTTCCAGTCTCACCAACACATGCAGCTGGCCTTATTGAGATGAACGTGGAGCTAGATGTCTTGTGAAGAAAGATCTCCCCCAGAGGTGACCAGCAGGTAAGTCAAAGGGAGGCACAACACTGCAGCAGGAGCTTGAGCTGAGAGTTGGTGCTAATGCTGGTTGCTGTTGCCTCCTCTTTGAAAAGAAAATGGGCATGGTTAATGGTTGGACCAGAACCACAAAATCACAATTAAGAAATTAGTATTTCTTGAACAATTTGGACTACACTTAAAAATAGTAGTGATAGGTCTTCTTTAAAGTTCAAAAAAAAAAAAAAAGCTCATAAACGAGGTTTAAGTCTTTTCTTTTTAAAATCATTTTAAATACTAAAATACTAAACCAGGCAGTATATCAATACTGTAAACAACAGAATATTAGTACTTTCTCCTCACCATATATAGTAACTTTACAAGTGATTATGTGGTCTCCAAGGGCATGTTCTTTGCACTGCTTCCTAAAAAAACCCTTCTGCTTGCATTAACACTAGAAATCCAGCAACTTGCTAGATAGGAGAACCTGAGGAGAAGGAAAAACTAAATAAAGGGGGAGACACTAGAAAGTCAAAACCAGCACCTGGGACCCAGTAAAAAATGATGGCAGGGCCCTGAGGGAAGGTCCCCCAAGCCCATGTGTCCAGTTGTATTGGCTGCTCTCACAGCAAGTTAAAAAAGGGGTGCTGGAATATAAACTCATGTTTGAATACTCTTGAATGCATTTACACCACAAATGTGTATGCTGTATGTTACTGCCCTTTGATTACAACAGTAATGCACCAGTCTGAGTGCTGTGACTTACCAGGTGCTGGCTGGTGCATGGGGAACTGGATGGGGCTTAGAGCAATGCCAGCATGCCTCTGTGGAGCCTGAAAACATACAAGCTGCATAAAATAAAAAAAAAAAAAAATTCTGATTTAGGAAATGAATTAACGTATTTAGAGAAGAAACAGGATTTGTAGAGAGAAATCTTACCATTACATCCTTTCCTAGCTAGTGTCTTGAAAATGCTTTTTTAATAATTTTTTATGTCTGGAAGAAACAAAGTGCTCTGAAATAAAATTAAAATAGTACAAACCTGGTACTGTATATGATATTTTTCTCATAAAAAGTCCCAGTCTTATCAGTCTTATCTTCTTCATCCTTATTTTTCTGTCTCAGTAGTTCTCTAAAATG
>NW_010973227.1:0-1292 GCF_000737465.1 Haliaeetus leucocephalus
ACACACATTACCCTAAAAAATGTTCCTCACGTTGTCCTGAAGGAATGCCCAAAAAGCCAAGGCAGGAATTAGGTCTCCATGCCTACACAAGTGTTAGTCATTTTTTTACGCAGTTAGCAGGATTTTCTGATGTCTTGGATATGAGCCAATGATAACTGACTTCTTGTGACGTAGACTACAATCCCCATTGTAATCACGTACTTGGAATGAAAAAGAAGTGTTTTTAAAGAAAAACAGAAAAACTTTTAGTATAAATAATCTGACAGACATTAAGTAGGAGGGATCTTAGTCCACCTGACCTACTACTATCAACCCCAGGTGTTCAGGTATTTCCCATATCCCTATTCCATGGCAAAACTGACGTAAGCTGGGACACCGGCAGGTGTTGTGTCCTGTGAAAAATATTCTAGCATCAGTCATTTCACCTCTACTAGTCAGTGCTATGTAGCCATCAAACCAGCTAGTATTGGTTTGGTTTGGGTTTTTTTCCCCCCACTTAGCCACGTCTGGAGAGCCTTGCAGGGACCTGCTTCCAAGACTTGCTATGGCTGGGAGACCCCTGCCTATGGACACCGAATTATCATCAACCCTGAGATGTGTCCATGAAATACTCTGCGTTCAAATAACCATTTTTTATCAGAAGCATGCCTCACTGGAAAATGCCTGGCCAGCTGAAGGGAAGCACATGGACCATTGCCATCCTTTGTCCAGTCACTCTAAGCTCCTTCATTAGTACTTCTATCTTAGAAGCCCAAATGTGCTATGATTTTCTTTTCCCACTCTTCAATCTTGTGTATGACATCAGTCAACAATACACAGAGAAAATCTTTTTCAAATAATGTGGTGTCTACTCATCCCATTGTAATCCCATTATAACTGACACTGAATCATTGTTCCACAAACAGGGAATCACAGGAAGTAGCAGGGGCTCACATAGTCCCAGCATCTGATGAATTCTAAAATTCCTAAAGTCTGAGTCACATTACCCCATGGCTTAGCAGAGGAGCAAAACTGGAGCGTCCATGAGATGTCTGCTTGACCTGATACACTCTTTAAGTATTTAACATCAGCTTAACATAGTAGTTCAGCTAGGGAGTGAGAAAAGCTGTTATTTAAATAGTGATTAAAGGCTTTGTCTGGTCTCAAGAATTACCTCCAGAAGTAACCACCAAAGCCTACCTCTTCTGCTGAAAGTTGGCGTGTTTTGACCGCCAGACCCATCCAGCTCCTGGTTAAGGTGGGGCAGAGCGTTTGCAATTTCTAACATGGCCTTAGGGGGCAACTGAGTGCTG
>NW_010973228.1:0-1280 GCF_000737465.1 Haliaeetus leucocephalus
GGAGAGGAGAGCTTAGACCTGTTTCCATTTAAGTTACTGCTTCCTACTGCAGTGCTGTCTTTCCAGTCACCTTAGTTTTTTCTTTTGCCGCTGTTGCTTTCACAGGTGCAAAAGCAGAATGTGCTGCCTCTGACATCAAAGGACTCACACAGCATGTGGGAAGAGCAATTGAAGTCAAGATCCCACCTTGAAGAGCTTGTTGCTCAGCTTGACAGAGAAAAGGCTGAACTCCTGGAACAGGTGAGCCCAGAAAATTCTCTGGATGCCTAGCCAATACCCCGGAGAACTGTGTCTACCTTTTTGTTGAGTTCTTACAGTCAGCTTTTTCTGTTATCCTTGCCGTTCAGGCTGTGAGTATCTTGTGATTTGGGTATCAGCCAGGAAGCAAATAAAAGCTAGCTGGGTATCTTTGTGTAAATTCTGGAGTGGTTCTATTGGGAAGAGTTCCCAATGTGGTTTGCTATCGGTTGAGCACATTGAGCAAGGCTGCAGTTCCCCGGTTATTTCTTGGATTCCTTCGGGTCATCTTCTGACGCCTTGGTTTCTGGGCAGGGTTAAAATGCTTCATGTTTCCAGTGCAATGTATGGAGGAGCTGCTGCATGTTCAGGGTAGTGGGAGCTTAAAAGCCTTCCAGAAAAATGTACTGAAGGAATTTTGGGCAAATGAACTAGTACTTGGGAAACAAGAAATGGCTGCCAGTTTCCAAGGGGCAGTCTTTCCCTTTTCTCCTTTTCTGTAGAGGAAAAATGGAAGTACAAAGTCAAAACAGCTGCCAGCTCTCCTCTGGTTTGGCTGAGAAGACACCAAGAGGCAGAACAAGATGTGAATAAGTAAATACCCCCAGAGGAGAGAGGGAGGTAATAGCAGAGGGAAATGAAACATTGAAGAATTGCAAAAGATCAAATTCCTCTGCAAGCCCCTGCCTGCTGGTCCTTGAAGATCCCATGAAAGCTTTAGATTGATCTGTGTTCTCCCATGAGGTACATACTTACGTAATCCCTGTATGAGTAGAGGAACTGCCAAAAGTGTCCTCCAGCATCTTTTCCACCTTTTTGCCTTGAAGTGTTAGAAGAGCCTTTGCCTCAGTGGGGTCGTCTGTTTCTGTTGTTAGGTGTTGGCCTGTTTGATGTGAAACCCGAAGTGATTAAATGTTCTCAGGAACTTTGTCCCTTGGCGTTCTGTGGAACTTGGCTAACAGATAGAGGCGTACTGCAGCTTCTCTGTGGAGAATGTTAGATGCATATACTGTGCGTAGATACTGTTCCTACGCTGTGTGTGT
>NW_010973229.1:0-773 GCF_000737465.1 Haliaeetus leucocephalus
GTCCCTCGTGGAGGTGGGTCAGTGGGTGCCCTGGCACCACAGTTGCCCCGTGTGGGTGCCGGGTGGGGGTGCCCATGGTCCCCTGTGGGTGTTCATGGGTGTCAGTGGGTGCCTCTTGGTTCATGGGGGTGTTGCTGGGTGGCTGTGGGTGCCCTGTGGGGATCCGTGGGTGACCGTAGGTGTCCCAGGGGTGTCCCGCAGGTGTTGGTGGGTGCTCGTGGGTATCGGTGGGTGCCCCGTGGATGTCCATGGGTGCCCTCTGCATGTCCGTGGGTGTCCGTGGGTGCCCCACGGGTGTTGGTGGGCACCCGTGGGTGCCCACGGGTGCTGACGGCGGGTGCCGCAGAGGGAGGTGCGGGCGCAGGCGCTGCGCTGTGAAGCCGAGTACCGGGTGCTGCGGCTGCCGTACCGCGTCCGGCCCCAACACTACCCCAGCCAGCGCCTGCAGGTGACCGGGGGGGGGACGGACACGGGGGTCACCCCGGGGTGGCAGGTGGTGACGGGGCTGCAGTGGGTGGAGGGTGACACCACGGGTGACACTGTGAGTGACCCTGTGGATGATGCTGTGGGTGGCAGGAGGTGATGGGGCTGCAGTGGGTGCAGGGTGACCCCACGGGTGACGCCATGGGTGACCGCATGGGTGACCCCACGGGTGACAGGGGTGCAGTGGGTGCATGCAGGGTGACCCCACGGGTGACACCATGGGTGGCAGGTGGTGACGGGGCTGCAGTGGGTGGAGGGTGACACCACGGGTGACACCATGGGTGGCAGGT
>NW_010973230.1:0-1292 GCF_000737465.1 Haliaeetus leucocephalus
AGCAAACCCTCATTGCTACCTTTTGATCTTGTCCGCAGGGAGAGCAAGAGGAGACGTAGTGTCTGCTGGAGAGCATCCTGCACGGAGGTGACAGCCAATTGCACGTGACAGCAACGCTGGGACCTGCCTGACAGCAAAGGTGCCCGGTGGCCGCAGAGCAGCCCAGGTGAGCTGGTTCTCTTGGAGGCCACCAGAGCAGCCTTCCTCCACCTCTGGTTTTGGTGAGATACGGAGCAGCGCAGGGATGTTTCTCAGGCATCCAGGCCTGAGGAGGGCTTGCCAGTGCCCCCATGAGAGATCCTCCTCCCAGGAAGCACCTCCTCGTAGAGCAAAGGCTCTATCCAGCCTGGGTACGGGTGCCCCGCGCGGTGTCTCAGGGAGGACGGGGTCATCTGCCTGGTGGCTCTGACACAGAAATGGTGAGCTGAAACCCCATAGTCACGGCTGGCCGGTTCAAAGTCTCCAAGTGCCTCAGCCTTTCTCCCCGAGAGTGTTTAAGCCAGGCACTTTTTCCGGGTGTGACAGATGATGTCAAGATGGATGCTGGCGACATGCCGGTGGCTGTGTCCCACTCCCACTTCAGAGTTGTGATGTCTGAAATCTGGGGCCACCTGAAGGCCCTGGCAGAGATTTCCAGGGAGTTTGTGTTCAATTTTTTGCTCTCTTAGGGCTACCATGTGCTAGTGTTATGGGATGCTAGGGTTGCAGTTCACTAGGGTTATGGGGTGGCAGGGTTATGGTATGCCAGAGTTGAAGCGAGTTAGGATTAAAGCGTGTTATTGTTATGGAGAGGATCTGGGTTCGTGGGCCCTGGGTTCCTGGGGTTAGGCTATTTTTGCCTTATCTTGCGTTCTGCATGGTCTTTTTTTGCGCAGAGTCCTTTTTTAGCTTGATTGCCTTTTCAGGGTTTGGATAGGGACCTTTGGTTTGTGTGTGCTAATTCTGGTTGATTTGTTGCTGTTCTGGTGGATTGTGTTGTGTTTCCTGTCTTGAAACCAACATTTCTGGTCTAATATGTCTACAGCAGGTTGGGCAGTGGCAGTGCTGGTGCGGTCTGACTCATTTCTGGTGGGTTGGTAGGTAGCTAGGTAGGTAGGGAGGGAGGACTTGCGGTTCATGGAAAATGACTGCCAGATGACTGACGGGCAATTCTGGGGAGAGGTGAGAGGACTTCTGGCCCATAGGTAATGACTACCAGAGGACTAAGTGTACTTCTGAATGTATGTGGACTTCCAAATTCATGGTCATTTCTCCTGCCTTGAGGAAGAGCTATGGGAAGACACCAGCCACAC
>NW_010973231.1:0-1128 GCF_000737465.1 Haliaeetus leucocephalus
GCGCCAGCGCGCATGGGCGGCGGCCCAGCTGCAGTACCGAAGTCTGTTCAATAGGTGGCGGAAGAGAGCGCTGGCGAAACGCGCCGCCACCGCGCATGCGCGGCTCCGAGCTGCTGAACGGCGTTTTGGTTGCTAGGCAACAGCAGGAGGGCGGCAAAAGGCGCCATCGCGCATGCGCGGCTCCCGAACGCCAGGGCCGCGTTTCGGTTGCCAGGCGACAGCAGGAGCGCCGTAAACCGCGCCGCCGCGCATGCGCCCTTGCCGATGCGCCGTGTCGTGCTTTGGTTGCCCGGCAACAGCGGCGAGCGCCGTAAAAGGCGCAGCGCGCATGCGCCCTTGCCGAGCTGCCGTAACGCCATCTAGTTGCTAGGCAACAGCTGGAGCCCACCGACACACGCCACCGCGCATGCGCCCCTCCCCAACGCCAGTTCCCACCTTCGGTCACCGGGCAGCAGCATCCGCATCCCCGTAACGATCCTCTTCTGAGCAGCAGCTGGATGAGGGATGACTGACAGCTCAGCCCAGCAGAGACCAGCCACAGGCGGCAACTACTTACTGGGGGCACAGGGCTTACATTGCCCTGCCCTTTCCCCACTCGCAGCCCGGGCCGTCATCTTCATCGCCTCCGTTCCAAAAAGCACCCGAGTGCCTGGAGCGTTTACAGCAGTCAAGTGCAAACAACAGACAACTCGGGTGGTCGCTTCTGTCCCTGCCCCCCCACCCCATTATCTAGACAGGAGAAGCAGCACAGGGACCTGCAAACGGCAGGGGGGAGGGGGGGGTGGTCCCCTGGAGCAAGCCCCAGGGACTGCTGTATCCCTCTGCATGTGGCATCAGGGTTGCGGGAGTGAAAGCAGCCAGTCAACAGCTGCTGGCGACAGATTTAAAAAAAAAACCCCAAACATAACACCTGGTTCAGGTGACAGCCTGAAGGCAGGCCACAAGAGACCCAAAGCTGCTTTCTGCCAGAGGGGCAGCTCTGTCCAGCAGGAAACGCCGCGTCCCAGCGCACCAGAGGCGAGCGGCCCACCTGCAAGCGAGCGATACCCTGGCGACCCTGGGGCTCAGTTGGGGTGGGCGCACCTTTCCTCACCTCTGTGCTATCGGAACTCCGCTCTCCTAATCCTG
>NW_010973231.1:1786-3218 GCF_000737465.1 Haliaeetus leucocephalus
AGGGTGGAATATGGAGGAGGGAAAGGAAGCCGGGCGGGGGGACAGGAGATAGAAGAGCAGGGGATGCGGGGGGAAACAACTCGCGTGGGTTAAAAACTTGAATGGGTGAAGGGGGCGGGCTGAAGCAGCGGGGAGCATATATGGGGGAGAAACACACGCCGGGGAGAGGGTAGGTGAGGGTACAGAGGTGCATGGGGGGACACGGGTGGGGATGACCTACCCCAGGGAGTCCACCCAGGATGATCCACAGCAGGTAACTCACCTGGGATAACCCGCAACAGAGCATCCACACCAGATCATCCACGCTGGGAGGACCCCCAGCAACGCCCCTCAAACTGCTTGTGCTTCACCCCCAATCTTCCCCTAACGGGGGAGTTTTTTTGCTTTTTCAAAATACTCAGTTTGGGGTGTGTTTCAGTGCTTTTCCACAACATAAAAAGGGGTGTGGGTTTTGGTTGTGGGTTTGTGCATGAAAATGGGGTGGGTTTTTTGCTTTCCAGCTGCACAAATCCAGGTGGATTTGGCTTTCCCAGGAGTCCCAAAGTCGTTTGGTTTTTTCCGTTGCAGTCCCAGAATCAGAGGGTTTGGGGTTGTCCTGGTTTCGGCTGGAATAAAGTTCATTTTCTTCTGAGTAGCTGGTACAGGGCCATTTTGGATTTAGGATGAGAATAATGTTGACAACACACCGATGCTGTAGTTGTTGCTAAGCAGTGTTTATACTAAGTCAAGGACCTTCCAGCTTCTCATACCGCCCTGCCAGCAGAGGCTGGGGGGGCACAAGAAGAGTCGCTGAGCTAAAGCGGGATTCCAGGTAAACAGGTCAGCTCGAAATACGCCACCTCCTTTAAAAGTTAAGAGCAATTTGAACACTTAAAATCAGCATTTAGGCTAATCGATACCATTTTGAACACCTTCTTAGCGTACAAGTAAACACTCTTGCCGGTGTTGGAAAACGTCTCCTCCCTTCCTTACAGCACTGCTGCAGGCAGATAACCCTGGGAGGCTGTGGGACGAGATCGTACACAATCAGAATCTACGCTTAGGGATCCACCACAACAGCTACCGACACAAAGGGGAGTCAAGAGAGAGAAACACCCACTGACACAGAGCAGGGGGAGGGGGAGAGGGACACCCACCGAGGGACACACAGGGGAGGTGTGGGAAGACAGACACACCCACGGCCATGAGAGCAGTGGGGGGGAGAGACACACCAACAGACAAGTGTGGGAGCCAAATGTGTCCACCCACCCGCGGTCACATAGGGAGAGCAGGTAGATGCACCCACGGACATGCAGGGGGGGCAGTGGGGGAGGGCCACACCCATGGACATGCAGGGCCGGGGGTAAGTGGGAGCACCCCCAGGGACAGGCAAGGGAAGGTGGTGACACACCCATGGACATGCAAGGGGGCGAGGGACACACCCACAGACACA
>NW_010973231.1:4087-5428 GCF_000737465.1 Haliaeetus leucocephalus
CTCCTTTTCCCCTGGGGTTCCTTCCTAGGCAGAGATCCTTGTTATGCAGTTAGTCCTTAAGCAGAACTTGCCCCACCACAACGTTTGAGATACTAACTCTCAGTCCCTCACAGAGAGCTTCCTCCAAAGGAGAAAAATCATCTTGGGTAGCTCCCTTGGAGAAGTCTGGGGTGGCTCCCTTGGAGAAGTCTGGGGTGGCTCCAAAAGAAGAAAAGCCCCCCTCCTGGCACGACCAAGCCCTGCCACGGGGGCCCCGCCTTGCCAGTACGTTGCCTCACACCCCCCTGCAAAAGGTGTGGAGAGGCAGGGATACAGCGGACTCAGTGTTGCACGCCCTCCTCCGACTGACACTGCCTTGAGCATTGGACTAGATGATCTCCGGAGGCACCTTCCAATTACAACAATTCTGTGATTCTGTGGTATTAATCATTACAGCATCCATACCGTATTTATAGCCTATAACTGTAGATTTAGACCAGCTACTAGGAAAAGAATTAACTCTATCCCAGCTGAAACCAGGACAGTCCTGTGATGCTGGGAATTGTGTACTGCCTGCATCAAACTGTGTTCCCAACTATTAACTACACCTTTTGTAAGCCAGCTTCTCAAAGTTGTTTGCTGCTAGGTATTGGCCAACAATAAAATGCACAGGGAGAGAGAAGGTCTCAAAGAAAAGCTGAACCCATTAAGAAGTAAACAAATGTCGCACAAGTGTCACTTGGAAATAAGGAAATACGGTGGAGTGTAAGGAATTACAGCGTGCAAGTATTATCTGGTGTATGGTTTGGCAGGCAGCCATTCTCATATCCTCCACATTCAGGGGCCCCAGGCAGAACTCAGTCAGAGATAAGAACTTTCCTTCCTCTTCAGAAATGCTCTCTCCTTGCTTAATATGGAACAAATTAATGAAAGGAATTACACAGCGTGCCACAGCAGGACGACAGGTATCACCCACCCAAGACTTACGCTATGGTCATGAAGTCTTCATGAATCAGCAGGGACACAAAAGTACGATTCAGGAAGGGTTGCTGCCATGGTGATGATGAGAAGAGGGTGGAAAGAATGGAAGAAAGCAAGGAGCAATGATGGACTGCCAAACTCAAACAAATACAGTGCTCTCTCTACTATCAGGAGATCAAACACCTGCAGGCTGTTCCGAAACATATACACACTACTGGCAGTGCCTTCCAAAGGGATTACACTGAGGGAAAGAACCTTAGTCACAGACAAGAGCAACATTTCAAGCATCTTCTGAACACTACACAACACCACAAGACATGCAGCAGAATTTCAAGGACCCAGCCTACTTCTCCAAAGGAGAAAGGAGACAAGTGTGGCACA
>NW_010973231.1:6735-8171 GCF_000737465.1 Haliaeetus leucocephalus
CCTTCTAGAAACTGAGAGCAGCAGTTATCCTAAAAGTCCTGCTCAGCCCCTCTGCCTGCAGGAGAGGCACGCTGTTGTTTCAAAACAACAGGACAGGTTTGTCCCAAACACCTTTGAAAGAGGAGTGGCAGTGCAAAGGGAACCTTGCAAGAGAAAAAATCCCAAGAGCACAACAAACTACTGCCAGTGAGAGTTTCCAAAGACTCCTTCTACATCCACACTTGAGTGCCAGATTGCCAGGCCAGTAAAAGGCACATTGCTAACAGCTGACAGCCCAAGAAATAAGTACATACTTTGAGTACAGAGCTCCACAGCTGTGCTGGTTTTGACTGGGAGAGTTAATTTTCCCCACAATAGCTTGCATGGGGCTGTATTTTGGATTTGTACTGAAAACAGTGCTGACACAGCATCAAGGCCTTTTCTGCTCCTCACACTGCCCCACCAGAGAGTCAGCTGGGGGTGCACAAGAAGCTGGGGGGGACAAGGCTGGGATGACTGACCCCAACTGACCCAAGGGATATTCCAGACCATAGGATGTCATGCTCAGCAATAAAACTGGGGGAAGAAGAAGGAAAGGGGGACATGCCCAAGTAATCGTCAGGCATGATGGAGCCCTGCTTTCCTGCAAATTAAGCACCTGCCAGACAATGGGAAGCAGTGAACGAATTCCTGATTTTGCTTTGCTCGCATGCACAGCTTTTGGTTTACTTATTAAACCATCTTTATCCCAACCTGCAAGTTGATTCACCCTTCCAATTCTCTCCCTATTCCCACTGTGGGGCAGCGAGCGAGTGGCCATGCGGGGCTTAGCTGCTGGCTGGAGTTAAACCACTACAAAGGCTCTAGAGCTTCTCAGCTGAACGCTTTAAACAAAACTGCAAAACACCGTCAGCAAAACCAGCCTCTTTTCCCACTGAGGCACGAAATCCACGCACGGCAGTGAAACAGGAGCGCTTTTTACAGCTCCCATTACTCTCTCAGGCCGATGCTCAGCCTGTGCAAGGGCAGTAGTCACTCCGAAGTGACCGCTTTCACGGTCAGTGAAAGAAGGCAGGAAAAGAGCAGCCCCCCCCCTCTGAATTTAGGGTCTCCTAGGAACTCACGGCTACCGGCAGGCACCACACTGCAGGCTGTAGCTTCAACACGCTCACCTGCCGATTCTAAGTCCGTACACACGCCTGCCTGCATGAAGAAACCTGGCTTCAGGCAACCGACAGGTACCTGCTTTCGAGGACGTCCTCCTTTCTCCCAGCCTAGGGAAGGAAGCAGGAGAGCCAACGGGACGCGACTGCTCTGGAAACGCCGCTGCCGACCTCCCTGAAGCTTGACAGGCCTCTTGCCCCGGGGGCTGCCAAGAACGCCCGGGCAGGACTGCGTCGCAGCCCGCCACCGACGCCAGGCTGTGAGGGACACCCCCGGCGGCTGCGGGTCCCTGC
>NW_010973231.1:8657-10072 GCF_000737465.1 Haliaeetus leucocephalus
GCCCACCCGAAGCAGATGAGCCGAACGGAGACGAAACGAGATGAGCCGAACGGAGCCGAGCCCAGCCGAAACGAGAAGAGCCGAACCGAGCCGAACGGAGCCGAGCCCAGCCGAAACGAGATGAGCCGAGCGGAGCCGAGGGGAGCCGAGCCCACCCGAAACGAGAAGAGCCGAACCGAGCCGAGCCCAGACGAAATAAGCCGAGCCCAGCCGAAGGGAGCCGATCCCGGCCCGGGCGCCCCCTCCCTCTGCTCCAGCTCCCCACGCTGCTCTGCACTGTCTGTTGCTGCTGTGCTGCAGAGGCTGCTGCATTTTGGGGCTTGGAGCGCTTTGGGTTCCAGCGTGAGCCCGAAGCATCAGAGGAGTTGGCCTGTACCTCGTGGCAGGTCTTGCAGCTGCTTTCAGGGGGGTCTGGGCTCTGCCCAGGCCTCTCGAGTCAACGTTGACTCTGGTGCCTAATGACAGTATGCTGGCAGTGGCCCTGGTAGCTCAGCCCTTTCTCTCCCAAATTGCGATGATGTCAGCAGGTTTGCCTTTTCTTGGTTTAGGCACCCTTAATGCAAAGATTCCCAGAGATTTTTTCATTCCTCCCCTACACACACAGTGGGATTCCTGGAGGGCCACAGAAATGCAACAGCAGCAGCGTTAGGCTCTTCTGGGGTTTGGGGGAGGAAACGCCCTCGTAGATAGCTGTCTGGAGCCTTTCTAGCAGCCACCTTTTACTTCTCAAACAGACACAACCAGAAAAGCTCCGATGGTCAGTGACCTAGCTGAGCAATGATCAAAAAAGAAGCCACTTTTTATCCCACAAAAGCCTAACAGTGACATTTGTAGGAAAAACAAATGTCCCCATTAGTTCTCGTGCCAAACACAAAAACAGATTTTGGTGTAAAAGAAGATGCTCCTAATGAACTAAAAAAAACCCTAAACACAGAACGAAAGCAGACACTGATCTGCCTCCTCGGGGCAGGACAGTCAGCATTTCCCTTTGCTCTGTAAAGGACATCCTTTCCATTAAAATGAGTAGCTCCTTTGTTGAACCAGGAGGCAGTCAGTGTTCACGGGCTTCTGACAGCAGCCTTGCCTGGGGAACCGGGCTCAGACAAGCCCTTGCACCACTTTGGTGCTGCTTGGGAGCATCTGGACTCCTCCTGCCTCTCAGGAAATGCCTGGATCAGAAATGAGCTCAGCCCTTCTACTCTGTCTGGGGAACTGCCCGCTGGAAACTGGAGTGGCATTTTTCCAGGAGGAATCCTCTTTTCTGATTGCTTTACCTCACAACTCACGTACCCGGGCAGCTAGGGTCGAGGTAGGTTCTCCATCCCATTTCCTCATGTCCTCTCCATGGTCACGGAGGTAAAACCAGAGGGTACACCATGGTGTGTACCTTCTATCTCCTCTCTCTTGAGCAGAGA
>NW_010973231.1:10082-10290 GCF_000737465.1 Haliaeetus leucocephalus
AGCAGAGATGCAGGCCCATACAGGTTGGGAGAAGGACATATCCTCTTTGAATTGCTGGAACTCCCAGGACAGCTCCTCTACAGCTGAGACACGGGCCCATCAGGAGGAAGAGAGACTTCCTTCATATTGCTGGAGTCGGCCAGCCACTTCATCCACCATTTGTCCCTCACCTTCTTTCCAGGACATCACTGCCAATGAGTTGGCATAC
>NW_010973231.1:10453-17339 GCF_000737465.1 Haliaeetus leucocephalus
AATCATGAATTGTTAGTTACTAACCAAACCAATCATATACTAACACATACTCTAAAGAAGGGTATAAAAAGCTGTGTTAGAACAATAAAGTAGCCATTTTGCATGATCTATTACTTGTCGTGTCCGTCTCTACTGCGACAAATGGTGACCCTGATGCGTCTGAGCGAACAGATCATTTAAAGGTGATCAATCCAGCACTAGCAAGAAGTCTACCGGCGGCAACGAGAGCTGCGAAAGAGTATACCGGCAGCGAGACAAGCTGCGGAGGCGGAGCCCGGTGAAGCTGAGAGCAATGGAATCTGCCTGGTCCGGACCTGAGCCTAGACACCTAATAAGGTGAGCCACCGGGGACTAAACTGTTAGAATGGGGCAGCAATTAACTAAGGAAGACGAGACAATTTTGTCTACCTGGAAAGCCCTATTAAAAAGAAAAGGGGTTAAAACCCCAGAACAAAGCCTGAAAAGGATTTTAATATGGTGTAAGATGCAAGGCTTTGAAGCCACAACACTTACTGCATTTAGTGTGGGTGCATGGCAATCTGTGGCCTTGAAAATGTTTGATGAGATCTCTAAAGGATAGAAAGAGCTGTGTAAGTTGGCGATTGTATGGCGTCTATTACGCGAGACCCTGAAGGAATGGAAAGCAGAATGTGATGCGAATGATGAGCAAAAGAAAGATGAGAAACCAGAAAATGTTAGCAAGGAAAAAGATTCTGATCAAATGACAACTGTGGCTGATGCTGCAGTATCAGCAGTTGCAGGGAGAAAACCCCTCACAGGCAAAATCAGATCATACCCTTATCCACCTCCTCCTCCTCCGCCATTAATTACTTTACCGGGCGATGAGGGGCCCTCCTCACCTACTGGTGCGGCAGCAGAAGGGGTGACTCCATCAGCCCCCCCCCGCCCCCCCAAGGAGAAAAATGTGGCAATTAACACCGAGCCGGAAAGTGTGGGCCGTACTGAAATTGAGGGCCGAAAGGACAGTGAGAGTCAACCTGAATGTGAGGGCCGAACGGAAAGTGAGAGCCAAAATGAAACTGAGGCAGAAAAATCTCTAATTGACGCTCTGCGATCTCTGCAGCTCGCAGATAAAACCATACCGAAAGAACCCCTGCCATGCACTCTCCCTCCATCCACAGTAACTGTAGTCCCAAGATCCCCTGATCGATTTTGGGAGGGAGTTAGGAGATATGCTGCCGAAGCTGGCAACTGGGATCTAGTTGAACGCCTCAGCCCGTGCTTTCCAACACCAGCATGTCCAAAGCCTGTCGACATAGCAGCAGAGGCTCCTGCTAAGTTTCCTGTTTTCAAAGCTGCTGCAGGCACAAACCAGCACGATGAGCACAATCCAATTGGCTGGAAAGTAGTGCAGGATTTGCAGAATAAAGTACAAAAATTTGGAATCAATTCTCCTGAGGTGATGCAACTTATTCGAATAATCAGCACAGATCTGCTGTGTCCATATGACATTATGCATCTCGCACAAGTGCTGTTTCAGCCCGTACAATTGCAAGTGTTTCAATCTACTTGGAGGCAGATGGCACGCACAGCGGCACAGCATAATTTACAACTGCCACAGGGTGACCCGAGATTAGGCCTTGGAGAGGATGCTTTGCTTGGTGAAGGGCCGTTTAGTAACCCTCAGCTGCAGGCTACATGGCCTCCGATTGTTCTCGAACAGGCACAAAATATAGGGCTTATGGCATTAAAGCGAACCATGGAAATGGCAGCTCCGAAGCAAAAATACATCGCTATCCACCAAGGCCCCAGAGAACCCTTTTTACAGTTTGTAGAAAAAATATCTGCCGCACTGGAAAAACAGGTAGAAGATGAGGCGTTAAGACAAATGCTGTGCAAACAGTTAGCAAAAGATAATGCTAATGAGGACTGTCAAAAGATAATACAGGCTTTACCAGGAGATCCTTCTATTCCCGACATGGTGGCTGCATGTTCTAAGGTGGGGACGGTGGAACACGAGGCGGCCGTCTAGTCGGCAGCGCAAGTGGCCGCCCTAGCTAATGCTATGAAAAATTCTGGAAAGTGCTTTGGGTGTGGCAGTGGAGGGCACATCAAGGTAACTTGTCCACACAAAACATCACCAGGTAAACAATCGGTGAACAACCCACCGGAGATTAATTGCAACAAATGCGGAAAATCAGGACATTTTGCAAAACAGTGTCGTTCCAAATTTCATGTTAATGGGCAGCCGCTACAGGGAAACAACAAAACGAGCGCGAGAGGGCGCGCGAGGACAACAAGTCCCCTCCCGACAGCCGGCCAACTCCCCTCTGCGAACAATTGTCAGCCGCAACAGCTGGCTCAGCAGGGCTGGATGTATCCACCGCCGACACAGTCACTATAGTCACAAAAGACATCGTTAAGGTCCCTCTTAATGCAAGGGGTCCTATAGGATGAGGACTGAGTGCATTGCTACTGGGAAGATCAAGTAGCACGTTAAATGGACTAATTGTGCATGTAGGAGTTATTGATGCTGATTTTACAGGTCAAATTTGTGCGATGGTTTCAACCCCCTACCCACCAGTAACAATCCCAAAAGGTACTTGCATTGCTCAACTTATTCTTTTTTCGAGTTGTATTTCGAAAGCAGAACAGCGACTGCGATGCGATGGAGGCTTCGGCTCTACGGGACCCCCTCAGTTCTGCTCGTCTCAGACTGTCTCATCATCCCGACCACATATGACGTGCACGCTGTTGAATCACGGAAGATCTCCGACTACAGTAAGGCTTGCAGGGCTCCTGGACACCGGAGCCGATGTGACTATTATTGCCGATTATCTGTGGCCATCCACCTGGCCAACAGAGGAGGCGGGTATGGGAGTAGGGGGGCTGGGAGGATCCACACGAGCAAAGATGGCAGCCACAGCAGTTCTGATTACCAATCCTGAGGGCCAACAAGCAGTCATTAAACCATATGTGACGGCAGCTCCCCTCAATTTATGGGGGAGGGATTGCTTGTTGCAATGGGGGGTGAGAATTACCACGGATTTTTAACGAGGGCCACTGTGCTGCAGGGTGTTAGACAACCCACGCTTGTTTTAACCTGGTTAACAAATAACCCTGTGTGGGTGGATCAGTGGCCCCTACCAATTGAAAAATTAAAGGCCCTGCAAGAATTGGTAGCAGAACAACTAGCTGCCGGACACATTGAACCCTCTCAGAGCCCATGGAATACTCCAGTGTTTGTGATAAAAAAGAAATCAGGAAAATGGCGATTTTTGCATGACCTGCAGCAAGTCAATGCTGTCATGGCCACGATGGGGGCTCTGCAACCAGGCATGCCTTCACCTGCCATGATCCCTCAAGATTGGGAAATCATTGTCATGGACCTTAAGGATTGTTTTTTTACAATTCCATTAGCTTCCCAAGACAAAGAAAAATTTGCATTTTCTGTGCCTTCTATCAATCATGCAGAACCAGCAAAAAGATATCAGTGGAGAGTTCTGCCACAGGGCATGAAAAATTCACCAACAATTTGTCAATGGTTTGTAGCACAAGCTCTGTCACCTGTAAGGGAAAAATTCCCTACTAGTTATTGTTATCATTATATGGATGACATTCTGTTAGCATCAGACAACAAGGAGCAGTTGAATGACATGGAGAATTTGGCCAGGAATTTGTTACAACAATATGGATTAGTTATTGCCCCTGAAAAAGTGCAAAAAATAGCACCCTGGAAATATTTGGGAATGACAATTACAAGCAAGCAGGTTGTGCCCCAACCTGTGAAACTTAACCTTGCGGTTAAGACACTCAATGATGTACAGAAATTAATGGGATCCTTGAACTGGATCAGGCCCTATCTTGGACTGACCAATTCGCAGTTACAACCTTTATTGGACTTATTAAAACATTCCAATGATCCAACAGAACCCAGAATATTAAATAAGGAAGCGTTAAATGTAATTCACATGGTGGAACAATGTATATACAAGAAATTTGTTTCTCGAATAGATCTGTCTCAATTGGTACAATTCTTTGTACTAATTGACAAAACTGTGCCATTTGGTGCTTTGGTGCAGTGGAATTCTGAGTGGGATGACCCATTACATATTTTAGAATGGATGTTTTTGTCATTCCGGCCACGAAAAACTGCTTCTGGCTTGTTTGAACTTATTGCTGATGTAATCATAAAAACCAGAAAACGATGTGTAGAACTAATAGGACGTGATCCAGCTACGATTGTTTTACCTGTTCAAAACTGGTATTTTGAATGGTGTCTGGCAAACAATTACGAGCTGCAAGTGGCCATGGCGGGTTTTCAACGGCAGATCTCGTATCATCTACCGTCACACCTGCTACTGAAATTTGCTCAAGAAATACCATTTGGTCAGAAATATTTAAGCCAGCCAGAACCTGTGAAAGGCCCCACTGTCTTTACAGATGGTTCTGGAAAAACAGGTAAAGCAGCAGTAGTATGGTATGAAAACAACAACTGGAACAGCAAAGTAGTATATCAAAATGGTTCTCCACAAGTAGTAGAGCTGCGTGCAATGGCTGTTGTTTTTTCTATTTTTTCTACTCCTGTAAATATTGTAACTGACTCAGCGTATGTAGCTAATTTAGTTTCTCGACTAGACAAAGTGGCTTTGACCATGTCAGACAATCAATTATTATTTGATGTGCTTTTAGAACTCTGGAAAAGTATTCAACTACGAACAGAACCTTATTTTATCATGCATATCCGGAGTCATACCACTTTACCAGGGTTTTATACAGAAGGTAATGCCAGAGCGGATGCTCTTGTTTCTGCTATGGCTCTGACTACTGTTCCTAACATCAAGCAACAAGCTATATTATCACATCAATTTTTTCATCAAGGTTTTCGAGCTTTACGAAGGCAGTTTGGTTTGTCCCATACTGAAGCTCGCTCTATTGTAGCTGCCTGCCCTGATTGCCAAGGAACTCACACTCCAGTGTATTTTGGTACTAATCCCAGAGGTATGCAGGCTTTACAGATTTGGCAAACCGATGTTACTCATATAAATTAATTTGGCCGACAGAAATATGTTCATGTTTCTATTGATACTTATTCTCATGCTTTGGTAGCAACAGCACATAATGGAGAAACCGGAAAAGATGTGATTCGACATTTGCAGAAGGCTTTCTCTGTGCTTGGGGTGCCACGCCAAATTAAAACAGACAATGGCCCAGCATATGCTTCACAGAAAGTTCAAACATTTTTTAATCTGTGGGGTGTGACTCATGTTACAGGAATTCCCCATTCCCCAACAGGACAAGCAATTGTTGAGCGTGCACATGGCATGTTGAAGCAGCAGCTTCAAAAACAAAAAGGGGGAATGATTGGGGAACCACCACAGGCATGTTTAGATAAAGCAGTTTATGTTCTTAACTTTCTCCATTATGGGGATAATTCTTCTCTACCTCCTCTTTTTCAACACTTTTCTTCTCTTTTTTTTCAACACAGAATTTACAAAAAGGTATCAAAGTACATGTTAAAGATTTAGTTACTGGTCAGTGGAGTGGACCATGTGAGCTATTAACCTGGGGAAGGGGTTATGCTTGTGTTTCCACAGATGCCGGTCCTCGCTGGGTTCCTGCTCGGTGTGTTTGGCCTGGATTGGAACCTGCCTCAGGGTGAAGGATGGGTGGTCTCACAACCTAAACAAAATGTTTGGGTCACTTTAGCAAACATGACACATCACGACACCCTGTCTCGCCACCGCAAGCCCTGAAAATCCATTTTCGACATGCTTGGTAGGAATACCCGTGGACACTTGGCCGAACCCACTGCAGATCCCAAATCTCTGTAATTCTCCAAAAAGTTGTACAAACAACTGGGATCATGTGTATGCGCATCTTTCACCAGTCACCCAGGAACCCCAAGAGTTAGAATTGTTAGGATCTATAATGATGGATGCTTGTGTGTTTTTTAATTACTCTTATGGCAATACTGCTCGCTGAGGCCAAAATGTTAATGCAACTAGTATTCTCTATCGCAATGCAACTGCATGGTGTAATTATACCGCACCTAATGCTTCACGATCCTCTGTTGTTCCTCTTGCGCTACCTCCTGGTGTGTTTTTAATCTGTGGAGATCGTGCCTGGGGAGGCATTCCATCTAAACTGAATGGAGGCCCGTGTAGCCTCGGACGCCTCACGTTATTAACACCAAATATGTTAACGATTCTGAACGTGACTCGAAAACATAGACGAGTCCAGAGGTCTATTCATCAGTTTAGCAGTTCCTGTCAAGATGACGTTGAATTCTGGAATCGAGGCCAGATTTTAGCAGCCTCCATATTGGCACCAGGAGTTGGCATTGCAAATGCCTTAAGAACTTTAAATAAGTTAGGATGTTGGCTTAGTAAGCAATCTAAGGCTACCTCTTTAGCTTTAAGTGGCCTTCTAACTGATGTTGGTAGTGTTAGACATGCTACGCTACAAAATAGAGCTGCAATTGATTTCTTGCTTTTAGCACAAGGACATGGTTGTGATGAGTTTGAAGGGATGTGTTGTATGAATTTATCCGATCACTCAGAATCCATTTTCAGTAGTATTCAACAATTAAAGAAGGGAGTCAAGAAGCTGACAGAAAGTGATGAATTAGATTGGCTGAGGAACAGGTTTGGGGGTTGGGGATTGTCTGGATGGTTGATATCTCTGCTCAAGACTGTGGGGGTAGTGATCTTGGTTGTGATAACTATGTTGCTGATGTTGCCCTGTCTTTTCAGCCTTCTGCAAAGGGCCCTGCAGAGGGCAGCCGGGACAATATTTTTAGCACAAATACAAAAAGGGGGAATTGTCGGGGGATGCAACGGGTCTGCGGAATGCCTGACAGTTCGAGAACAGCGCGACCTTGAGCAGCTTGTAGTGTATCCTTGAAAGTCTGGAAAGTCCCGAG
>NW_010973231.1:17672-17944 GCF_000737465.1 Haliaeetus leucocephalus
GCTGAAACTGACCACATGTGATTGAAACTGCGTTAAGCTTCAAGATCAAAGAACAAGGACAAGAATAAAGACTTCAAGGACAGCCAGCAAGAAATTAAAATGGGTTGGTGGTCATAAAAGCAGCCCTTCGACTCAAACGGATCCTTTATTGCGCATGATCGGATGTAGGCAGTACTATGATAATCAGTTGCAATTATTTTTATGCATATGTATACTAATCTGATTAATATGCAATTAGTTATTCTATATAACCTGTTAGTGCTAAAGCTGTG
>NW_010973231.1:18733-41488 GCF_000737465.1 Haliaeetus leucocephalus
CTGTCTTGAAGAAGGGCAAGGAGGAGGACCCAGGGAACTACAGGCCAGTCAGCCTCACCTCCATCTCTGGGAAAGTGACGGAGCAGCTATCCTGGAAACCATTTCCAGGCAGATGAAGGAGAAGAAAATCATCAGGAGTAGTCACAGCATGGCTTCACCAAGGGGAGGTCATGCTTGTCCAACTTGATAAACTTCTGCGATAAAACAACTGGTCTGGGAGATGAGGAGAGCAGCGGATATTGTCTACCTCGACTTGAGGAAGGCCTTCAACACTGCATTCCATAAGATCCTCACAGACAAGCTGCTGATGTACAGGTTGGATGAGCAGACAGTGAGGTGGATTGCAGACTGGATGAATGGCTGGGCCCAGAGGATGATCATCAGCAGCACAAAGTCTAGTTGGAGGCCAGTGACTAGTGGTGTACCCCAGGGGTCAATACGGGGTCCAATCCCGTTTAACATCTTCATTAATGATATAGATGATGGGGCAGAGTGTACCTTAGGATGTCCTAGTGGACACCAAGCTAAACATGAGCCAGCAATAAGCCCTTGCCACAAAGAATTCTAATGGTAACCTGGGCTGCAGTAGGAGGATGTTGCCAGCAGGCCAAAGGAGGTGATCCTTCTCCTCTCTTCAGCACTGGTGAGGCCACACCTGGAATACAGGGTCCAGCTCTGGGCTCCCCAGTACAACAGAGGCACAGACATACTGGAGAGAGTCCAGCAAAGGGCCACAAAGAAAGATGATGAAGGGACTGGAGCATCTCTCCTGTGAGAAAAGGCTGAGAGAGCTGGGACTGTTCAATCTGGAGAAGGCTCAAGGGGGATCTCATCAACATATATAAATACTTGAGGGGAGGTTGCAAAGAAGATGGAGCCAAAAGGACAGAACCAGGCTCTTCTCAGTAGTGCCCAGTGACAGGACCAGGGGCAATGGGCACAAACTGAAACAGAGAGGGTTCCCTCTGAACATCAGGAAACATTTTACTGTGACAGTGACTGAGCCCTTGCACAGGTTGCCCAGGAAGGTTGTAAAGTCTTCATCCTTGGAAATACTCAAAAGCTGCCTCAACATGGTGGTGGACAATGGGCTCTAGGTGGCCCTGCTTGAGCAGGGGGAGTGGATCCAGAAGTCCCTTCCAACCTCAACCATTCTGTGAATAATTACTGCACATCTTTCAAGGTTTTAAGTTAACAAAGGCAGGATGACAAGTCTCTAGAACAGCAGCCTACCCAGACAGCAAAGCAAACATGCCTAGCCTTGTAGACCCAAGTATGAAAAGCTATGATTATGAGATTGAGAAGGCATACCAGTGATGCTGGTCATCTCTGACTGCATACCAACAGTACAGCACGTGTCCTCAGTTTTAACTGAAGGACCAATGACTTGAAGCTGACAGAAATTATTATTTCTCAAATCTAAATCGCGATCCAAATCTTCGAGATGGAAGCTGCAGCAGATTTGCATCTTGTGGACTTCAGTACCAGTGGATGAGACATATGCCAGTGAACAGTACAGCAAGCCCCTGAAAAGTATTTTCTTTAATTTTCATCAAGAAAAAACAGAACCAACCATTGGACTGTTTGTTCTGCATGGTTTTTTGTGCTTTTGTAGAGCTAAATCAGAGCAAAGAAAATATTACCAACTGTACTTACATTGTTGTCTGCCTCTTTCCTTATCCTACAACAAAGACTGCTATAGGAGGCAAAAAAAGTGAGAGATACATAACAAGTTAGCTAGATGCAATAATTTTTTTTCCTTTCTGCATTAGATACTTTTGCTTACAATAACCAATTGTCAAAGCAAATTTCATTCTTCATACATAATGAGATAATTTAGATGGCTCTGAGTCTTCCTCCAAGGAGGACCATTCTTTCCTCTCCACATTTCTATCTGCTTCAGCTGACTTTACGTGCAGTGCATCTTTTCTAATCAGATCAATTTTTCAGAGTCAATGAATCACGAGAAGAAGGTGCTTTTAGGGGAGAGCACATTGCAAATGCTACAGGTAACAGTGGAAGTAATTTCTGAGGAGCACAAGTGCTACTTATACAAGGAGTTAGGGTTCCCAACTCTTCTGCTAACTTTGATCTCATGAAATAATACTATTTAGTGCTTCTGACAACTCAGTATAATAGGACAACTCGATGTAATAGGCTTCTACATGGGATTTATAAAAACCTGCTAAATTAAGATTTGAGACAGATGTTAGAAAGCTTCAGTCCGTGAGATTGATAGTGTCACTTTCAAATGGCTTTACTGAAGTGGGACTCTGTGGAGGACTCTTTGCATTCAATGGTGGCACTGCCAAGACTTTCTGGCGGATTCCAACTGCAGCCTTTTTATGGTCATGTCTGAGACTGCGGATTGTGCTGTTTATGGCAGCCACGCATGCCTTCCAATCGTATCCAGTTTCCTTTAGATCAAAGGATGGATAATTCTCTTGAAGAAAGTCTGAAAATAAAGAATATAATAGCAAGTTATCAATTATTTATGCAAGCTATGTACTCTTTTTGGGTGTAATTAAGCCAGAACAAGTGCATGCTACCAAAACAGGACAGCTAGGCATATTGTGAGGCTTGAAGAGCAAAGCTAAAGGGCAGATACTCTTGCCCCCTCTTTCCATTTAATTTGAGAAAGAGTAACAAAAAGTCTAAACATAAAAACAAAATATGCAAAGAAAACACGTAACCGTGTACATGGGCTTGATTCCTTAAAGTACTGAATAACTTCAGCTTCTAATGTGGTCAACCAGAGCAAAGAAATCTCAGGCTCCATTTCAGAATGACCAATATTTGGCAGGACCAAGCCCTCCTTCAGAGGATCTCTGACAACTACATTCACTAAAATGAAATACAGCAATTCAACATAACACAGCTGTAGAGGAACAACAGTGACAGAAAAACCACAAGAGCTTGTTCCTTACCATACTGGAACAAGATCGGTAAACAAATACTTGAGTTTGGTAGCAATGGGATAAATAACGTAAGACTACAGCACCTTTCTCCCCTTCAAAAAGTAAAATGAGCAGTTTTAGAAGCAGACTTTAGTTGGTTTTTTTTGTTTTTTTTTTTTTAATTACTGAGGATTGTCCTTCTGAGCTTAGCTGAATTACATGTTTTCTCTAAGCAAGCCCCTAAAAGATTTAGATAAGCACCCAAAAGGAATTCTCAGCTGTAATTTCAAATCAAAGGCAATACTATTTCTACTTTATGATTAACATCTAGATTTACCTTAGTAGAATGAAAGGCATAGCTATTTGATATTACGTCACTTTTGTTTTTCCATTGCTCTCACATGTACTACCAAGTAAAGATCTAATAAAGTATCATTGTTTACAGTTGATATTTTAACTTGTAGTTCCAAACCTGGAAACCTATTTTGCCAGAAAAGCATGGGTCTGAAGGAAGAAGATAACAGAGAAAAAAACTTCTGCTCTTGATGTTAACTCTGCTCGGGGGGGGGGTGGGGGGGAAGTGAGAGCACCTTAGCTTCTTTCATTCCCAGGATGCTCCTGTAATAAACTATGCTGACAAAGGATACACAAGCTGTTGGCTGAAGCAGCAGCGAGGCTCTCTTCCCCTCCATCCCCAACAGCAACTTCAAGAAAATGTTGGCCTCAGAGCTACAGCACGGAGCACGAATTCCTACTACCAGGCCTGCAGAGCCTTTGTACATGGCCTACAAAACAGCTTTTAAGTTACACCTTTTCTTTCACAGAAATTGATGAATTGTTGGGACTACAGTAAGGATATGTGGGGCCCCTTCCTGCTCTGCAGGATTACATTCCAGGAGCTGATGCTGCCATTCAATCAGACTATGTTATAATGTTAAAGAAAACAGGGCCAGGGACTCCCCTCTGGCCCCAGAGCCAAGTGACATGGCCTGGCTGCAACCACAACACAGAAGACTTTCTCATCTGCTCTGGACCCTACATGGTGTTCCTGCAGCCCTAAGACACACTTAATACACCTTTTGAATGCTTCTTGAGCTCAAAATGTCATGAAACAAAATATGTGTACTATAGGAGTATGTGGAGATGCTTAAAGTGGCAAAGCTTCCCAGGCTAGTGGTGAAGTAATATGTACAGTTTCGGAAAGCCCGCTCTTATGTATAGCCTTGCCATACTGGGACAGGTTTCTGGCACGCTCTGTCCCTCAAGCCATGCCCAGACATCACCCCAGAGAGTGCAAGTCCCAGGTCCATTTTATTTAGCACTATTGCTGTATCCTTCGAGGCAATCTTGCCACACCTGTGGAGCTGCTAGGCTGCACTGTCCAGATTTTAACAACCCTTTCAACCTCCCTATACTCCAGACATGGAGGAGAAGGAGTTTCAAGATTTGTTAGAAGATGCACATTTCTAAAAAGTATGATGAATCATAGAATCATAGAACATCTCAAGTAGGAAAGGACCCATAAGGATCATCGAGTCCAAGTCCCTGCTCCTTGCAGGACTATCTAAAACTAAATCATATGATTAAGAGTATTGTCCAGACAAGAGTAACTAGTCAAATATGCAACCTTACTAACCCAGTGAGCACTATCCCACAGTGATATCATAAGGACACAGGAGGAAGTAAAACCCTACATTAAGCCAGTGGTGTCGGGAAATGCTGAAGGCACTCCACTATTACACTGCCTGCAGCCTGGGATCTAGCCCAGTAAACAACATCCCACAAGCAAAACTTGAGAATTCCTGGCAAAGGATTTTCTCTTCAGATTTCTCATAGAAAAAGCCAACTTAACAAAGAAAATATGACAAAAACACAGAAAATTAAAGAAATGGTGGAAAGATTTCTATATTGCGTGACCAAACCTTTATCAAATGTGTTGAACTCTCTCTTTAAGATACTGTAATAACCACAGAGCAAATGGCCAACAAAAACCTGATGATCTTTCCCCCAACACCATTGTTTGTGCTGGCCATGCTTAAATCTTACCAGATAATGCCAACTTGTCTTCTGTGTGATAAACCATACACCTTTTCTACCTACAACCTGCTTCACATTCCTCCTCACTTGCTACTTAACTGTTATGCTAATTCTGCTGTCACAGTTCTACTTACTTTATCCAGCCTTGCAGGAGGGACCAAATGAGACTAACAGAAGACTCCCTCTCAGGAAGGAGCATGGATCAGTGTTCCAGAAATCTTAATGCCGAAGCAAGAACAATGCAGAAGGCAAAACATCTGCTACAACTCGAACCATAACATACCCACCCTCTGCTTCTGGAATAGTACTTGCAAAAGAATAAATAATACTAATTTCCTGAAGACATCCTGGATTCGTGTAAGCTGAGGAAACTGCAAAACTGTCCATATTCATACACTGGAATAGGCTGTTACACGTTATTTGAAAAGATAAATCTTCAGTAAAGATTCGTTATTCAAACAGCTCAAACTGGTCTAGTTCAAAATGTTGCCTGTTCACTTGGCGGCAGTCCTTATCCCACCTGTAGCTTCTAAACAACTAAATCATTTGCTGACACCTTTTCTCTCAATGGACCCTCTTAGGTGAATAGGGAGAGCTGACCCCTGAGCCCTTCGAAGAGCAAGGCACTTGAATCTGTTCCTTTCTGCTCACAGTCACTCGGGCTGTGAGGGACCTCGAGAGGTCTCTACTCCAACCTTCTGCCCAAAGCAGAGACAACTCTGAGGTCAGACCAGGTTGCTCAGGGCTTTGTCCCCTGAGATGTGGAAAAAGGACAGAGATGGCACAACCTCACAGGGCAACGTGCTCTGCTGTTTGACTGTCTTCATGCGGAAAAGCAGCCTGCTCATATCCAGTTGGAACCCTTCATTTCCATTTATGCCTGTTCTCTCTCATCTTCCCACATGCAATGCTGTGAACAGCTTGACTCTACGGAGAGTCTACTGAGAAGACAGGTAGTGGCAGGCTGCTACTAGGTTCTCTTAGAGCCTTCTCTTTTCCAGACTAAATAAGCCCAGTTTCCTCACTGGGCAGGTGCTCTGGTTCCCTGTACCTTTTGGTGGCCCTCCAGCTTTATCGATATCTCTTTCCTGTACTAGGGGACCCAAAAATTGGACACAGTAATCCAAATACAAACTCAGGAGTGCTAAACAGAGAGAGATAATCCTTTCCCTTGATCTGCTGGCTGTGCACCTGTTAATATAGTCCCAATTAGGTGTCAAATGCAAACCAGATGAGTTTTCTCCATTGTCTCCAAGTCATAGATAAAGATGTTAAACAGGCCAGGTACCAGGACAGACCCCTGCAGTACCCCATGTGTCAGTCACCCAAGTAGAGCATGACTGACTACCCTCTGAGCGCAAACATCCATCTAGTTCTTTAATGTTGTCCCCCCATCCAAACTGTAACATCCCAACACGAATACCAAAATATTGCCAGAGCCAGTGTTGAAAGCCTTGCTAAAAAAAAAAATAAATAATCAAGCTAAGTGACAGCTCTCCCCTCATCCACAAATCCAGTCATTTTATCACACAAGGCAATCAGGCAAGTCAAACACGATTTACCCCAGGTAAAAACACACTGACTGTTCCCAGCCACCACCACCGCCCAGAAGCCTGAGAGACTTTCATGGTGACGACTGAAGTAGAGGAGGCGCTGAGCACCTCAGCGTAATTTGACTCTGTTGTCACTAATTTACCTGCCCCATTCAGCAACAGGCCCACACTCTCCTTGCTCAATCTTTTATAATTAATGTTGTGGTAAAAGTTCTTCTTGCTGCCCTTGACATTCCTTGCAAGTCTCAATTTTAGCTGAGCTTTGGCTTTCCTGACACCATTCCAACACTCCCAGGCAAAGTTGCTGAATTCTGCTTCATAAGCTGTCCTTGCTTCCAATCTCTGTATACTGCTTTTTTGCACTGGAGCTCAGTTATGGATTCACTGCTTAGCCAAACTTGTCTCCACATAACTCTACCAGTTCTCCTAAGTGTCAGGGTGGACTCTCTTGTGCTTGTAGAATGCTGTCCTTAAAGACCTACCAACTTTCCTGAGCTTCTCCTCTTCAGAGCCATCTCTCACAAGCTCCAACCTATCAGTTTCCCAAATAAGCCAAAGTCTGCTCTCTTAAGCTACAGGGTCTGTACTCTCAGGTGATTTTAACTCTACTAAGAATCTTCAGGTCCATTATTTCATAGTCTCTACAGGCAATACTGCCACCAATTATCACACCCCAAAGCTTTTTGTGAAGGGCTCCGTAACCTGCTGTGCATTACCACAGGTTGGCCTACCTAGCCCCTTCCCTGAGACTACAGAAGGACTAGACTTCCCCCTAGCCCTAAGACTTCCCTGAGTTGCTTAAATATAACTTCATCTACTTTCTCTCAACTTGTTCCACTGCTTGCACTAATACCTGGCAGAACAGTTTCACAGACTTACTTCTGAAGCTCCATGGTTTGTTCATAGGATACAAAGTTAATTGCTTTTGTTAATCTCCCCACATTATCACTTTGAACAGATATTTTTCTTACTTACCTCTGAGAGCATTAATTCTGTTGCAGTCCAGTGGGCTCATACCACGATCAAGATTACCATATACATTGCTTTTTACCAGCACATCTTCAGTGAACATATGACGAATTAAGTAGCGAGCTGACAACTCTGGCCGAGACTTCCCCTTAGCTACGTAAATGACTGAGAAAGGCAACTGAACATTGCGCCATGGACTTCCAAGAAGTTCTAGAAAGGATGTCAGAGAGAGAGAGAAATTTTACTTATCCAGTACTGATCATGCTTCGAAGAGGCTGTATTACAATAAAACTAGGACACAAAAAGTTCTCCCTAAAACTACTGTACTTGCTTGGAAAGACCAGAGCATAACCATAATGCTACAGCTAATACTAAAACGCAACACATTGTGGACAAATGTCCAAGAAGCCAACCCCCACCCGGCTCTTTTACAACAATGTAACAGCACTTCTGATATGCTTTCAGCAACGCTAGCAATGTAACCTGCATTATTAATGATTGCTTTCTAAATTGTTTTCATCTCACATGAAAAGATGATGCTTTTCCAATTACATAGGTAAATAAAAGTTCTGCTATTTCAATGGTGCTTAGATCCTGTAAGTGGAAACTGAAAAACAGAGTGAATATTTTTTAACTACTTCAACATGACTTCACTGCAAACATAAAAAAAACCAAAACCAAAAAACAACAAAACCACAAAATGTATACTAAATCAGGAGGTCTGTGGGATCAGACTAACAAATTTTGGGTGCAGAGGCAGATCTGATAGAGCTCCAAAGTGATTCTAATAAAATAAATAATTTCCAAGGGGAACTAATCTCAACTCATTTTCCTTGAAGCTTTCTAGAGGCATCACGTGCTGTACATGGAATTTTTCCCAATGCATTTGTATATTGTGCATTTTTATGGGAAAAAAAAAACCTATAAAGGCTGGTTTAAGATTTTTGTTGTCCTAAATTGTCAGTTTTACAGAAAGGTGTGCTTTTCTGAAATTGCAGTACCATTCAATAGATATTCTGAGCTAGCTTACTCCATTAAGGTAGAATATCTACCAAATAAAAAAAAACCAGGGCAACTGTGAAATAATTCTGGAAAAATAATTATTCAGAGAAACTGAACAGAGTATCTTACAGCTGAACTTTCCAATCTTACAGTAGATAGGTATTATGGGACACTGGTAGATGAAAACACATGTTCTGTTAGCCAGATAACGTTCTTGTTTGCTCCCATGAATACTTACTATATATAAAGCAAGTGACTGCCTTAAGAGGAAAAGCCACATATTTCAGCAAATCCCTTTCACAATTTCACCTACAGCAGCATCTTCCACATCTCATTGACCATTTACAATGCAACACACAAATCCATAAGGTGAAAATTTCTTAGTTTACCCATAGGTTCCAAAGACTGTGGTTTCTTGACTGCAGGTGTGTGGAAAGCTTCTGGAAACTTATCCAATCCTGAATTCTGCAATGTGTCAGTTGCGGAGCTGGTCATCTTCTGAGAGTTTTGCGAACTGCCTTCACTAACTTCATTATAATTCAAATCTACACAATGAGATGTATCTGGAGTGTCAGCCACTTTTTCTTTCCCTTCAGGTGTCTCCTGAAACATTAAATGAGGTTAGCACATGCACTGGGAAAGCCTACCAGTTTTCTAATTAGTGTTCCAGTTCACTTCCCATTTAGTATAAATTAGATTCCAGATATTTACAATATAGTTACTCTTATAATTTCAATCACAAAAACCACAGGTGAAACAGATACTAAATATTCACAGATTTGCACAAAGCTTTTTAGAAGCAGAGGTGAATGGAGTTACAGATGTTTTGGGAGTGATGTTTCAGTCAATATAAAGTTGAAATGCATGGCTGGATATATTTGAAGGAAAGCCTGTGAAAACAGTGCTAGCAGCTACATGTTTAAGCTTGCAATCAAATTTGACACTACTTCTGGGCAACATTTACAGTGCTTTCATTTTAGTATCCTATGCTTATACGTCTCTTCACTGAATGCTGGACACAGGAGCAGGAAGAGGCAGAGCAAGAGAAAGGGGTATGCTTCCAGTATTCCCCATATGGAATGAGTGCTGCAGTCAACAGGCCTATGCTGAGCAATGCAAAGACAGAACCCAAGGAATTTCCAATTAGAGCACTCGTATGATGAGGAGTTCAAATAATTAATGTGAGAAAGAAGCATGAACTTAGTACTTAATAAATTATCACCTTGAGACAACTTACTGGGTTTATTTTTGTTTCAGAGCGTAAACAGCGGATCATAGCATTGACATTCGTGATACAGGTTTTCCAGTCTTTTCCATGCTCACTCAAATCATAGTTTGGAAAGTTAGTTGCAAGAAATTCTGCATATAAAACATAGAAAATTTTTTAAGCTTCATGACAAAAAGCGGTATTTAAAACTACTCTAATTTAGAAAGAAAGAGAGAAAGCTAAGTGCGTCACGTTTACTGTTCTCCATTTAGAAGCTTTAGATTTCCACCTTTAATTAAAGGGAGATAGTAAACTCACATTTTGAAACTAAGCAGCACTATGAATTTAAGATGTGCAGTGATACTTTTTTGAGGTGTTGTGAATAATGCTTTTGTTATTAAGCATTTCCTAGTAGAACTAGGGGTAAGGTGTGATTCTCAGACTAACTTTAAAAAAAAAAAACCCAAACTACACAAAAAAAAAGAGACAGGGTAATGCTGATGCTGCAACTACTTCACATGGCTTAAATAATCTCCGACCCTTTAAACAGGAAGGAGATATATAGGTTCACACATACATACCATGGGATCTGTGTAAATGGCTTGACATTTAAAAAAAAATGCCCTCCCCATCTTCACCATTTCTCAAACAAATGAGAGAAGCAAACTTAAGAGAAAGAGAAGGGTATTTAAGAATCACCAGTTAATGTTCGTCCCAAGTAAACTATGGCCATCAAAAAAACCCCAAACAAAAAACGAACCAACCAAACCTCCACAAAACCCATGCCACACACAAACACAAAATAAGTCATAACGAAAAATTTAGGAACAGTCAGCATGACTGATGAACCTGAAGTACACAAAACTAGGAGAAATTAGAATTGTTTTATCCACATTGAAGAAAAATGAACATTGAGGGTGAGAAGGAATTTCCATTGATGAGTAGGAATTTCAAAATCAAAAGACACAGAGTAGAGCACATCCACTACCCGCATTTATCAGTTCAACCAGTTGCTAGACAACGACTAGCAGAAACATACAGAAATGACTCATTGCAAGTTAAAAACTCTGTAAGTATTAAAGAAGTAAATCTGTGCATTTTGAAAGGTAGCATACCTCTTATTGCAGCAATTTTGTTTGGATCCAATGTTCTGCGCCCTCGTGCACTCACTCCCATAATGCTGCACAATAATGTTTCCTTGGGGAACAAGACACGAACCAAGTAGCGCGCTGCATACTTTGGTTTAGTCTTTTGCCGAGCTTTCATCAAATAGTTTCCAAGAACTTTTACATTTCTCACTGGGTCACCAACAAACTCTTTTGGAAAACAAAAACACGTAAAGAAAAAAAAAAATTTAAAAACCCAAGCAAGTTGTTAAAAAAAGAACACTTTTTCAAACTCCTTCTCTTGACCTCTATGGTACTCTTGGTGTATGTTCTCTACCACAGGTAATTCTACTATTTATTACTTATCTTTGCTCTTACAAAAGCAGCTTTAAATTGGAATGGTAACAGAAATATATTTTTGATTCACGTTAACCAGTACTGTAACTAACTGAAATAACAACACCCAAGAAAATACATTAGACACGTAAGAGTCCAAAATGTTTAGACTGGCCTGTTTTACACATGTGCAGATACCATGTATGTTTTCAAGACAATGACGCATGAAGAAAGGCATATCCATACATAGTACTGCTAAATCATACACTGTTTACAAATTTGCAGATAGGTGTCTTGAGTATTTCACCTACTATTCGGGCAGCTCTTCAGCTGTATGACCTTATTTTTTAGACGAAAAACTCATAGCTCAGCCTTCCACATAACTCGGGGCATTTATACTTTAGAAAGATGCACGTTAGTTTTTAAAACATGGTGTTATTTTACATGTGCTTGTTTGTTACAATGCAGTGATCTATGGAATTCTTCACTTTCTGTGGAATTAAGTATTTTGAAAGAAACCAAACACTGGAGGATTTGAGGATAGAAAGGATTTTTCACTGATAAAATCCTCCACAAGAAGAAAACAGACATTTCCTTCATACAAATCAAGTTGCTTTCTTAAATGCAAAACATATATACAGGCATATACTTCACTTAGCTTTACCAGCAATCTCTTTTGTCGTTTTAAACATATGCATACATTGCTTATACACACAGGTTAAAAATAGGTTAAATCAAGTGTATCAAGACAGAAAAAGAGGGCTTAGTCTTAAAAGAACCCAAAACACGTACTGTAAATCAATAGTCTATACAACTGTATATACACTGCAGAGGTTTTTAAGTGATGCCTGCCATATTAAATATTCCTATAACCTTTGTTTCAAGAGTTGTAAACAGTACTCCATTATAATAATGCTTGTAAGGCAGCCAATTCTGCTCCTTTACTTTTGCTAAATAACGATAAAGAGATTTCTTTACGCGTATTTTTTTATATTAGCAGCAATTTTTTAGCCTTTGTTTCTGAGTATTTATGAAAAAGGAACTCACCAACGCTAGGATTGATGGAGACTGAAGAAGATGGTAGTTCTTTACTAATGTTCACACTCCCAGATGCATTTCTGTAGTTCACCACCACAGTATTATTTCCCAGACTGGTCTCAGATGGTGCTGGCATCGATGACAATGCCACTGGTGAAGATGCAATGTTGACAGTACTTTCCATAACACTGGCTACAAGATTTGATCGCGGAGAAAGGTCAGGCATCCTTTTAGTTGCTGCGTATGATGAATGCAATGAATGTGTAGAAACTATAGTGGGGAGTGGTGGGCTCTGCCTACGAACAGGCTGCTGCGATTCAAGCTGAAGACTCTGTTGAACATGTTTTATTGTGGAATTGACCTGAACGTGACCATTTTGTAAAGCAACCCTTATGACTGGGCTATGCCTTCCCTGACCTGGTGAAGAGAGATGAAGACCTGATTCCCTTTCCATGGATTTTTGTACTCTTGTTTTCCCTTGGGGCAAATGACTGGAACTTCTGTATGTAAATCCAACTGGTTTCTGCAAATGTGATTCAGAAAACAATTAAAAGGTTAAATTAGACATATCTGGTCATTTTTTTCTTTTGCAAACCAGTAAGACTAGATTTTAGTAATTATGCTATTGGCAACAGACTCTTCACTGAAGTACTCATTGTCATGAAGCTAGTGCTATTACTTTTTAGCCTTCCCTCTACTTTCTTTTATTCTCACTTGTAGTTCCAACACTGAGAGTTTAATCTGGTCAGCTTCAATGTTTCTCAAGTTTTTCCCACCTGGGGTGCTGGCACAATTGCTTTCTAAAAACTCAGAGAAATATATAATGAGAAAGGCAGCTTTGTAAAGGCTCTTAAAAACAACTCTCTAAAAAAAAAAAGCGAATAAGCAAAATAAAATTTAAAATTTGTCAGCCATTGACCCAGCCTGCTGAATTTTCAAGGCACGTCTTCACTGCCATGTTAGCTTCCTTTTACACAAGAAAAAAACAATTCACTTTCTCTCCTGGCTGCCTCTTCATTCTTTACTTGCTAGCTGAAAACATCGAACATTTGGATCTCATCTACAACAGAAGATTCCAAAGTGACTAAGACAGACAAACTGAGAGATGGGCTATACTTTCCACCACTTGGAATATTTTTATTAAGAAACATACGCACACTAATGCATGTGTTCTAGTTCAAAATACAAGTCTCTGAGCAGGAGCCACCAAATGTAATTGACACATGTGGGTTTGGATTTGGTTTTTCGTTTGTTAGTTTTGTTTTTCTTTTTGTGTTTTTTTTTGTTTTGTTTTGTTCTTTACAGAAATCTGATTATATTCCACCCCTGAAAGCTTTAAAAATCTATGACCTGAAGAAAGGCTTACGTGCCTGAAAGTTTGTCCATTTCTCCAGCTATTGGAGTTGATCCAATAAGAAAAAAAAATAGTACCTTCACCACCAACCTTTCCTTGTTTATATCCTTAGCCCATCACAGGTACAACAGTGGTACAGCTATAAAAAATCTACAGCATTCCTGATGGTTTTAAAGATAAAGTACTAGCAGAACAAAAAAAAATGGTTGGCAGGTTGCATTTGCTGACTTCCCCCTTACGCCATATAGTGATAAAAGCCACTTAAAAAAAAAGCACAGTGCAGTCACTTTTCATCTGAACATTAAAGCAGCTGCCATCCTACATGATCAGAGGGGAGGGTAAGAGCACAGAAGTCACAGGGTCCAAGAGTAACTGACATGAGCAGTTTGTTCCCTGAATCTCTTATTTTTGGATGTGTGGACAGTACAAGCTTGGAGTTGTCAAAAAAACCCGCATTCCCAAATAAAACCTAGTATCCTATTCATAATCAACATGCACGAGAATGTCATTGCTTCCACCCACCCTTAAAGTAAATGGCCTTACTGATGCCTTGACATCGTCTGACAGCAGGATCACCTCTGCCACATTAAAAGCTTTGCAGTATTGTTGACAAAGAAAGATCATTGCAGATTTTGTGACCTTCTTCAAAAATCACCTGTTCTGTTTCCCTTTTAAAGAGCATTGTTACAAGTACTAATATTCTGTCTCCTTAGTTAACAGTGGATTGACCATATAGGAACAAAATGGATAGTGTGTACCCAATATTAAACCTTCTTAAAGATTTGGAAAAAAAGCCTTTTTATTAGAAAAAATAAAATTCTATACCATAATGGATATGGCAACACACTGTTGAGATCTAAAAATCAGTAAGTCAATTGAACCAGCCTATGTGAGTGATGCATAAACTCTCTTCTAACTGCAGAAACCAATGAGACCGTACAACGCTTCTCATAAAGCGGTGACGCCAATATTAGGACGTATTAGTCCTAAATATTAGTCCGTATTAGTCGTTTTAGTCCAAGTTTAGGACGTATCCTACACAATTTATTTCTGTTCATTACAACACAAATAGAATTTTACAGCATCAGTCACAGCATACTGAATGTGATGGGGGCCATGCTGTGACCACTGGTCAATAACAACACAGGAGACTGAAGCTGGCATATAGTAAGAAATCTAGAATAATTTAATTGAAATGGAATTTAAGTTTACTAGTTTATTACTAATTTTAATCTTAGTGAAAGGAGGGGATTATTTTTAAAGAAGCATCATAGGAAGTGAGAGAATTAAAGGAAAAATAAATGTCTTGGGTCTTTAATACTCACAGGTTTGAGCAACAGTGGCTTTACACGACTGTGTTGCATTTCTGAGACCTTCCGATGAAGCAGATCAAATTTTTTATCCAATTTCTGAATGGCGTCATACATGGCCTGACAACAAACATAAGAGTGAAAACAGTATTGTTTCACAAGAACCCAATTTAAATCTGAAGATATCCAAGAAACTTCAATTAAGGACAAAATTACCTCCCTAAAACTGGGTAAGATCTGTAGATAATATATACTTTCTGTAAGCATATTGAAGATCAACTCAGATACAAAAATGCAAGTAGAATGGTAAATATCACAGTAAAAAGAATTCTCAGAGAAGCTTACTCTTGCAACTTTAATGTGGCTGGCACTTAAAGGTTGTTCTTCCTGCTTACAGTGGATGTTTTATTTTTACCTATTTGGAGCATTTTGTCTTACACTGAAAAGCTACTGACAAGCTCTACAGCAAGTTAGGTATTATGATATGCTATTTTAAGGCATAATAAGTTTCCAAGTACACAGGTAAAAGGCTTACAGGCAGCCACCAAAATACTGACTTCCAGATCACCAATGGGAAATGTATTTAGAAAAATACTATCTGTAAAGTAAGAGTCCAAACTGGAATTGAACGTGGCCAGGGACGTCAAAGACAACAAGAAGGGCTTCTAGAAGTACAGAGGTGACAAAGGAAGGCTAGGGAAAGTGTAGGCCTGCTGCTGAATGAGACAGGGGACCTTGGGCGACACGGGACATGGGAAAGGCTGAGGGATTCAATGCCACCTTTGCCTCAGTCTTGATGAGTAAGACTGGCCTTCAGGAATCCCAGGTCCCAGAGGCCAGGGGGAAAGGCTGGAGCAAGGAAGACACACTGGGTAGAAGAGGATATGGTCAGGCAGTACTTAAGCAAACTAGACATACATTAAGTCCAAGGGGCCTGATGGGATGCGCCCACAAGTGCTGAGGGAGCCGGCTGATGTCATTGCGAGGCCACTCTTGATAACCTTTGACCAGTCATGGCAAATGGGAGAAGTGCCCAAAGACTGGATGAAAGCAGATGTCACCCCTCTGTCTTGAAGAAGGGCAAGGAGGAGGACCCAGGGAACTACAGGCCAGTCAGCCTCACCTCCATCTCTGGGAAAGTGACGGAGCAGCTATCCTGGAAACCATTTCCAGGCAGATGAAGGAGAAGAAAATCATCAGGAGTAGTCACAGCATGGCTTCACCAAGGGGAGGTCATGCTTGTCCAACTTGATAAACTTCTGCGATAAAACAACTGGTCTGGGAGATGAGGAGAGCAGCGGATATTGTCTACCTCGACTTGAGGAAGGCCTTCAACACTGCATTCCATAAGATCCTCACAGACAAGCTGCTGATGTACAGGTTGGATGAGCAGACAGTGAGGTGGATTGCAGACTGGATGAATGGCTGGGCCCGGAGAGTGGTAATCAGCTGCACAAAGTCCAGATGAGGGCCAGTAACTAGTGGTGTACCCCAGGGATCAATACTGGGTCCAATCCTGTTTAACATCTTCATTAATGGTCTGCATAATGGGCAGAGGATACCCTCAGCAATTTTGCTGATGACACTAGACCGGCAGGAGCAGCTCATACACCAGAGGGTTGTGCTGCCATCAAAGAATTGAAAAAACTACTAATTTTATTGAAAGTGTCTGATCTTCAGTCAATCCCCAAGGTCAAGTTTTCTTTCAGATGTTAAAAATTTGTGTTGCTTTACTAAAGCAATCAAACTTTTTAAAGCATTGTTGTAAAGGTCCAAATTTTCAGACATAAAAGCCAGATAAATCAAAGCATTCAAAGTCCATCAGTTATTACTATATGTTACTGTGCGACATAGAAAGTTCCTTCTTCAGTGTTTCCAGGATTTAGCAACTCAAGCATGATGCTCAAACAGCAATTTAGACATACACTTCCTTTATACTGTTATAACAGTATAAAGTAATGAGATAACAGAATATTAATCTAGTATTGAAAAGACACTGCCAACTTGAAAATATGTATCAGGCACACATCATCAGCTATTACTGCAAAAAACACACAAGGACATTGTAACTATGAATTACAAAGAGGAAATGTTTCTTCAACTAACTAAAGCAATTTCTTCTGTTGATCTACAGCATAACTTGACAAAAATTTTTAAAAATACATATGGCTATGAAAAAAATTTCTAGATTGGATTTGTAGTAGATGGAATTTCTAATTATTTTCAATTTTATCAAAACCAACAGTTAGGTTTCAATATGATAGCTATCTTTTAAAAAAAATTAAATATCCTTAGACAAAAGAATCTATAAATCTCCCCCAAATCTAGAAATATCTCAAGGAAGCATTAAAAAACCTTAAATCAGTGTGGACAGCACAGGCATTATTAAAAGGCTTCATGTAGCCCTACAGCAGATTTACTGGGAGAATGTGGTAACAACGGGGTAAAGGAGATGGAAAGGGGCTAGCAGGCAGCAAAAGAGGCCACATCTTCTCATTAGCACTACTTGATACAGCACACATTCCCAGACTAGCAGCAAGAATGTTAGTCACACTTAGTCGATTTTCTTCCACAGCATTGCTGAATATACGCTTAAGGAGACTTCCAAGACACTAATACTTGGCTACAAGCCACTCACAAACTATCCTCCCTAAAGCATGGCCTGAATGTCTTTCAGTCTATAGAGTACTATGACTCCAGAGTCATATAAGTCCTCACCTGAATAAATATGGGATGCTTTTAATTTTCAGTGCAGTGATTTTCAGTCTTGCCAGCTACTGCTTCAGAAGTCAAAAGCAAAGAACTTGCCAAAACACCACCACCAGGATTTTGGCACACTTCTGGCAGGCCTTGTGTACTTTCAAAAGCTGGATGCATGTGACTGTCAGATCTTTCCCATTACTGTGAAGCCCCTCCCAATAAATCACTAGACTTTACATTTTGTATTAAAGCATAATATTTGAAAAGCACTCTTGCCAGCTATGGTGTGAAAAAGTTCAGAGAATATGAAGACATAGATTATTTTTTCATTGAAAATATTGAAGATAAGTGGGCAATTAACAAATGAACAACTGGAAAGGATGAAGTCATAGGTTATCAAATATAGAATGCAAATCTTCCTGAAATTTAACTAAAATTGTTTAAATGCCATTTCAGAGGTAAAGAAAAAAAAAATACCTGGCAATAACTGAGGACCTCCATAAGAGTTTTCTGCTGATCTCCAATGTAGGAAGCTTCAGATACAATACTCCCCTTTTTCATTAAAATAATAAAAAACAGTGTAAGCTAGTAATATAAACACAGTCTTAAGATATCACATTAAGCCAATAAATCCCAACTTTGAACATCACGTGTTATTTCAGTCTACCCCCAAACGTGCATCCCCAAAGCAGCTTTTCACAGTCGGTCAAACAAAAGAAAATTTACTTACACATTCATAATCTGGTTCATACTCATAAATGACACTGTCACTATCTTCATATGCTCGTTCCCTGGTTCTCATCTGGGAAATAACATAAAGAAATTGTAAGGTTTTGAATAACAAAAGAATTCAAAATATAAACTACAGAGAGAACCTGCTAGGAATCCAACTTGGACACTTTCGGTTGTAGCTATATTCCTTCCCCTGGCTACAAAAGGGCCCAAGAAAGTGAGACTCAACACAGTCATCTCATTTATGTGCCTGTGGTTAGGTCATATGAAAACTCACCTCAATTTTCTTTTAAGAGTATCTTATTCTGGTTTAACATAAACCTCTTGCAAATTTATACAATAATATGTATTTTTATTTAGTTATTCTAAGGTCAGAACTTTCTCATCTAACTATATATGTACTATATAGCCAGGCTTATGTAATTATGAGACTCCATGTAGATTTTTACACTAATTTAAGTAAATCAATTTGAAAAAAAAAGTGTATTTATTTCAATGGGTATAACTCTGCACATAGAAGCTGTAAAAATGTCTAAAAGACATTAATTTTCTCACCGCTTGAAAACTGCTCTTAGACAGGACTCAACAGTGCCACCACCTGGACAATTCCGACATTTTTCTTTACTGGATGGGAGCAGTTCCTGTCCATCCACCCTAAGTCACATTTCACAAATCTGTTGTTTTGTGTTTGTGTTTTGGGGTTTTTGTTTGTTTGTTTTTTTAACTAAGTAATATTTAATCAGGTCTTACTTTAAAAAAAGGAAGGGGGGGGGGAGGTTGGGGGTTGGTTTGTTTTACAACAGGCAGAATTAAACAGAGTGGAACTGCTTTTATAGCATTAAAGACACCCAGACTGTTGTAATTTAAGAATATGGTGACATGAACTAAGCTTCAGACTGCCTCAGTTAAAAATATATGTAGTCTGTCTTTGGACAGACTTGTTTATGGAGGCAAACCCTTACTCAACATTAAGTTTCAACTCTTATCCTAAATTGCACAAAGAGATTTTTATTGAAAAAATAAGAGCATCTACATGGGAAATTGGTGTAAGTTACTCTCCACTGTACACTATCTGTTGTTATACACATGTACAGTATCCAGCACAACAAGGTTTTACTCTTGCTAGTGACGTGCAGAAAACAGACTCCACAATCAGTGAGATTGTAAAGTAGGTATGTTCATTCAGCGCTGGGCAGCACGGCGGGTAGTCCCACCAAAGTCGTGCGCGCCTGATTTGGCAGTTCACTTTAAATTTATACAGTCAAGTGTTACATATACATAGAGTTTCGCAATACACCTATACATAGGCATTACCTATCCCTGCTTCATATTAAAATTAGCTCTAGGAAGTCATTTCCATAGTCTCCTCTCAACTGCGCTTGCACAGTGCCTCCTTATGGTGGTCGTCTGGTGGTCGTGAAGATGAAGGCTGTATGTCTTCTTCACAGTGAACTCTTAACCTTCTGTCCTTGCGCTGACTCAGTTGTCCCTTGGCATTTGTCCAAATCACAAGGTCGGTCCTGGCTGGTTCTTGGAGCCACTGCTGCTTCTTATCAGGGACTATCTCCTGTCCCAGCCAGCCTCAACAATGCAAGCGTTAAACATCACTTCTCATCCCCTTGGGCTATGTCTACCTCTACTGAAACTTCTTTAACTTCATTATAAGCTAGATAATTATTAAACAATTCTTATACACATTCATATATCTACTATATCTGCTAAGGTTTCTTTGGTTCCCCGTCTCACTAGAAGCTTCCATGCACTACATGGATCTCCTACCCACACTTCTTCACTGGGATGTCATCAAATGAGCATACAAAAGTGAAGGAAAAATGGCATTCCCAATAACATGGAAACTGGCCTCAAAACAAAGGGCTACTGTTTGGTGAAACATACCACATTGTGTCCCACTAGAGTAGGGGCAAGTCGTTTTCTTTTATTATGTGAACACATGAAGTCCATTTTTTCAGGGCTGTGACCATTTCCTCGCTGCATACTTGCAGAATGGCTCATTTGTGATGCCACTCCTTCAGCTAGCACTGATAAGCCTTCGTTTCCTAGAAAAGTGGAGAAAAAGCAAAGCACATGAGCAGGTTTACCACTGCATTAAACATTTCACTACAAAAAACATGCACAGTCACCCTTTTTTTTTTTAATTTTGGACTGCTTGGTTATTTGAAATTTATTTACTAGCATATTATTAAACACATATTAATCCAATTTATTTAGATCTGAAATTATAAATTCAATTTAATAGTCTTTCTTCCAAACTTTCTCCAGCCTCCATTTAATTTGCTTTGCTTTTCACTGTTGATTCTCTATTCTCATTTCCATGTCCGATTGTACAAAGTCACAGAATTCAAAACCCCAACAAAACCAGTTAACTGAAGTTCAGGCAATACACCCACAATGTAAAACACAGTTCCCATTTGTTTAGTCCTCAGCTGTCCCTTCCCTAAACTTACGGGGTCTCCACAAGTTTTGTGCTGAAGCACTGTGCAACAAAAAAGATCTGCTCAAAGTATCTCCTCTGTTGAGCCAGTGTAGGTCAGGGACTACCAAACACAAACTATCCACAAGCAATACACAAAATGCCTCACCTCTTCATGTATGGGCCTGGCACACAGTTAAAAAGCAATTACCACAGTTTATCACTGCTCCATCCTAATTCTTTTGAAGCCCACAGGATTGCCAGACCTACCTTTTGAAGAATGTTAAAGGAAAAAAAAAAAAGTTAAGAAAAAAGGCGTATCTCTACTGTCAAATCTGCCTGTCCATCATTTACAGGCTCTACCCTCAAGCTTTCAGGAAAGGGCTACGGTAGCTCTTTTAAAGAGAAATAAAAACACTGTTAAGAGAGGAAGAAGAAAAAAAAAATTAACTATTTCCCCTTGAGTTCTATATATTTTAGCTATAGACAAGCCAAGCACTATACAGATAACCAGATATAGATATAGCTAACAGAAGATATGAAAAGACAAGTAAAGCTTAAGAAGACCTTTGAAGGTTTCCAAGAAATAAGGAGAAAAACTTAGCTGGCATAAAAAGGCAAAACCAAGTCTCCACCATACTATCTGCTGTGAAGGAGCTTTTTGGAGCTTAGGTCAAGCTGAAAAGGTACGGTGGGGAAGTTTTGTGGATACCTACAGTAAATTCCTCCCAAGTAAAAGGGGCTGCATGAGAAAAGTTACACGGGTACTCTTACTACTTTCGCAAAATAATGGAACTAATCTCATGGCCCAACTGGAAAGTAGAACTACTATCTCAGACGCAAAGGAAGAGAAAGCAAATCAAATGGGACAGGGACAAGCTAAGAAACCACTGAAAAGCAAAGACAACTGCATTTCTAAGCACTACAAGAGGAAGGGCAAGGGGCAGGACAAAAAAGTAGTTATATACTCAATATCATAAGCTAGAAAAAAATTTTCCTTGCATGAAGAGCCCAGACAAAAGTTGTAGCAGAGCTGACAGATGCTACCTAGGCAAGATCTGCGGTAGATTTTAATTAATGTAGTTAACATCATTTTGAAATCACTATCAATAACTAAGTAATAAAAATACACATGCAATTACTTAATATTTCTTCTCTTAGGTGAAGATTAAAACCTACCTACCCTGCCACGCAGCTCCAGAGTTTGCTTCCTTTCCCAGAACACCTCATCCTTCTGTCTGTGTCACACAGACCAAGCTAGCACTCATCTCCTACTACTAAGCACCCCCAGAACTGAGAGCCGGGGAGATCACAGTGCTCTGTGGGACCAACACCAATACAGGCAAGAGGACATGTTGAAAGCAGAAGGGGTGCAGGGCAGCAGGATTAATGCACTGGCACAATGTAGTCACTCAAACTGCAGATAACCTTCTGCAGCCAAACCAGAACGCCACTTCACCTGGAGAAGCATTAGGTCCCTGATTTAATTACATTTTAAACATACTATGCTTATGTTAAGCTAGACAACTTTCTGATTAGCTTCCCAAATTTAGATTTAGGCATAAATACGATGACCTAAAAAACAGTGCCAGCAAAAGTGACACCAATTATGTGGGCATAAATGGATAAGTAAAAAGCATAATAAAAGTGTTCTGCAGCAAGCGGGGAGAAATAAAGACCTAGATATGTATCTTAGTGATGCTGAGCTTGCTCTGCCAGCTAAGTATCTGTAGGCAAGAAGATATGAAACAAAAGTAAAAGAAACTAGTTTGGACAGACAGAACCAGATCTGAAGAAAAGGCACTGCTCTACAAGATAGTAGCCTAAGATGGTGATTGAATAAAAACAGAGAAAATTCCAGTTCAAAGAGTTAAGTTCAACAGTTATATTCAAGATAAAACTTACACCATGTTTTGGTCATACACCTCTCTATGCTCAATTTTAACTAGACAATACCTAGTGCTAACAATCTACAACAACAGAAGCTCTAAGCCCAGAGATGACACAACCATCTTTCACCTTTTAAAAATCAATCATACCCAGTCATCATGATGCCTTTGTTGATAATAAAAGAATTACTCAT
>NW_010973231.1:41735-41936 GCF_000737465.1 Haliaeetus leucocephalus
TACAGTGTTGATATAACCAATCATTAAGTGTAACTAGGCGCGTGGACAGTGCGTGAATAATGTGTGTAACCAATAGTAAAATAGCTAAACGCATGTACGGATGTAACCAATGTATAAAAATGATGTCTGATGCTCTAGTAAAGGGTCTTCAACTATGATCATATTGATCTGTCGTTGAGTCCATGATTATGCTCCCGCAAC
>NW_010973231.1:41946-97754 GCF_000737465.1 Haliaeetus leucocephalus
ACTCATGTCCTGAAATCAAGGTCAGCAACTGTCTATGACAGTTTCTTGGGCAGGAATTTTTTTTTTTTTAATAAAACAGCAAAAAAAACCAAAATAAACCACCCAAACCATCCTCCTCCCCAAAATATGTTTTTAGACATAAATGTACAAAAAAATTACAGTATAATCTACTGTCAAGTAGAAGACCAGAAAAGATTAAAGGTTCTCAGAAGCACCTAACAACACTAGGAAACAGAGATGTAACTTAACTCTGCTGAAGACAAATACTGATGAGATTCTCTATAAAGTCAAATGGCTAAATAAAAAAAAAAAAAACAAAACAAAACCAAACCCAAACAACAAACTAATAAATGCCATCACTTAGTTACAGTCATTTTCCTTGCTAACTTGGCAATACTGCTACTGGGCTTACTAAATGCTCATAACAGCTATGATTAATTTTTGTCTGGGCCAATGGAGAATTGGGTAAGACTTCTGAGAGACTTTGATCTTGCATGTTAAAATAATACAATGAATTTAAGACAATCACCAAAGGCTACTTACAGCTAATAATTTATGACCTTAAACAACCATCTTACTATTGTTGCACACCAGTATCTCCAGTGCTCCACTAAATTACACTGGACAGTTTATCTAAAAACCTCATTTTTGGGGTTAGGTTCTTCCATGACATTTATTTTCCAAATTGCTTGCTAATTCACTCCTAGGTATACTACTTTATAAGTAAAAAATTGGTTTTTTAAAAGATAATATTTCAGTGGGTTCACTATAATAAAGACCTCTAAAGTAGTAACTAAAAAGCTCTTTTTAAATGCATTGCCAAGCAATTTCTATAAAGTAGCTTTCTTATAAAATATGTTTTAAAGATATGGGTAATACAGAAAGCATTCAAGACAGCAGCGCTGAACATACAGCATTAACTATTAGATCACAATAAAAACGAACAGTAATTACCATAGGCAAGTTGAGCCACATGGTGAACAACACTGTTTACTTCAGAGTTCTGTTCCATTGACATGCAGCTTTGTGTGGACAATCCATTTTCTCCATGGTCAATAATCACTGCTTCAACATCGTCCTCAACATTCACAGATGCGTAATCTATTAGCATATGCAGAAAGAGAAACAAGTAAGACTAGACACCATTCTGAGTATCAGATGACAACTGTAGTGCTTGTATCATGTCTAGCATTATCTGAATTGTACCATAGCTAATTTAAAGCCAGTTTCACTTCAGCATCTAAATGTGAAGTCACTTTTAAACACAGGCACTGAAGTTTTAACACACACTAGAAGGGAAGCAGATTACTAATGCTTCGCTGGCAGGATTCCTGAAACTATTCAGTACCCAACTCTTCCCACAACGTCCAGCTTCAACAGGAACAGTTATAAGCCAGTACCAAGCACTTCTCAGAACTCCACTATTTACAATCAAGCATATGACATTAAATTGGTTTAGAAATTTTACTTTCATAAATAAGAAATGCTTAATACACTTGAAACAAACCAGTCTACAATCCTAACTGCATATTTGGTATTCAGATCAAACCAAACATGGGCTCCTGATGAGATGCTGTGCAGAAACACTGAATGGCAAATCTCCAGTACCAGATTTTTTCCTACATACTACATCAATAAAAAATGTCCTGGTTTGAGAATAACTGTATTATAGCTATTATAGCTAGATCTGGTGTTCTGGGGAGGGAGCAGAATTTATTCTTGATGAAACAAATTAATGGAAGGAATCATACCATGAACCACTAAAGGTAGTAGATAAAACTTAAATTCAGCCAGCACACTTGCATAACACTAGTTATATGAACACATGCTGTATTTTCCACAGGATACCCTGTTCAGTGAACGGGATGGACCGAGCTCCAGGAAGGAATCAGGCTGTGTAACAGTGGTCTGGTTCTTTACTCTTAAAGACACAATTCACTCCAAATCATGCTCTCTTCTCTCTGTTCCAATTTCTTAAGAGACCAAAAGGTGGGAAAGAAGCTGAATTCCGCAGGCCAAAGTTTTCCCTCTGGCCATCTAATCTAATTATTTCCCTCTACTCCCATCTAATCCAGATGAAACAACACAGCAGCGTTTGGATTTGGCTGTCATCAGATTAGGAAAGACTCCACCAAATTGAGGGTGTGCTCAGAAACACCCATCAATTGCCAGGCAGTCAATAGCTATGTTTACAGTAGTAAATGAAACCAAAAAGCTAGTTGGGGCATAGTTGCTCTGCAAAAAGGAGTTTAGCTGAGTGGACATGAGCTGGGATATGTCACTTAGGCTCAAGAATGGTTCTCGACCAGTTTTAATTAGCTGCTGTGAGGGACCAAGAGACTGTGAGAGACTGGCAACCATTTTGTCTTAAAACAACCAAGCAGGTAGCTGCAAGCAGCTGAAATAGGACATGCCCTGCAGAGGTGGGGTAGTGAGCTGTTTGTGGGAGGCTTTCTAGTGGTTGTGCCTCGAAGAAGCTTTCTGACAAGGGTCTTCCTGGGAAGTTTTCTAGCAGCTGTTTTGGACATTTTGTCACAGGTTCAGAGTCGGAGTTTTGCCACAGGCCCTTAACACAGCAGTTGGGTAAACAAGTTAAATGGGATAAGGGCACATCAGCAACACCCCCCACACCCCCCTAACTCCCTCAAGAACTTTCAAGAAAACCCCACAAGGCTTGCGTGAAGGACTTGCACGAAGGGCTCTCCAACGAGGGTATGAAGCAGGTGGGGGGAGAGCGGGGACGGGGACACACACCAAGCCCCCAGGCATGCGCCTGCTGCCTGAGAAATCCAGTTTCTACTGAGACTCCTTCCTCACTGGATCCAAGGGTGGTGATACTTACCTCTCCTTTTTTCTCTTATCTCTCCCCTCCCTCCTACTTTGTTGTTAGGAATACTTGGCTACAGCTGTTAGGTGTCAAGTTTTTTATTCAAAATATCTGCTACGCCAAATTTAGCCACACTTGTGTATAAGTCATTGTTAAATAAAACACATTTTGGCATTTAGGAGCCATTGTCATGACTCCTGCGCTGGGATTTGCTGAGCGAAACGGGGTGTTGAAATTTTCCCTGTCCCTCCTGAGTCATTGTTGTGACGCTTGTGTGCTGCAACAGACTACTAAAAGATCACCTCCCCCGAGCCTGCCGAGTGGGATGGGACATCTAAATTGGTGTCACGGACAGGATAGTCTGAAACAGCAAGGAGGGTTTGTAATAAGAAAAAAAAAGGGGGGGGGGAATATCAGTTGGAGTGCTGAGGAAAGGAGAACTGACATTCAGCTGAAGCCGAATTCTCCAATAGAAGATCATGGCAGCCCGAGATAAACCCGATCTTGACTGCTCCCTGCTGTTGGATTTGTTAAAAGGATATAAAGCATGTCCCACTCCGCCAGGTTAACGGCTGGGCGGAGAAAAATTGGCAATCTCTGAAGAAGAAGTTTGGCAAAAGAAAAACATCTTAAGGCTGGTAAAGGCAAGGCAATTAATTGTCTGTGGTGTTCTGGGGGTGGCACTAATAGCCACCCAGAGGGACAAACATACCATTAAGCAAACGGAACATGAGGTGAATCAATCCCTGCAAGCGATAGAGTATTTCCATACATTCTGTATGGTATGTCTAAATATTTTGATGGTCTTATTTTGTACCAGCCGTGGAAACTGGTTTGCTACTAGGTGACTGTAAAAGTAAGATTTGGTAAATAATTATTAGAAATCTTATACTAACACTGTGATTGAAACAGTAGACAAAAGTATAGTCAAGCAATTAACTAGTAGAGGTAGTTACTCATAAGTTTTGCAGTTCTTTGCTCTTATGACTAGATGTTCCTGTACACTAGATAAGAACAATGTTGAAACTGACCACGTGACTGAAACTGCGTTAAGCTTCAAGGTCAAAGAACAAGGACAAGAACAAAGACTTCAAGGACAGCCAACAATCTCAAATGGATTGGTGGTCGTAAAAGCTGCCCTTCAACTCAAATGAATGCTACATTGCACATGATCGGATGTAGGCAGTACTATGATAATCAGTTACTATAATTTGTATGTATACTCATGCGATTAATATGTAATTGTTACTCCATATAACCTGTTTGTGCTGAAGCTGTGGCATGCACGCTAGGTGGAATTATCCCCCGTGCATCCAGCACTGCAATAAAGAATGCCTGCTTTCTAAAACTCCAAAACAAGTCTTAGAGAGTTTCTTCAACTGGCTTTCCGGTATCACAAGAATTAGTTAAAGTGCAGGTAGAATTAGAGGTAGAATGAGCTAAACGGCAACAGGCTGAGGAAATAGTAAAAGAAGGAAAGAGGGTTGTGGAAAACCTTCAAGACAGCCTGCAGGAAGCTTGTATTAGGGAAAGAGACTTAAAGGTGCAACTAGCAGAGTATGAAAACGATTTAAATGGCAAATCCAGTTTCTCTAGCTTTGCAAAAGAAGCTGATATTGTCAGCCAAGAAAGTGATCCCAATTACCCCTGGAAAGAAATGGAAGAGGCTAAGGCTAAATCCATGTCTAATCCAAAGATGCGACCTCTCATTAAAATGGAGGTTGAGTAGGGGGGGAGATGGGGAAAATGATCAGCCAAACATTATTGTCAAACAGATACCCTACAATGCGACCAAGTTAGCAAAATTGCAAGAAAAATACAGCAGGCAAGCTAGAGAAACCAAAACTGAGTATGTTTGGAGTTTCTTTGACTGAGAGAGACAGAATAAAATTATTGGAGGAAGAAGCTCAGGGATATTGGGGTCCAGGGGTATTCCTGACTGTGGATGACCCACGGGAGCCCTGGTCCTTGACTCAGTGGGCAGCATATTATGGGGGATTGGACCCCATCAAAAGAGGAGACCTGGTTGCTATTCCTACCTCCAGGCTGAGTTGGCTTATGGAGAGCATAAAAAAGGCAGCTTGTCTCCAACTTACACATGATACACATCTTGTTGTGTGTCAACCCTCTCCCATGTTATTAATTGCTAACCCTGATAGAATGACTCCCCTGATTAAAGGGCTTCCCGACTCCCTAAAGGTGTATGCGGTACAAATTCAGGACTAAGAGCAATTTTGGTGGCCAGACCCGGCAGAGGGGCCACTCTTACATGGGGACAAATTGCTCAGGAGCTAATAAATTATGGCCGCTGGGTGGGCTTAATTGGTAAGGACATGAAAGCCTCTGCGGGGGTCCGTGGACCTGAAGTAGAGGGTAGGATGTCCTATCTACCCAGTAAAAGTGAGGTGGGTGGGGGATCGAGAAATCAGCTACGGAAGTAAGGGGTTAAGTAAAGGACTCCCTCGAGAACTAAGGGACGGCTTACCCCTTCCGAATTTACAATTGTTACTAAAATGTGGAAACCCACACGCAAAAATCTCCTGAAAAAAGGAGGCGGTCCCTCAATTCCGATGCCTCAAAAAGTCGCCGCCCCTACAGCACCGCTGGAGGAAGGCCGTAATTCTCCGGAATCGGGAAACCCCTTCCGCGGTCCACTAAGTGAGCCGGGGGACGGCCGGTGGGTTTGCATTAGAAGGCTCACAGAAAACCACCAGGGGAACTCTTAGTAACTTTTGCCCTGGGTCCCTTTAAAACGCCGGTTACCTTTCTCGTAGGCACAGGGGCTCAGATGTCAGCATTAAACAGTGAAACGGCAAACCGAAGCGGAAGAGCACCCGACAAAAAGCGTATTTGAGTTACTGATGTTTTCGGAAATTCCAGACCTCAACCTACGGCCCGAGTGCAAAGCTGGTTGCCCGGGGACACCACTCCCACTGTAACCACAATGATAATAGGCGTCCTTCCCACCAATATCCTGGGATTAGAGCTATTAAAGGGGAAAGCCTGGATAGATTCTAAAGGGAGAGAGTGGAAATTTGGCTCCCCGGTTGTTCCGATTAGGCTTCTGCGAACTGTGCCGCAGCTTCCCCCCCTCTAAAATTGTAAACGTGAAACATCCTCTACCCCTGGGAGCAAAGGAGGTTATCACCCCAGTGATAAAAGAGTTACAAGAACAAGGGGTGATCACCCAGACCCACTCCCCATACAATTCCCTTGTGTGGCCCGTATGGAAGCCAAGCGGAAAGTGGCGACTAACCATAGATTACAGGCGCCTGAACGCTAAAACCAGCCCTTTAACAGCGGCACTGATGTACTTAAGAAGTGATGTACCACAAAGGTCTTGTGAAATAAGATACCCTTTGTATACACAAGGCATGCCTTGCTAACGGCTGTGGCCCTGAAGAACTAAAATACCGCTAAGAAGAGAACATCCTACCCCAGGAGGCACCGAAAAGTTTAATAATTGCTAATAGGCATAACGTCAGCAAAAATCTTCGATAACTGGAGGAAAGGTAAAGGCGGCAGGGGGGAGATCATGACCACCGACTCAATTCCAGACCAGAAATACTTACCCCCTAACTGTCCTTGAGCATGCGCTGTAGAATAAAAGAACACTGTACCTTTAATTCAAAACGGGGAAACTTTAACCCAATAGAAACTGTGCTAGGTAAGTGACTACCAGTAATAGCTTTGGGGAAGAACTTTGGAAATTGAATATGAATAACTGAACCGTATAAATTGCTTGTCCGTTTAGGTATGAAGTGTGCTAGCTTTGTGGATTACCATCTAGCCCCCATCTTTGCGCAAACATGAATTGGAATAAAATACCTCTGCTCTGTGTGTATATTGGCATTTCGCACACCGGGTAAATGACCCCACTTGTGGGACAACAGCACTGCCAAATATAGCTGAGCTAACCTCCACCATACAAGAACAGGCCCATCCAATTTTAGCTACTATTGATATGAAGGACATGTTCTTTATGGTGCCCTTGCAGGAGAATGATCAGAACAGATTTGCCTTCACAAGGGAAGGGCCAAAATCTATAGCTAAAGCAACTCAGCTGGAGGATAAACATTGATCAAACAGGAAAATACAGAAAGGGAAAACACCTCACTTCCAAAAAATATCTTGATTAATTACAACATTTCTACAATGATGTAGAAGCAATGCAGCAACAAAACTCAAAACTTTTAACCTCTAAGATGGTGGTCAGGATCCTCCTCATCCCCAGGGCTTTTAACTTCCATCACCCATTGCTGAACATGGCTGCTCTCATACAGGGAAAGGAAATTATTCCCTCTTCAAAATGGCACTCTTAATGGACAGTCAAGAAATTTTGAGATTAGAATACACGACCCATTTCTATGAAGGTTTATCAACATGACTGGTCACTGCAACGATAAGGAAAGCTGCTCCAAGAAATGCAGACCCACCTGCTTTATACCAAGCACCACTTTTCTTAATGTATTCTAGTTGTCTTGCCTCTAAAGTCAGCGGACAAATTTAAATGTCTTTGCTGTAGATTGACTACATTCATCACCAAGAGAATGTCTGTGCTCAAGAATATTTTGTTTAGAAGACTTGGCAGCTAATATTAGCTAGTTTAAAAAAAAGGGGGGGGGGGGGGGGGGGGGGAGAAGCAGTTCTTATCTTATAGGCCTATACATATCTTATTCAGGCAAGGGAAAACAACTCTTAATGTTACTACTGTAGTCATTCTTCCATGTGAGGACAACTTCATCCATTCAACTACAATCTTCACACCTTCAAAAACTTGTGACAAAAGAATTCCAGCTTTTTACTCATAGTCTTAAAGAAACTGCAACTTAGTCCTGTTAGCAATTCTAAGTATTTCTGATGCTTCTTAAAAGTGCTAGCAATATGGAGTAATACCATCTATATAGCACCAAATAATATTAAATCCAGATCTGTCTCTCTCAAGTAGAAACTACAAACTGCCAAATTCCATGATTAATTTGTACTCCTAAAAAAAAAAGAAGCCATCAAGATTTTTTTACTTGTGACTTGAATGAAGATGCAACTGCATTTCTTGTGCCAAGTTAATTTCATTGTATTAATTAACTCTACTGACACAAAATATCATGACATAGATATTTAGACATTTCCAGTAAGTCTAGAAAGGAAATTATAAATTTAAAAAGTGTGATTAAGAAAATATTTTAAGCTTATATGTTTCAAATAAGGCTTTTACTGTGAAGTGAATTACACATTATAGTAGGATTAAACAGGGTGGTTTATCCAGTCATTGGAAGAAGTTATCAGTTTAAGAGAACTCTGACTTTGTTTGAAAACTGAAGTGACAATCATCTAAAATTAGAAAACATCACCAAACTAATTTCCTTCTCAGACTCAATGCATGCTCTGGGTTATACGGTATAGACTATGACACTATTTTCGGTAAGGCAGTAGGATATGCTATAATATAAGGTAGAGGTTCATTAAAAAAATGCATTGTACAGAAAGATAGTTGTAGACAGAGCAGTGCTGTGAAGTGACCAAATTAGAAAGCCAAGATTGGAGGTGCTCTTTTTAATTTAAAAGCTGTTTATGTTCACCATTTAGAATTCTTTCACCAGGAGCTCTTCTCTGCTTCTGCACAAAATCATCAGGTAGCAGGTATTTGTAGAAAGTTAAAGGCACTTAATCGTGAGCCCAGCTTTCATAATGATTTACATGCAAAAACATCCAACTGTGTGTCTAACCCTGCATCATAAGTTACACTGTTATATTAAGTTACAGCTTTTTATGCATCAAAGTAAACCCAAGCATCATAAGGAATTTATTTCCAATAGAGAAATACATGTAAAGGTAAATATGACTTGAAAGTTTTCTCTCTTCTTTGGAAACTCTGTCATTTGATCAACATAATCCAGCAACCAAATGACTGCTTATCTTTTTACTACTGCTCAGTCACCTATCCCAAAATAATATAGTAGTGTAGGCTTTGGTGAAAAGAGCTGAAAACAGAAGAAAAATGTGAAACATAAGAATGAAAGACAAATAAAACCAAACTGCAACGTAAAGAAAACTCGGGCTGGGGAAACACAGACGGACCACCAAAATAACTTAAAGATGGAAAGACATTGATATTAAACATCAAGAAACACTAAAAAAAGGCAAACAAACAAAACCCCCCCACAAAACCCCAAAACCAAACATGAACTCTTTCAAAGCCAGAGTTAAGACAAACATAAAAGTCCCCAAAACTCTGTAGCAACTACAGATTACATACCAACGCAAATCAAGCAAAGCAACCCTACCCAAACAACTAAAAGATATATCAAGGAAGTTACCTGGCTTTAAACTAAGTCACAAAAGGAGGGCCAGCCAGGATTAACTTGGACCACAACTAAATCCTGCTCTATTTCTGGCCTGACACTTAACTCTAACATACACAAAAAAAGGAACTAACAGAAGGAAGAGCACAGGGACACCAGCATCATAATGCCTTTCAGGGGTAGTATCATCCCATCCCAGCTTCAAGTAATCATTTGCCTATTAACTCAATCTCATTGCAGATGTAACCAAGAGTTTTAAGCACATTTCTGCATACTATGATAATCAAAGCTACGAGCACAGAAATACAGCCACATCTGATGCACCAGCTGAAGTCTGAAGACAAGCTGACAGACAACTTCTCTTCCCCCAAGTACATTACTAATTAAATACACCACATAAACCAGTGGGATAAGGAATGACTTGTACCGAGTCAGACATTACCTGATGAATGCTCTCAGTTATTGCGGAAATAGAAACATAGGTAACCATGAGGTATAGAATGGTAAGGAGAGGCAAATGAGAGATAGCTGAAGGCACTGAGTAGTACTAAATCCTATCCCAACATCTGTTACAGAGTTCCTGGGGGCTGCTAGCAAAATCACTAAAACGAAATCAAACTTTTCACAGAAATCCAGTATTTTTTTCTTCATTTTCTAAGAGTTCAGTTAGACACATGTCTGTATTTCTGCAAACGTGATCTCAATACTCCCAAGTGCAACAGACAGCCATGGAAGCTACTGTAAGAGGAACTACACTTTATAGATACTTAAATGCTGCACTCAGAAAAACTGGATACCATATACCTCAAGTCGCATCCTTGGATTTAGCATATTTCTGATAATTTTGTCCTTAATCTAGACAGGCTGTCACAGATCAGAGACACCAGAATACTCTACCACAGATAAAATGCTTACTAACAGTCTCTGAACACTGAAACAATAGTTAATTTAGAATGCTGTAGTCAGAATTTGCATGACTGAAATTTGCAACAGGTTAAGACAATGGGATCACGTATTGAGCAAATACAAACCAAAATACAGCAAACACAAAGAAGCAGAATAATGAAACCAGATTTCCCTTGGCTTTAGTTTCATATTTGGATTACTGAGATGCTAGTAAGATCAAAACTCGAGGTAAAACAAATCTTAGAGAGGCCTCTGATGTCTAATAAGATCTGAGCTCACACTGCACCTTTTGACTGAGGAATATTATTAATGGCACATCTTTTCTATTACCAAGGAATTTAGAACAGTCTTAATATTTGTTAAGATTACTAAGTTATAGACAAAGCCGATCAGGAGACTAAAAAATTGAGGACAAAGGAGAAGGCACAGACACCCAGTGCATTACCCTGCACGTTTGCTTAATTGGGAGTATATTAGGATTGCTATGCTCCCACCTTCCTGCACCTCAGTCCTACCCCCTTACTTCGTGCTGACACTTATATAATTGCACAGTGAACTGGCCGAAGCCTAAACACACCAAAAATGAAATTATTTTTTATCCAGAAAAGCTCCCTGAACCTTGAAGTCACACAAGGAAATCGGGCATCTGAGCAAAAGACAACTGAAACCTCTTGAGAGGGTAGGGGACTGTGACGGCAATGACAAGCTAAGTAAGCTCAAACTGATGTGAAACTGTATAAACATTACTCCTGGGAAGGGCAAGGTGAAGCGTGTAACTGACAGAAATAGACCTGGTTTGATCCTAAGTAAGTGAAGCCCATATACCTCTAAGATACAGAAGTTGCAGTACGCATTACGTCTTCGAATGGGAAGATCATTAGGGCAGGCATCTCACTTCAGGAGCGTTACTCATCTCCGCTGGAACTCGGGTTTTGTATCCGAGTAACAGCAGCGCTCGGGGACCTGCTAGGGCCGAGACGTCGCTGTTCCACAACGAAGCCTTCCCCACGTTTTGCCGCTACGCTTACCCACCATTCGAGGGCTAAAGAAAGCAAAAGCTTCCCCCGCCGCAAACCACGCAACTGCCGCTGTGACCCTCCGGCCCTACACCGCCCGCCAGATCATCGCTGTGGCACGGGCGCATTACGTCGGAGCAGGAACTTCCCCGGGAGAGCCCCGCTTCCAGCGCTACCGCGGCACAACCACGCACGCCGGCCCCTCTGCCCACGGCTCAGCTGCGGAAGAAGCGACGCTGCAGGGGCACCTCGGCAACACGCGTCCCCGGGGAAAACGCGCGGGCCGCGGACAACGCGGGAGCCCGCTGGGGCAGGTACGCCGCCCCGCGCGCCCGGAGGGGGAAGAGCGGCGCCTGCCCCCCGCGGGGACCCTCGGCCCGCCCCCCGCGCAGAAACCGTTAGCGCTGCCCGCCCCGCCACCCCCAGTCCACACAGCGCCTCTAACCGCCCGCGCGCCCTCCGCGCCACGAGCCACCGCTGACGCGGCGGCGACGGGCAGAAGCGAAAGCCAATGGCGGCGCCTCGCCGTGCCGGAACCGGCGAATAGCGCCGGGCGCGGTGGGCGTGGCTCGGCCGGCTCGGCAGAGAACGCCGGGGCTGTCGCGAACGATGAGGGAGCGTCCGCTCTCCGCGTCCCGTCCCGTCCCCCTCTCTCTCGGGGGACCGGCAGGGCGGCGGCGGCCTGGAGCCTTACCCTTGGCGGACATGGCTCGCTGGGGCGGCGGAGCGCGGGGTCCTTCTCGGGTGGGCAGGGCGGCGGAGCGAGCCGGGGCTCCGGCACAGGCAGGTGTGGCCGGAATGCGGCGTTGGAAACGGAAGCGGCTTCTCCGACGTGAGCAGTGAAGCGTTTTGAACCAGTGCGGCTGCGCGCTAGGTGGCGGGGTGGCCCGCCTGGCGAACGGGAGCCGCGGGGGCGGTGCCGCCTTCCCCCTCAGCCGCCCGCCGGGGCCCGGGCCGCTGCCGCGCTGCTGGCTCTCGCGGTACGGAAGGTGGCCCGGTTTGCTCTGCTCTGCTCTTGGCTCCGTGGCGCTGCCGCGCTCCCTGCTAGCCGAGGGCAGCGAGTTCGGTTTCACGCAGGCTCCTCCGTCCCCAGGAGGATGGAGGGCTGCCGAGCCGCTCCCCAAGTCTCTGCGGGAGGGCAAAGCCGTGGGTAACTTCAGGTCCGGCCACCGCGGTTCTGGAACGGCAGAGCCTCTTGTGCAAGCCGTCCGCGGCCGCAGGTTTCAGCATGCAGTAGTGTCTGGTTATCTTGCCACGCCATCAGATTCTGTTTTGGTTCTTTGCGAACTACTTGTTGGAATGGGAGGAATCCAGTTACAAAGGGGTATTAACAGCTGCAAAAGGTTCTCCTCGGAATTTCTGACTACAAAATCGGGTATCATCAGGGCTGCAGTTCATACAGGAACACTCCGGGCCTTTGGGAGTGACAAAATGTAGAAATTTCAGCCTCACCTACCTATATTAACAATTTTGTGCCTTTCGCCCTACCTCCTTCATCTCTATACGCCAATTCATTTTTTTTAAATCAGGCTTGGAGTTAGGGGGTTTGGCAGGGCCACAGGACACCCTGCCCAGACATTCCCTGGCTGTGTTTACGCTCCCCCCCTGGAGGCACAGGGACCTCTTTGGGGAATATGTTTGTGGAGGGATTGGAAGGAGATCCAGGGTGGTGATGGGACCTGATCTGCTTATGGCCTGGGGCAACAAAGTGCCCTATGACAGCCTGCAGGACCTAAGCGCAGCTGAGCAGCACCATGGAGATACTAAAGCAGAGTAACAGAAGGGCAATCCCTTTCTCCAGGAGGTGAAAGAGATGTCTGGGAAGTGCTGTGCAAGGGGAGAGTAGTGTCATATTAAATTTCTTTCTAGCTCTTGCCTGGGTTGAGAGTTCTCTGTTCTGTGTGCACGTGTGTGTATGTGGGTCTGAGTGCAGCACCAGCAGTCAGCTCATGTGTCAGAGGGCCTGTGTGCCTGTGGTGCAGCAACTGGAGTGAGTGCGGGTGTGCGAGCGAGTGTGTGAGCACTAGTGAAGGTCAAGCTGGACTGTCCAGCCAGTAGGTGAAGTGGCCTGGGAGCCAGGGATGTCTCTAAGGGTGAGACTGTGGGGCAGTTGGTTACTGGAGACCAGAGGAGTCCTTGCCAGCTGCTGGAGAGACCGTAGGGTCTGGGGGGTCTCAAGGTGTGAAGGGGAGCATGCATGTGTCTAAGGGGAAGACCAAAGGGTGGTAGCTACGGGGGGATCAGGGTGCCCTGGGCAACACTGAGTCTGTGAGTGGCTCTGTGTCTCTAAGGATGTGGCCTTGGTGGGGCTGGCTATTGGGAACCAGGGGAGTCCCAGCTAGCTCTGCATGTTTAGGAGACAGGGGGCTGAGATGGTCTGCGCCAGCAAGTGCAGTGGGTCTGTGGCCTCAGGAACTTGCATGTGCCAGCAACTGGGAGGACTGAGTGTCTAAGACTAGCTGCTAGAAGGATCCACATTGTTAATATGCATATGTGCATATATATTTTTTTTCTTTTTTTCTCACTAGTGGACCTCCAACCTGCTCAGCTGGAGAGGGAAGCAGGATGAGGCTGTTGGTGCTGTCTGTGTTTGTGTGAGGGATGCGTGTGTTTGTCTGTGATCAGTGTGGCTGGTCACATATATATTTACATATGTGGTATATATGCGTGCTCTTGTGTGCATGTGCCTGACGGGAATACACCCTCTGCCTTGCTACTGATGGAACCTGTGGGCATGGAGCTGTGGCAGTCTTACCTCTCTTGGGTGTTGGATCTGGCACAACGTATTTTCCTCCAACGTATAATACTCTATTTTTAAAGTTTAAAGCTTATATCTGAAAGATTCAAGGCCGAGAGAACTACTAAAGATTTGAAAGCCGATACCTGTATAGGTGAGAAAGGCATAATGGCTATATAGCATGCAGATAATTGCTTATCTGTCAGAAAGCTTGTGTAAGAATTACACACATATATAAGGACTATTTATAAACTTAGCCTTATTTCCTAATAAGCATTTTGAGAGAACCCGAAGGATTAGTCAGTGCTTCCTTTATCACTTTCTGATCTTTAGCAGGTTTTAAAAGCTTTTTCTCTCTTTGACATAGATGGCAAGGTAGAAGACCAGCATCTGCAAGCCCCATCTTGAACTGAGTCAGTGCAGTACATCCAGTTTCTTGCACAAGTTTCTTCACCAAAACATATCAGAATTTTATGATGCTTTCCAATTAAAGTACTGGGCTGCAAGAACATTGAGTAAACTATGAGTTTCACTTTCCCGTAAAGCTCGAGTTGATGGGAGAATGCCTGAGTAATAGGGATCCCAGCCAACAATGCTGTATTCAAAATCAGCTTTTATCTTCCCTTTATTTTTTCTGCAGAAACAGAGGAACTTTTTTATGATGGGGCAACATTTTGTGTGGATGTATGGAAGCAGTCCCTGAAAAGAATGATTTGGGACCAGGAAGGTCTTGGGAGGCCACAGATGCTGAATGGCATACTAAGACACAGACTAATAAGTGAAGTACCAGAGTGAGGGATAGGGGATATTGCTGCCTGTGGAAAGAAAGTTCTCAGGGCAAGGATGAAGAAATGTTGGATTTGAAAGGAAACAGATAGAAAAAGTTTGTTGGATATCCAATTTCTGTAGTCTTGTGGGGCAACGGTATTTGGAGGAGCTAAGAGAAGAAAGATATTTAAGGTAGGGCTAAGAGGAATACAGTCTTTAGGAAGTGAAGCTAAATGAAAAGGAATTATTTGACACACTAGAGGCTGTAACGTTACAGCATGCTGGTTTAGAAAGTTTTGTCTTGAAGATATAAAGTGGTAGGCATAATTCTACAAATACTGTTTCAGTGGCTTACTAATCATGTAGAAGGCAGGATGCATTTCAAAAGAAAACTGAAGGAAGTGGAGGTAGGCGGGAGGTTTTTACAGGGAAAGGAGTCAGCTAATAGTTAATGCATTTGAATGCAGAATCATGGTTTCAGAAGGAGTGAGAAAACCTGATCTACAAAGAATTCCTTTTTCTTGGATCATTTTGACTAGAAAATTCCTGAAATTAATTTGTTGGCCATCTTTCCTGGTACTTAGAGTTATGGATCCAATAAAATAAAAATACAAGTTTACCTACTTTAGCTGTTTCTGTAATGTCTTCATTTCAGGTTTGAAACTTGGTATTTTGTAGTGTTGGACATTTCAAACGGCAAGTGAAGTTGTGGACTAACTCCAGTTACACACTGGCCTTCATAGATCCCAAAACTTTTGTGCATTGAGTTGAGGAAACTAATAGAAATTACAGCCTAAATTTATCAGGATTTTTTTGATGGTTCAGCTGGTTTGGCAAAGTGAAATGCACAGCGATGTCCGGTGATCAGAGCCATATCTGGGGAGGATCCCTTGCTTCCCAGACCATATCCGCGTTACGCAGAGCAGCAGACAGATGTGACCAGCAGTGTCCCTGAGAGCAGGCACTAACATTCAGTACTTGCAATGAATGCCTGTGCTAGTCCCCTCTCTGAAATGGGATTTCTGTTGTGGATCAATGCCTCTCTATTTTCTATAAAAGCTCCAGCAAGAGATGGAGATTAAGACATGCCCGCTGCTTGCTGGCTCAAGGAGGACCCCACCAGATTGTGTGTCCGGCCTGAGTTGCTAAGTCTCTGAGAACACTATAGGAAGACTGCATAGGAAGATTTGTTGGGCGGTGGTTGAGTTCCACCCTGGGGAGAAGGTGCCAAAATTATCAGTGTGGCATCTAAGTTTTAACACCCATGTGCTTTATTATCCTCCAACCCCCCTGCCCAAACCTGTAACGCTTCCCATGCATGGTTATATACATTCCTTATATGTATCTACACAGCATGCTGGGATGCTTTGCTGAGAAGCAGGATAGTACAACCTGAGAGAAGCTCGTATATGCAGTGATACTACTTACAGTATCGAGTTTGTATTATCACTGGATGGGCCTGACAGTTGCATGCCATGTATGCATACCCAAAGGTACACGCTGAAGCCTGGATTTTACAAAGACTTAAAAAAGTCACTGACGTCGCATATGTTGTAAATAGTTACAATGATTTCACCTTGTATATATAAAAGAAGCACTGAGTGTCTTTTATGTAGTCTTAATGTTTAACCTTCTCTTCCACTGAGCATGAAAAAATATACAGGCATACAGCGGGCAGATGAAAACCAGCTTGTGCCTGCCTCTCCTGGCTAAGCTCTTCCTACAGATCTTGCTTATCTGTGTTTTTGGATTGGGAAAGACACACAATACAACAGGAAACGATCTACATGATCATTAACTTCTTGACCATCTGGTTAAAGCAATTGTTATGCAAACAGATTCCTACTTGGAGACTACTCTAAGACCACACCCGTCAGGGCAATCCTGGTATCCTTGCAAAGCATGATTGCAGATAGCCCAGCAGCATTCCCCAAAGCGGACTTTTTTCCATGTGCTCTAAAGCACGAGACTTGAGCATTTCAGCTTTTTTCTAGATGTATTCTTTAAAACACCAAGTACGGTGTTGCAAAGCTACTGACAAAATGACAGCTGAAACCAAAGTTTCATGATTCCCCTCCCCTTTTCCGGCAAGTATGCAATTTTCAGAGAGACGTGCAGGGGCTGTCATTTAAACACTTAACTTCCATGTCCTGACTTGTCAACCTCCTGTAACCAAACTGTTTTAAAATAAAGTAGTGTTTGCACTTCTGTGTTCATCATTTATGGCCTGCTTTTTACCCACGGCTTGTTTTATCTGATAAGGTTCAGTCACTGGATTCTTTATGCCTTGGGTCTGAAGTGTTGCAATTTCATGTTTTCCAGCTGACGATAAAGTCTTTCCACTATTTTTCATCCCAGCTTCCTTTCTCTTACCTGTGAAAGACAAGGGGCAAATTCAGCACTTTTTATATTCTGGCCAAATTGTACGTGTGGGCAAAATTCCGCTTAAAGTCAATGCCAGTTTGGATACAGATTTCCCCTTACTCAGTTTATAAAAACAATTAAGTTGAAGAGAAAACACGATTAAATGGTTTGAAAAGCGTAATGAGCTGAGACTTACCTTTGGAAATAGCATACTTGTAGTCTGTAGATAAGACTTCACATCTCATTAGAAGAAAGTAAAGAGAAGGTGTGATTTAATTGCAGTCACGTTTATTTGCAGTTTCTATACACACTTTCTAGGTAATCAAACTTCTCCGACACATTTTTTTGAGAGGGGTTCACAATGAAACTGTCACTGTTTTTACTAAAAATAAATACAAGACTTAAAGTGTTGCACAGCTCTAAAATATACAAAGGCTTGGATTTAATGTAAACTTTGAAAACATTTTACAAAAGAAACCATCTTTGCAACAATTTAAAAAGTTCATATTTACAAATATTACAAAAATACAAAATGGATGCAAGTCCATAAACCATTGTCTTTTCTGCCAGCATGAACTGGTGCTAGTACCAAAATAGTTACACTGTAACCTTCTTAATTTTTTTTTTAAATTCTTTAAGTCATAACCTACAGTATTTCTCTATCTGCCACCATTGCAGCAAATGCACTCAATCACCGACCTTTGGCAAAAGCAAACATATGCTTTATTTGCTACAACTATTCCATGTCCTCTACACTGCCACAACAACAACAACAAAAAAGTGGGACAATGTTATTTTTCAGAACACACAGCTGTATAACTTCAGAAATCATTTCCATAACATCAGTGCAAACAACGGAACAGTAGGTTAAAATGATAGTTCAGCAGTTTACCTGATGCATGTACTGTACCCTGTCTCAAGAGGTGAGTGATGTTCCCTTCACTCTACAGCTTGTCCTCTGGTGCCTTAATGGCACACCTGCAACACTACAGGGGTCCCTGCCATGCATCTTCTGACTCCCACATTTGCTACAAACTTTTCTTCATAGTGAATCTCTCTTTATTTGGGTTTCAATCTGCTAAATATAAACTAGGAAATTAAACAAAAGAAGTAAGACTATATTTTAATGGGATTGTTCTGTGGCCGTTCTGTATGTGAAGTATTGCCTCACCATTCCAGTCAAAAAAATTTTTTTTAGTGTATATTTATTTATTTATGGTCTCTATTAAATTATGGATTAGTAATAAAAAGTTATATCATCAAAGTCAATTCAGCTGTATTCTCTTTACAGTTTTGAATGACTATTTAACTCAGGGCTATTAAACATCTTGTAAAAATGCTCCTGGTAAAATTTTGAAGGAAAATGACTGAAGATGACAAACTAAGGATTTTCTGCCCAATATCTAAACTTCCTTTACTCATGTTCTCCAGAAAGTGGTTTGTTATATGCTAAATGTTTCCTCTTAAAACATTTCTCATTCATTCACTTCACTTGTGTTCAGACTTTTTTTCTCAACTAAGCTACTAATATTATTAGCCTTTTGTTTCCAAACCCTTGCTCCCATTACCTTTTTGAAAACTATTTTAGACTTCTAGATTATTTAGACTTCCCTATTTTGCAGGCCTTCAGCTGATGGACCATGCCTCTTCCCAATGCACATACCACATGCACGGTGCCTCTACCTCGCACACCAAATGCAACCAGGCTACAGGAGGACAGTAGCAAACTCTGAATAATATATTTCTTGTGGTAAGTGCTAGACAAAATCATATGTGAACCTTATGGGGAATAACATTTGGGATTTGTTAAACTGTTCTGACTTGCTCAGACTCTTTAAATTCCTAACAGTTTTAGGTAGAACCTTCCTCTTTAAAACATGCTCTGCCCACTTTTAAAAACTCTCAGCTTTATGCATTACATGATTAAAAGCAAAAAAAAAAGGTAAAAACTGATTTCACACATTCTGCTTCCCTATCATTTACTTATGCTTAAAGCCAGCTTTTAGTTGATTTCTTTAGTACCAAAGTACGCTCTTTCTGCCATCCTACTCGACCTGTCCTACTGCACACCACATTCCTCCTCGCACTATTTTCTCTGCACTGACCTTTCCTCTATTCCAAACCATATCCTACAGCAACCAACACCAACTGCATCAATTTTGGACAAAGAGGGCCTTGTTCTCTGAGTAGCACGGATGGCACTACATTGATGGAAACCGTGGTGGCCCACAGGAGAATCGGGCCTGTTGGTTTTATTCTGTTTAAAAATTAAAAGTATAAAGTGATTCATGGGTTAAGTTTTAAAAGTACATGTTCTTGCAGTTTTAAGACAAGAAAATTCAAGTAACTTCAAGTAATTCAGCTTTTATTTCCCTGCCTTCATTGGTATCAAAGCAGCTGCTTTGATTTGTCTCCTTTCCCACCCCACCCCAGTCCCCCTCCCTGTTCCACGTTTCTGGTAAACCCAGACAAGATCCCAACTGTACGTGGCTGGCACAATTAACCAGAGCTCTCCCCTTTCCAGCTCATCAATGGATATAAATAATGCATACACATACCTATTTCCCAGCTACGTTTTCACAGTGTCATTTTTGTAAATATTTAGGTAGCATGAATCTCATCAGCACAAAGAGAAAGCTTCACTGAAAACTCATTGCGGATATTTGCTGATAAATCAAAAGCGCTTCTTGCATGCTTATAATTTATTTGTTTCCTTTACGAACCAGAAACTAAGCATGTTTAAAGATTATAGTTACCAGGTTATGACCATGTTCTGTATCCCAATAGCCTAATAGGAATATGAAAGTTAAGTACTATTTCTTCTCACATCTATTCTCTCTGAAGCAATCCCTGCAAGAATAAAGGCCCAGGGGAGGCTGTGGGATGGGACCCTTTGGGGCTTTGTATCAGACATGACTTTGTTCTGTTGGAAGCACGCTCGCCTTTCCCCACCCATCCTCACGGTAACCCTCCCAGCTGTGCTTTCCAGTTAGCTTCTTCAGAGCTGCCTTGGAAAGACAAATGGTTACTTCAATCACAGTCAGCCTTTCCATTTCCTTAGCTAAGGCGGAGAATTCCTCCTTTCCACTGCTCAACGTTGTCCTTCGGGCTTATCGCACTGAAAGTGGTTATCGGTGGCCATGTGAATTTTTTATGTTTGATATGAAAATGGTATTCACAGAATACAGTTATTACATTTGACTTCTTTTGTCTTCTATAAACAAAGTTGTTATGCAGTAAATTGTTTGCCACATCCACTTTTTGATAGTTCTATTTACAAATTTTTATCAAAAATATGGTATTTACATATGTTTTGTTAATTTCTTCTAAATTTTGTTTCAGCTCATTTTAGTGTAGAAAAATACCAATCCTCAAGAGCATTTTCTTTTTTTTTTTCTCCCTAGGGAAGCACTATAGTGAGGGATTTGCTTCTAGATGGGCAGATTCTGGAAAAAAACCAACCCAAAGTCACTTTTAACTCTATGGAAAGTGTATAGCCTTGAAATTTACAGTGACAACGGAAATGAGAGTGGGATAAACCAAATGAAGCCAAAAGAAAACAGAACATAGTGTATCTGCCTCCTTTTAGAAAATATAACGTAATAAATAGCTACAGCTGTAGTCCTCTGTTTCCCCAGCATCTTACAAACACTTTTAAGCATCAATATTGCCCTGCAACTTTTTTTTTTTTTTTTTTTTTTTTTTTGAATGCTACAGCGTTGGCCTCTTACATCCTTACAGAGCCCGAGTGGTGTCGGCAGCCTGGCCATGGCGCCCACGCAGCCTACGCTGAGCTCTGAGAAGACCGATCGTCATGAGGGCTGCCATCCGAGTTCTCCGTCTCTCCTTCAGAGATGGCCTGCATCGGAGTGTTGTACAGCCTGCAGCGCACACTGTACCGGCTGCTGCTGGCTGCTGGAGGTGCCCTTGAGCGCCCCACTCTTGAGGACGCTGACATGGGAAAGCTCTTGGAGGAGAATCCTTCCGCGTTGACCCTGGGGGAGCAGGGGGAGAGTGGGGACAACGCATCAGGGCTCGCTGCAGGCGGAGACTCCTCCAGGCTTTGGGGGGCATCTGCCATCAGCTCTCCCGGAGACTTGGGCAAAATAGGACTTTTCAGAATTTCCGTGGCGGACATCCTGTAGCTGGAATCAGATCGGCTGCCTTTTTTAAGGAGCAGTAGTTTAAACTCCTCATTGGATGTGTTGGACTTTTTGGCATTCCTGTATATGAGCCCAGGGGACCTCTGACTGCTAATGGGAGCGCCCACACTACCGGCCGGTGGCACATTGCTGGCAGGCAGCGTGCTGCTGGAGGGGGGCTGGCTGCTAGTCCCAGATGAAGCTCTCAATCTGTTTCTTACAGAAAGGTCTCCAGAATCCTTTCTCCCAAGAACTTTCCTTTTTGATCTGTAAACACACAAAGGAACACTCTTTCATACATTATCTTTGTAGAATAACACTTCATGCTGGTCTGGAGTTTCACAGATAGATTGACTGTGCTTTCATATTAGCTAAAGTTCTCTTAATCCCTCTGTCAAATATCAGAGGCTAGCAGTGACTGATGGCACTTTAAGCCGTGAGAGCTGTTGTGCAATGAATGAGGGACTGAGCCACAGAATCCCTCTCAACATCACCCAGTTCTTCCAAAACAATATATGCACAACCAGCATACAGAGTCTTAGGTAATAATACTCAGCTTAACCTATTCAATATCAGAAACCTGTAATTTCAGTTGTGATTGCAAATTTCAGCTGAATACAAAATACTCTAAAATTGAAGAGATGCCTTCTCATCATTCTTGCTACAATGACTCACTCACCAGAATAGAGCTGGTGGGCAGAAGGCAGGAACCGCTGCACGTAGTTTTCTTTGGAGATACGTATGTTTGTTAGAGAGAACGGCCTGATGTTGTTATCTGTCAAGCATCCTACAGATACCATGAAGATACTCAGAGTGCACACCAGACCATAATAAAGCATCTTTTAAAAGCTGCCTTTTAGAAAACTAAACTCAATAAACTAAAGAAGGTAGTTTCAGGACAAGACTAAACCATCGAATAACCATCCTGCAGCTATCGTTAGTGAGTGACTGTGCAGGGCTGCATGTTACCCTTTCCTGTTGCTGCAAGAGTAGGTCACCTGTGAATGACTGCAAACAGATCCTCCGTAGTGCGGGGTTTGTTTGGAGACACAAAGACATCCTCAGCATCAGCCTGCAGCTCCTCACTCAGTGGAGACATGATGGACTCGTCACTTGGAGAAGATTCTTAAACAAGGAAAGAGTCCACACTGTGAGTCAGACCCCGCTGTGCTTTGCAACAGCACCACAAATGCGAGGCACCAGCTCGGCTCACAACCAAGCAGCCAATACCACCATACAGACTTTATCCTCTAATCCAAACATCATGAATGTTGCATGTTGGAGCCCATAAAGGGGGCACAGGTAGGGACCAAAACTGGGATCTCCCAGTGTATAGTAAACACTGTACAGCTGTGATAATAAGGCTCCTCTGTACCCAGGGTTAGTGCTCCTCCCTTTTCTCTTTTCAGCTGAAATGCAGCACAAGGGAGGAAATAAATATCAGAGAAATACACTCTGAATACACTGAAAAAGTGTAAAATATCTTTGGGTTGGCTGGCCAGCTAACAGATTGGGGGATCTGTGCTTAAACTTAGAGAGGCAGGCTGATTTGCAACTCCAGCCTGCTTTTTGACTCCACTACCAGTCACGTCCAAAGCCACATGATCGGGTACAATGCAAAAAGAGTTCAGAACTGACCTTTCAGCAAAGGCTCGTCCACGCTGCCCGCTGTCTCATCCGCCCTGCCGTCATCAGAGGCACTTTTGGTTGGGATACCTGATGCGATATCATTTTCCTCCTTGCCACTTGCCACTTTGCTGAGTGAATTCACTGCTGCTATCTCTGCTTCATAGCCAATATTCCCAGGCACATGGTGGCTTACATCGGGTTGGTGCTTGAGCTGATCGCTGATGGCTGCTCCCTCGACCTGAGCTGGGCTTTCGCCCACAGGCCCAGCTTCCTGCTCCCCCTTGCTGCCTGCTGAGAGCTCTCGCTGAGCCTGCACTTGCTGAAGGCTGTGCTCTGTTTCTGCTCCCTGGCCGGCTTTCTTTGCTTCATCATCACCTGTGAGGACAGCCAAGCCCTTCTGAAACCCGTCCGTGGGGATGGCACACGTCTGATTCAGAGTGCTTTCTGGCAAGCGCTGAGCAGCTGGGTGCGTTTGGTCCTTCCCAGGTTTGATTTCAACCAGGCCCATGCTGGCTGAAGTTACAGCTTCTTGCTCACAGTTATTCTGCCCACTGAAAGAAGAGCTTTTCTCTAAAGGCAGCTTACTGGGGCCCACTTCTGCTGGGGAATCATCAATGTATGACATTATGGCCTCCTCTGTGGAATACTGGCGCGATACTGGTTTCTTAGCTAAGAGCGGCCTCATTTTGCCTGGAGAAATGTCAGTTGCCATCAAGGCAGTCTCCTGTATGCAGAGTAGGTCTGGAGTGCTGCCCTTCTGTTTCCCTCCTTCAGGCTTGTTGACTGCCCGGAGGTGGACAGACTTGAGAACAGAGGGCGTGATGGCAAGGGCGGAGGGAGGGCTGGGATGCAGGGCTTCCCCTGCTGTGCTCTGCTTGCTGTGGCTGAAGGCATGCAGCTGGTGCCTGTGAGCGAAGGGCTTGCTCAAGACGTTGTGAAGAGCACTTAGGTCGAGGTGAGTAGGAGGTATAATCGGAAGTTCGAGGTCTTTGCTCACCGAGGTGCTGCCGTCTTTCGAGAGCGGCTGCTGCAGTGACGATTTCCTCTCTGGTACTTTTGGCTTCCTCTTGCTTCCCCCTGGAGACAAAGGTCCTGAAAAGAAAGCGGTCGGAAAAGAAGAGGTGGGTGTCTCCGACTGGCTGGAGTACCCGCTGGAGGGCGAGGCTAACCCTGCCAGCTTCTCAGGGGAGGCCAGCTTAAACTCGTTATCAATGGAAGGGAGGGATGGGGTGGTAGCTCGTGACCCGGACTGGGATGTCTGGGATTCAGAGCTCTCTGGTGACTTGATGCACTCTATGACTGTAGTACCCGTAGCAGTGCTCGAATTGGACAAGGACCTGTAAGGATCACTGGATTTCAAGTCGTTCAGAAGCCAGAGGTCTGCATAGTGAGGTTGTTCAGCACCTTCATCTTTAAAGGAGGGAATATCGGCAGTGTCAAATGGAGTGTCCTTTAACTCGCCGTCGCTCTGGTTCGCCCAGGGGAGCTCCTGCTTGGCTGGCAGGTTGGGGCCTTCCATTCGGGAGGGTGTGTTTGAAAACTCAAGGGGCAGCTTCATCTCCCTGGCAGTGTGAGAGATGTGCTGCCCGCCACCGATCTTTGGTTCTTTCTTGTCAGGAAGATCAGTGCTGCCCTCTGATTTCCTCAAAGACGAGCTGCGTTTTGGTGGGGCTGGCTTTGCCTTTGGTTTCTTCAGTGAGATGCTCTGCCGTCCCTGTCTCCTGTGGCTCATGCACTCCTGCCAGGCACAGTCAGCCAGGCTGGAGGTCATGCTCCCAGTCTGGCCGCTCTCAGAGCCTGTGGCTGCATAGTTGCAAATATAGCTTTTATTACCCTTGAGACCGCAGTCAAAGTGCATGGAAGTATAGTATCCTTCTGTATCCACGGAAAAGTGTGAGCTAGTGTCTGCCTTGTCAGAGGGGGACTTTTCAAGGAAGCTGTCATAGGTGGCCATGCTGGTGAAGCTGGGGCATCCCAGGCTGTCGGCCTTTGGGCGCTCGGGGCTGAAGTCCTGGCGACAGGAGGCGTCATGGTGATGGTGCAGGTAGTTCCACTCGCTATCGCTCGTGTTGCTGTTGTTGGGGTCATCCAGTAAATCTGCCACAGTGGAGGTGAAGGAGCTCGCCCTGTGGCTCCTGACCTTATCGGCGTGGTCACCAAACTGCTCCGTGATGAAGACGCTGGAGTCCTCGTTGGCATTGGGAGCAGTGTTGAGTGACAGCTCAGAGTCACAGTGCGAAGAGCCTGTCAGTGGAGGAGAGGCGGCAGGAGGAATGGTTTCGGACGTCTGGGAGGGACACGTGGAGCTGCTCCCGCTCCAGTTGCCGCTGGAGGACTGGTGGTCATCTTTCTGGTCCATGTGGCTGCTGAGCAGGACTCCTGCCGTGGAGATAGAGTGAATGGGGCTCCCAAAGGTGTCCGAGTTGGACGAAATCTCGCAGCTGCCTGAATCAGCCATCCTTGACAGCCGTGATCTCCCCCTCTCGCCGATGCTGTGTTCGGGGCTGTGCAGGTGCTGAGGACAAGTTAAACCAATGGGCTGGTGCTCTTGTGAACCCTGCTTGCTCAAGACTTCCTTCCCCTTTTTCGGGATCCTCTCCTGGCCAGCTAGGAAGCACTCCGCTTTGTACCCTGCACTCTTGGCGGTGACATCCTGATGGCCCTCGCTGGCTCGGGCACCCTCGCGAGGAAGGCTCCGCGAGCGGATGCGGTTGCTTACAGCAGCAGCAAAGACGGCATCCCCGTTGTCTGCCAGCACCAAGATGTTGCCGGCGGAGTGGGAGAGGGAGGCAACGACGCTCTGCCCCCTCTGGGTGCGGATCCGCCGCCGGGAGGGAGCAGCTATCAGGATTTCTTCTGTCTGGCACTCCGAGTCCCGGGTCCCCGACCTCCTACTGCCAGAGCTGGAGAAGTCCGGGTTTGCATGCACAATCACATTGCGCTCTCTCGCCACCGGCGACTCGTCTGAATCTAGGACACATGGAAAGCCAGGTGAGTGGGAGACAGTTCCATGTTCCCTGGCGCGAGACAACCCATGACGCAACCCAAGAAGCATTATCTGCTGTATTCTTTCTTTTTTAATCTTGCTGAGCATTGGACCAAATTTAACTTTGCTATAAAGAGTATATAAGGCAGATCTCATCCCGGTGAGGTGGGGAAATTCTCCTAGTCCTGCAATGTGATCTCAGTTCTCCTATTTCTGCAATGTGATCTCACATGGAGCTGATCTTGCTGTGGTAAATATTAAGATAAATATTAAATTTTCAGGTTTTGTCACTCTATTTCAACTAGTTAAAGGCAGTTTTCAGGAGTGTCTGCTGGACAAAACACTCCGTGAGCTTCTAAAAATAATTCTATCTTGACTACGTGTCTGTACAGAATTTCCATAGTCTGCTTCTTTACTACCAAGAATATTTGCAAGGCAACAGGATCTTTCTTTCATAGGTTCTCTGGTTGCTTATTCCCTATGATAAACACATTCTTTCTGCTTCCCATCAAGTTTCACAGCAACAGACCGAGATACCAGAGCCATCTTCAGGTGCAGATGAGCATTAAGAAATAATGATCCTGTTAGTTTTGGGGTAACACCAATTTTACACTGGATTTGCCCTCAACAGAGTTGCTCCTAATTTACCTGGGACAAAAAGTGAGGCAATCTGCTCGATTTTGGGCAAATACCCTTGGTAATAAAGAACAAAAGGAAGGAATCGAGGACAAGCGTGATAAATAAAAGGAACGTTTAGCAAAGTTTCCCGTAAGGTACCAGCAGCTGTCTCTAAGGCGGATATCCAACTGCTCATCTGAGTGAGTTATCCGGCTGTTGTGACAGCTCATCATCACTTTGCTGAGCAACATCTGTCAGTTCTTTACCTTAAGCTCCCCTCACACAAGAAAAAACTTTCACTTAATCTAGTTACTTTTTATGCACATAACTATGGGTTCATAACAGAAATAAAATGGAAAAAAAAAGAACTGATTAACATTTACACAATAAGAGCTGAACACGTACATCTATATTACTTGGTAAGGCCCCCGCTCCATCAAGGCCCTATAGAGTAATATAGCTTTGCTTACTGTAGTAAATCAAAAAAACAAACCACGTCATTCCCAAACTCCACAAGCATTTATGCTTTCAATGTTTCATTTCTTTGGAAGGCTGGCTACCAGCTCATATCCCTGCAATTTAAGTTGGTTAGAAAGCTATCTACGGAAGATTTGTATTTATACTACACCTATTTCTTGTTGCACTCTTCTGGGGATGCCAGAGATGGTTTTCCTCCTCCTCAACTTTCGTCTCCGCTGTAGTACAGATTGTGAGTGAACAAGAGAGCAGCGTATACTAGCCTCTCTGTCAAAACCAACTCCTGCAACCCATAAATAGGTCTCATTAGCCTTTAGAAATAGTAAACAAATTTTCATGGCTGGAACACAGTGGAGGTATGTGAGCTTGGATTAAGCCTGTGAATAAACATAAGGGAGCCCTTATGTAGCTCTTATGTAAATTATATCACAGTATATCACAGTTTTACATCTAATTCCAGCTCCCCCTCAGCAGCCTGGTCTGCCAAAAATAACAGAAGGCATAAAAAAAGGAAAAGGAAAAGGAAAAGGGAAGGGAAGGGAAGGGAAGGGAAGGGAAGGAAAAAAGGAAAAGAAAAAAAGGAAAAGAAAAGAGAAAATAAAAAAATCGGGAAGGAGAACAGAGTTGAGAGCTCTCGGTAACAGGGCATCTTTCTTATAGTTCTTTATCCATCTGTCATAGGGACAATGACAGTAACTTGTCTGCAGAGAGTAATCTGTTCAGCTATAGCCTCACTTATGTTAAGCAACTAAGCATAAAAAAACAATTGAAGGTTATAACACCATATTGCAGTAGTTGGGTGCTTCTTAGGAGACCAATATGCCAAGGGAGCTAACATTTCAAAAAGGAAGGAGACATCTAAAATGGAGCCAAGTCCCCGTGCAAGTTTAGAGAGCATTCTTCATGACGATGACACATGGCCAAGGGTGACATAAATGGGCAGCTGCTATTTATTTGTGTACATCAGTAAGTGGCCTGATTTTCACAAGTGCTCAGCACATGCATGGGAGTCCACTCTGGGAATCAGGTCACACAGTCAATCAAGATCCTCAGTTTGGATTTAGGAGCCCAAGTTCATGGGCACATTTTTTTTATGACCACAGTCATACAGAATAGGTGAGAATTCCTCATTTTCTTTTATGTTTCCATGGCATTAGCCCAAGGAAGTGTCTTCCACTTTGGTTTTTTACACTGTGTTGTTAAACCAAAGTTAAAAGGAGGCCCACCAGAAGACCAGTGCCCATTTGCACTGGCTTTTTGCACAACTGTACACTTACGCTCTCTAAAGTTGACATGGGACAGGTCGGAAAAAATGTGCCAGGTCCATAAAAACACTAACATAAGGATCGCTGATACAGTGGTTTGTAATCTTAAGAAAAACGAACAGACTAAACCAAACCAAAGGAAAAAAAAAATCCTGATAAGAAGCTATATTTTAATAGCGTATAATTATAGAAAACATAATTATACACAGACATACACGTACATATTACACTACATAACAATGTAAAACATTAAAAAGTAACTTTCTTGTAAAAGTTCTTCTTGAAATCTACTACAGTGAAATAGAGGCTTCAGACAGATGTCCTGTAACCACCAATGCCCCTGGAATAAGCAGAGGAAGAACTTTCTTTAATATGGAACAAAAGTGCTGTAAACTCCAACAACAGTCATTTTCAAAAAAGTGAACATTTCTCAGGGTTGGGAGAAGCTTAAAAAATAAAAACAGAGAACTGAAAGCAAACTCTTTGAAATGAAAAATCAATCAATCAGCATCATGGCTGGTTTTCCAGCAACTGTGAGTTAGCAGAACATGCTCTGTGCGCCAGATGCATGGGGGTCATCTCTGAGAGGAAAGTGGAAGAGGGTATATCCTCCCCGTGACGCATACAAATTATTCCCATTAGTGCTAATGAGAATGATACACATAAACATCCACAAGATTACATACCATTCTTGATCTGTAAAACTGATCAGTGGAAATTTGGTTCCAATGTATGGCAGGTGGAGTCTAGGCAAAAATGGCTATTACTGGAAAAGTTAACATTGGTCCCAGACCTAACTCTCCTCTGAACTGCATTAGGTGACATTAGCCATGTTAGAAAGCCTACACCAGTTAGGGTCCTATACTGACTCTAGAAAGAGCATCATTTTAACACCAGCTTTACCTCATGGAAACATGCTACACTATCTATGACTTTCTGCAGGGATTTTTATCAGCAGTGCCCAACCTGCAACCTCAACCAGCCGGCTCCCAACCTCCAGCCCAGCAGGGTGTATGCAGGCAGCTCTGCCAGCCAGCCACCTTTCCTTCCGTGGGCCCCCAGATGACCAGAAGCACTGTGCCAGTGGCGGGGACACCTGCTCCTGGCTGCCACCTCCCTGGGCGGGCAGAGCTGGTGGCACTGTGCAGTGTCACCTCTGCTGCTGGGGTGGAGGGGAACCGGGATTGAGTTGCTGTCACCAGGAGGATTCATGCAGCTGATGGTGGAGCAGATGGGGACTTGTCATCATGACACTGCAGGACAGACGTGCTGCAAGCCCAAAAGCCCAGAGCCCCTCAGTTGGGGACTGAACCCCGCAGCCTGTCCTGCAGGAAGGTTGGGCACCACTGACCGACATGTGGAAGAGCAATGGGATGTGAGGGGCTGTGACCTCCCCCCCAACCCCTCAGTTACTAGGAAAATCTCTGGGGAATGAAGGCTAACTGAAAGCTCCCTGCTTTTTTCCTGATTGTTTATATTCAAGTCTATAACTGTGGAAGTCAGCCCACTTTATGCTCTTACATTAATCAAAACTTGGTGCGAAATATTATTGAGGAAAACTCAGATCAACTTTATGTTTACCATAGCCCTCTGGAAGGAGAGAAAGAGAAAAAGAGAAAGAGAAAAACAGCCTGATTTTTTTATCCTGGAAATAAGTAATCTATCACATTTAATAAGTGATATACCTGCTGCTTCTGTAAACAAATTCTCCTTCAAATAAAACTAGTCAAATGTATCCAAATGTTATAGGAATAAAAGAAAATGCCATTACTATACCTTCAGCATAGCTGCATGTAAAGAGATCTCAGAGCGATGGTTTGCATGCTACACAGTCATGCCTTGCATGTTTAAAGCACTGCAAATAGTAGCCTACATTCTCTAGTTTCTCTTCTCCTGCTACACATGATAATCATATGATTAATTTTGGTGGCTTTCTGTATTATTTCAGTCAGCTACATTCAAAAAGTTATTTGAGGTCTTTGTAAATACAGACTGTAGGTTATATACACAACAGAAGTACATTGTTTATATAGGGAACCAGTGTTATGTTACACTGTATAACAAGACTCTGAAAATATGGGCCAAATTAATCCTAGATGCAGCTTCAGTGACTCCAGCAGTCACGCATGAGGGATGAATTTAGCCCACTGTCTTCCAGAAACTAAATCCTCAAGCTAGGGTCTTTGCCCCCAGACTGCACAATCCCGTGACTTCAAATAAATTAAACAAAATAAGTACTTGACCTCCCTTGAACCATGCAATAAATACAAAAAGAAATAGAAGAGATTTGTACCAGTGACATTGATGGGGATAATGCAAGAAGAAATCACTTGGGCATCTTGTTTCATTTTCTCCTCTGGAGTTGGGAGAGGTAGTGCTTTACTCCAATTGGTTTGTTTATCCAGTGTAGAAGGGATATTATGTATTGGATTTTTCGGCCTCTGCCCTAACATGACATCTGTATCTTCGTCCTCTGGTGGATGGGACTGCAAATGAATACATTCAAAATCAGTGTCTCCCACTCAGGCACATGAGGCTAATTTTGAAACAAAGCAGACACACAGATCAGAAATCAATTACAGGGATGCAAGGAGGAATTGTTCTAGCTAAGTAAGACAGCACAAGCTATTCTCCAATGGAAAAATAACATCCTGCTAATAGGAGAAAAATACCTCAACATACTGGAATTCAGCATATTTACAGTGACATTTACAGGACATCTCCTCCATCAGAAGGGGCACGTTCTGCATTTGTGGGTAGCCGTTGCAAGGGTGCCCTCAATTACCATCAGCATTAGACACATGGGCCCTCATGTGCATCCGCAACCTTCTGAACACCGGAGTCCACTGACTGCTACCGAGGACTGGCCCATTTAACCACTCGAGGACAAGCATCAGAAGGCCCAAAGTTTAAGACCCCTCTGTACTTCAGAAAACCATTTGCGTTTCATTTTTACAAACTCAGACCAAGAGCAGACTTAAGTTACAGCTACCCAGCAGCTATGCGTGGGAAGTGGCTGGCGTTAACAGTGCTGGGGTGGGGGGACAGTGGCCAAAGAGAAGAGTAGCCACCACCAGAAGAAATTTAAAAAGTTATTTAGAAACCATGCACATTTTTACAGCACGCTACAAGAAGCACTAGATACAGAAGATAAAGAAATGGAGAGAAAAGTAAACTGCATGGAAGAAACACAGATGGTTTGTTTTCTTTTGGAAGAAATAAAAAATCCCCCAACAACACCCTGTCTTGCAAAGCCACTCTAATTTCATCTAGTAAAATAGAAATAAATAAGCACGTTTTCATCTGGTTCTGGCTACCAACTCGGGTTTGGGGGTCTCTTTGTTTGCAAAAAAAAGTTTCTGTTTTGTTTGGAAGGGACACAGGGGAGAAACACTTACCTTTTTCTGCCTAATTTCCCTCTCTTTTTCCATTAATACATTCTTCTATAAGCTGTGACAACTCTTCGACCAGCCCAGCGTGTCCATCTGCCTCTTGGTTTTTAAAAATGAAGTGCAATCCCTTTCAGGCTGGCTTTCTCTTCAGTCCTGAATTCCCAGCTGCTTAACTATCAGCCTTCCCCCTCATGCCTGCCATTTACACTTTATTTGCCAGCTTAGTTTCGGTAGCAAACATGGTGAAGATAAAATATTGCTCTCCGGCTCTCTGGCAGGGCATTGAGCAGGCGGGTGTTGAACACTGCAGAATCACGTCCGGGCTGCCATTGTACTTCTGCCATTCCTCCGCCCAGGGTCCTCACAAATCCCGGGGAAATTAACCAACTCAGGCTTGCCAAACAGCATTTACGCCCTGGCCCCAAAAGCATTTAAGATCTTAACTCAGCAGCTACTATTTAAACTGTTGGAAGGCACTTACCTCACCAATGTCACCTGCAGCAGCACCCACAGACCCAAGACAACGCATGCTTCCTTCTCCTCCCACCCACAGAAAACCTCCTTTTCCCACGTAGGATTTCAGTCAAACATTGCAGCCTTCTTTCTGCCTGCAGCTTTTGTGCTGATCCCCGGCAGACATGAATAGCTCATATAAACTTCAAGCACAAAAGACTTTGTTTCCTAGGTAACTTCCCCCCCCCCCCAAAAGTTTGATGCATGCATCCAAAAAAAAAAAACCCCTTGCACACATGCACAGCCACATGGACACACGGACAAGCACACACACAGACACACAGACACACACACGGAGGCTGCATTTGTTGCCGATTCCTCCCTTGGATGACAATGAAGTGCTGGACAAAGCGGGTGAAGTGACCCTGGCTGCCAGAGCCCCTCCTCTCCAAACAGTGGCATCACCAAATGGCCAGAAAATAAATACCTGCTGTCGTGCTGGCATTGCCTGAACAATTTCTTACCATTTAGGAAAAAAAGAAGAAAAGGGATAGTTTGGCAAAAACATTGCAAGAGAATGAAATGCAATTGCTAACACTATCCAGTCAGTCCCAGTTCAGGCCTTTTAAAGAAGGCAATAGGAGGAGGTGGCCTCGTGGCCACGAGCTCCTGAAACCCATCCAAGGTGAAGAATGAAAGTGGGGGGAAAAGAAAAAAGTCATTATTGTGTCTTACTGACATGAGAAAAACAGAAAAGGCTTCTTTGAGCACAGTAAAGTTAGCAAATGAAAAGCAAGCAAGAGGAAGGGTTAGGATCTGGAATGGAGAAGAGTGAGATAGGGCTGTTAGTTGAGGATTGCTTGTTTTTCCAGTACCTTTCTACTCCAGGGGGTGATGTGGCAACACTCAATTGGGGAGGGCGAACGGGTGCTGTTAAACTATAAATGTGAAATGTACAAAAAAAAAAAAAAAAAAAAAATTAAAAACATACACCAAACGTTTCTGGTAAAACCACATCATTTTTGTCTGGATAAATTAGTATCAGAGGCAAAATGAGTTGAGATTTCCACCCTGTTTCCTACTGATGGGTTTGTTCCCCATAACAGACTACTTCTCTACAAGATGCAGCTCAAGCAACTGTGCCCACAGAGTGGTTTGGACCCTTGTGAAGCCTGTGCTGATTTTGCTTACTCAGATTAGACAAAACTGCAGTGAAATTGGTTCAACTTCCTTGTACAGACATGCTTAAATTGTCCAAGAATGCCTTGTATTGATTTGGTAACTCAAACTGTGTACTGCCTGGAGCTGAAGCAGTGCAAGGTATGTATCCAATTACATTATAAATTATCTATTTCATGATATAAGGGAAATTTTTTGCATGAGGTATTTAAGCAATGGATATAAATAATGCTGGTCCTGAGGGTGATATATCAAATACATTGCTTGCTAAAGTTTTCTGATGTTACCATTACATCTCTAAGGTTGTGATCATCGTGTCAGGGTGACAACAGCCAATTGGCTTTTTGCCACTTTTTATAATGCTTGAAAGGACAAACAGCAATGCCCACAATGTCTTGGGTGTCACTGAATCCCTGCACCTCCAAAATCCTCTTCTGGCAGAAACTCTGGTTTGTTTGTTGCAATGTCCTGTTTTCAAAACCAAGGAGTGAAGGATGACTTCTTTTGAAATAGGAAATAAAACAAAAAATAAAGAAAGCGATAAAGAAAACGGGTCTGTTGATCACACTGGAAAGCTCTAGCATGTGTTTCTTGGTGGGGGTTATTATGTCCCCCTTCATTAGTTAGCAGACCTGCCAAATAATCCTATGAACGTTCTTCCTCCCAATCATTATCAACACCATGATGGATGAACCACAAACCTCAGTCTGAAAGACTTTGCATTAAATGGTCTTCTCAAAAAAAAGCTGTGGTAAGTCTCAAAAGGCATAATTCTCCGTCTTGTCCTACTCTCTTCCTAGATGTGCAACACCTCCTGCTTTGCCCTGGTCCCATGTGCAGGACTAAAACCATGGGAAGCCTCCAAATGAACTGCCCATAAGCCTTACAGAAGAGCGGGGGGGGTAAATCAAAAGAGGACTGTTCCCAGTTAACTTTTCCAGCAGGTTCGTTTCTACCCAGGTCAGTGCAAAACCAGTTCTCCCAAGCTGGGAAAAGTCCTTATCACAGGAGAAACACCTCTGTTCATGCAACAAAGTCTGTGGAGATACTGAATACATCAACCAGTTCAGTCTACTCTTCAGATACCCAAGGACGATTTCACCCTTAGTCCTCTGGCCAAGTTTCCAATCACCTGCTCTGAGCAGATTGGCTGCAGTTAACAGAATCAGGATTTGAACTGAAATTCAACTTCCCCATGGAAGATGTCAGAGGATTTCTAGGGAGGGTCGAGATGGGGAGACAAATGCTACTGAGGTCACGAGAGTTCAGGATATGAAAATCTTTGCAATGTCCCACAAAGGCCTATGATGGTCCTAGTCAGTGCGCAAGGAGAAGAGGATGGGAGGGACCTCCCACCCTGAGCTCTGAGCACAGCTACATGCACAAGCCACTCAGGGGCAAACCTCCCTGGGAGAAACAGCGGGACCTCAGCTTTGGCCTCAAGCAAGGTCTGGCTACCCATCTGTCAGCACAGGGCTTTCCTACCTCCCCCACGTGCTGCTCTGCATGATGCCTCCGAGAAAACACCTGCCTGGTTACGTGTACCCACAGCCATTGTCTGATGTGCCGAAGTCTCAGGTCCCTGTTTAAGCATGGCAGGACAAAGTTCCTAGGTAGGTTCCTACCATGAGGAGGCAGGACAAAAATGGAGGCAAAAGGACTGGCAAAATTTCAGCTCCTGCTGTCACAGTGGTGCTCCTGAGAAAGCTGGTGGCACTGCTACCTTGCCAAGGGGTCCCGAGGTCACCAACTGCCTGTTCCTGCGCAGTGCCTGCTGCTGGGCAGCTGAAGCATGCTGGGGTATAGCAGCAGCCTCAACATTTCGACACCTCCACGCTGGGTGAGAGAGCGAGCTGCCACTCTTCAAATGTTTTCATTCACTCAGAAGACCAGAATATCTCTAAATGTCCTGAGTAAACACATAATTAAGCAAGAAATTATTATTATATACCCAAGGCTGTTCTGGTCTGATGGGCAAATCTGCAGTTAGGCAGTTTTCAAAGTGAATTTCTTTTGTGTGGGTGTGCTTGGCAAACAGCAATGGTGATAATCAATCTGTTAAATACAAAGCCAGAACACTTTAAATAGGCATTTTTCTTTAATGGGCTAAGATTGCTTTGAAACCAAACTGGTGTGTAATTGCTTGAATAGGGATTTATTCTGCAGTCACTGACAAATGCGAGCATCTTTATTTTCTGAGCTATCCCATCAACTTCAGTTGCAGAGGTGCCATTGTGCTCATGAAAATGCTTTGCCGTAAAAATCTTAGTTGTATATGCACGTGATCTGATTTCTCAGTGCTCTGCATCTCTTTGATGTGAAAGTCTTTGGTTTCTGTGCACTACAGCAAAAAAGTCAGATGTCCAAGTCTGAACTAGTCAACTCTATAGTGCCCTATAGAGAAAGAGGACATGGCATTGCTGCAGGGCAATTCAGCTCACCTTCCGTCAGCACCTAACTCAGGCCAAGACGAAGCGACCCTGAACACTCTCCCCACTGATTTTAGGAAGAGCCTAGCATTACTTGCAGGTACCTAAGTCAGGACAGGAGTCACCCTTTCAGTGAATAAAAATCTTAAACACCATCAGTGCAATGACAAAGGAGCAATTTAGCAGTCGACAGCCTTGCCAGCCTGGCAACTTATGGGCCTGCCCCATTTATTGTCCCAGAGCTGGGATCCAGAGGAGGAAATGAATGGGCCAGTGACAGGACAAAAACGCCACTTAAGCCCTTCTTCTGTTTTCCAGCCCTCAAAGCTTTGAGATACCACTGTTGTTCAGGATCTTCATGATATAAGGGAAGCCTGGTGCAAGAAGCAACATTTGCGTTAAATCATGTACCTAGCCTGCCTTACCTACAGTGATAGCATTACTGGAGATACTGGGATTTCAAAGTTAGTGCACAGGGCATATTGAACACAGTGCAATAGCAAGGGGAAAAATAAACCAAAGAATAAAGAACTAATTTTTCTTCAGGTAATTAAAGATGTCTTCAGAATGCTAAAGCCTAATCAAGAGCATTTATCCTCAACATGTTTGTCAAATTTAGACATGGCCAAGTTGATTCCTTCCCCCTCGGCTCTGTTTGACCATGTAGGCAAGGTGTTACCTCACAGGAAATCTCGGTGGCTGAGTCACAACCCCCAGCAGCACAGGGCCGGTGCTGGCAGTGCCGACACAGCCTTGTCAAGGGCAGGAGGCGGCTAGCAGCACAGTGCTATTCTCCAGAGGATTATTTTTGACTCCTGCCACCTAAAAGTTGCAGCTAACAAAAAGCATAAGGGATCAATATTATTTCTGACTTCAGGCTTCTATAGCACCATGTGGGGGAAATTTTCTTCATAGGATGACCTTATGAATAAAGTGGGTGACATTCACCTGAGCAGAGTATCAGCATGTAGCTTCAGCATCTGCAAGCTTCATATATGGTCCATTTCCAGCAGTGAACAGAACATACATACAGGATGCTTTCACCCTACGTGAGCACAGAAATACTATGTACTTATTAACAGTACATCCTGAGTTCTTGTTTGAAAGCAATCTTTTGCATACTGGAAAGGTAACATAGAATAAGCGTGAACTAGTGTTCAATCTCACGTTCACATGAGTTGAGTACTGACTCCTTCTGTGGCCCTGGGTGAAACCTCCCTGTCTCCCTGTAAAAAGGAGAGCCTCCTGCTTCATTAACTCACAGGAGTTAAGGAAAATTCTATTGTTTTACATGTTGGAAAAATTAAAGGTCTGGTAAAAGAAGAAGAAATACTAATAAAAGGTTAGCAGCTTTCCAGTGTTTTCAGAGCACAGTTGACTACTTAATTAGAAATTAACATTTGTACCTATACAGCAGCTTTCTTACACAGTCAACTGATGCTGAAGAGAAGGTAATGGGAATATTTCTGACCATGCTACTTCTGCTGCAAAATACAACCCTGCTTACCTGCCTGCTCCCAACGTTTATATTTCCATATGTTTCATTCTGAAGTTTTTGTATTATCTGCTTGTGGGTGTTTTCTTTTCTTTTGGAGCATCACAAATGCGATCTGCTAAAGTACTGACAATACTTTAACAATTAATGTACTGCTCCAATGTTTTGACAAGGTAAAGACAAAAATAAGACATATTTCCTGACAGAAGTCATACCACACATGGCATTCCAGCAGACAAAGGTACAAAATAATCATCCCACAATACAGGGCAGTAGGTATTAGGCTCATTGCACAAATACTGCTATACAAGTTCGTTCTGACAAATAATGCCAGGTAGGTTTTATTTCCAACAGCTACAGGCAGGATTTGCACACAAAAAGTGCATAGCCCAACTCATGCCCGGCCCTTAACTCAGTTATTTTTTACTGCGGCTTCGTATGGCTTCAGCACAAAACTGTGTGAAAGGTAGTACATTCAGTTGTGCTTCCCTTTGCTGTACAAAGCATCCTAAAGCAGACCATAGGGAATATTTTTTAAATGTCAGGGAGATGGAATAAAATTACCTGATGCATTATTTTCTCTTCACGTTTCCTCTAGCTGAGGTCTCGGGGAGAGGCACAGCCTGGCTGGAAAACAACCTCCTGCTTCTTGTCCCTTAGATTTCTGCTCAAATTTTATGAACAAACTGACACCAAACTTTGTGCAATTGTGAATATGAATTTGGAAATATTGAGTTCTTTGCTCCATCTCCCTTGTTTTATTATAATAGCTGTGCCATGAGGGGTTTGAGAAAGTGTAGTCCCATGACATTCTGAACTTGAACACTGAGATTTCAGAGCCTGGCCAGATGGACTTGGGGAAAGCAGGGAAGGAAAAAATGCAGAGAAAATGAAAGAGAAGGCTGAAATGCAGTTGGAATGACACAGCATCTTCACAGTCAGTGACTGGCCTCAGCAGTGCTACAGCCAGGGTTGCCATGGGAACACGTGCAAGGAATATTTCCCTCATTTTAGCAAGTCCATAACTTTCTCGTACTCTCCTCAGGTTTGTTTTTTGTTTTTTTCTCTTCAGTGGTAAAAATGCCTGAATGAACAATACTTATGAACGTGTTTGGTTGTATAGTTCTTCTGTGTAGAGAGAGACTAAGTACGCTAGATAGAATTTTTCAGCTTTAAAAGTGAATGACTGGGATGGACAGGAAAGTAAAATCATGTCTGCAAAACCAGGAGGGGCATGGAGAAAGGGAATGAGGAAGCAGTGCTTACTGTATCTCACAGCCTAAGAACAAGAAGGGATGCAATGAAATTATGAGGCATCAGGTTTGAAACAAACAAAAGATACATTTTCATACAGATTGTTAAAGTCATTATCGCAGGATGCTGTTGAGGCCAAAGGTGTAAATTTGCTAGAAAATGGAATAAACAAGTCTCAAAAGCAACACAGATGGGTTCCTTGGTGGCTATTATTCTGTGTTTAGTTGCTGGCTCAGGAGCTCTGTACCAATTTCTCTATGAAACTGGAAGGATAAATCATGGGACAATAAATGGCATAAACCATGCCCTGTTATTATACCCTTTCCTGAAGGATCCCCTTCTGGCCTCTGGGCTAAGTGGACCTTTCATCAGACAAATGAGGGCAGTTCCTCTAACAAAAGTAGACTATAAAGCTAACTCCAAACTTGTCTTGCCTAGGACACAAAAGATCCTATATCATTTCTAGTTCTTTACTTCTTCTCATGACAAAATGACCTTGTGATGGAACAGTCCAAAATGTCCCTCCAGGCACATTTACACTGGCATTAGTTGCTTTGGACTTGAATTCATTTGGTCTTTCTTGGAATTTGTGGGATTTTGGCATCTTCCTTCCTGTAAAGATAATCATGCTTAAAAATGAATCTTCATCTGTTGTGGCTGATTTTCTCTAGCTTTACTGTACAATATGCAAGACCTTCGGAAAAGCTCATAGCCACCTAATTGGTAGCTATAAAAACAGCAGCCAAAAGGTATAAATATAGAAGCCTTGGCTGACCTGTTTTGCAGTACCTTTCAGTAGTGATAGCTCTCACAGGTCTCACAGTGGTAATCTGAACATTTCTCAAAACCAAGCCACTTATTTCAGTACCTTAATGCATTCATTTAACGTGGATGGTCAGTTTGGAAAAGTCAGATCCTGTAACTTTTAAAAATTTCCCAGCTTCTCATTGATCCCTTTCCTAATTTAAAAGAAACAATCCCTTTTCTAATTCATAAGTAACACAGAAAGGGGCTTTTATTGTTGTTTAGTATTGCTTTCACCATCACCTTTCCAATGCATCAGAAAAGTGGAATACAGAATAGACTGCTATGCCATGAATAAAAATTCTTGTGGGATTTAACATCTTTAGTTCATTGACGAATAGATGATACAATCAACTGGAATCAGATATCAAACATTACCAACAGTCCCTGAAGCAGATACGCATTTGCAGATGTCAAAAAGCTTATGCTAAAAAGGGCAAGCTAGCCAATAACAGCATTCTCAACTTTCTCCTGTAATGATATCATTAAGTCATGAAGGCTGGCACAATATCAATTAGCTATTCATTGTTGCAGTGTCTTGTAAAAATCTCTGATTAACCTTCTGCCAGACACAGCATTCATGTGCAGCTTCATGTTCTCTCAGAAATGGGTCAAGGCACTTTGAAGTACTCTGGCCTTGTCGTATTTGCAATTACCAAAGCAGAACATTACCAGATGCCTTGAAATCAATAGGATGACAACCTCCAAGCAGCTCTTGCTTGCTGTTCCTTAGGGGAACACTGAATCTGGTCAGCTTCCAAAAAAAGGCCCAATATGGGTGGGCACAAAGCTTAATATTTTCCCTCTTGAAAAGAAAAAGTTGGACTTGCTGATAAAGCCAAGACATCTGCATTCAGCATGACTTAATTTTGCCAACTAATACAGGACTCGGAGGGTTGCTCACTATTTATTATTATTTTGTGTTCCACAGATGGAAGTAATGTCTAAAGAGCACTGGTTGTTTTCCAAACACAGCAAAGATTCAGGCCTTTCACCACCACTGAGTATGCAATTTCAAAAGACATGCCTTGTTCCCCATCTGATACTAACTAAGAGATATTTATGTTCAATATACTGTCCAAACTATTGTCTGTAACTAGTTCTGAACCATAATGTGGGGGTCACCTCTCCTTTACCTTTCAGTGACCCTACAACAGTGCTAGCTTTGATGATGACTTACAAAGAAGAAACAGGTAAGCCTGTTTTTCCTTTCCGTCTTCCAACTCTTTTCTATGCTGTCCCTTAACATCAGGATATCTTCAGTTGAATCATAAGGCCTGCAAACGTAACCAGTTCAAAGCCTGCAGTGATGGTGATGCTTTCCTCAAAATTATCCAGATAAGCAGCCAAAAAGCCAGAATAGTCAAACTAATCAAAACTTCATCATGCATTTCATGCTTTCAAATGAGAAACAAAACTCTTCCTATGGACTGGCTAGCTGCTGATGTTTTGTTCCCTGGACATGTGCTTTACATTGTGACTCCTTTCCCATTATAGTATTTCCATATGGTTAATATAAAGAATTAGGATGAATGTACTTGGATTTTTAAGCTAAGTGAGTGACGATTCAGTAGCTACAGACTCACAATGTGCTCACGGGTATAACATCTCTGTATATGCCAATGTCCCTGTACCTGCAGATGCAGGACAGATCTATCTCTACACTGAGGCTTGGCATTAGACATATGCATCACTTAAAAGTCAAATCCAGGTCTGACCTGTGGAGTTTAAACTGGTCTGAGGAATGCAATGGCTCTCAGCACAGGGCAGAATATAGCTACTATGGCACTTTCACAGGTCAAACACCCAGAGCCACAAAGGTAGCAAAGTCCTGCTGAAACCAGTGGGAATTATGGACCCAGTCAGAGTTAAACTTGTGGATCTGGTGCATTTCCTTTAACCATGATAAATACCATATTGTCAACACTAATTTGATTTCAAATTAGTGCAGCAGTGACAAGTCAGCAGAGACATACAGGACCAGATCTTCAGCTGGAGTTCCTGTTTGTCTGGCTGCAAGGACATGCGTGAGACACAAAGCATCTGAAAAAACTGCATGGAGGTGGATACTGCAGAACAGGTCCATTGCCCATACATACATGGAACATGTAGTTCCTTGTAGCTGGAGAAGTGCTGTTGAGCCTAACTGCACACGTGAGTCTCAAGCCAGCACTCAAAGCCCTTGAGTTCTTGGCTCCTGGCAATGCTAACGCAAGGGCTGAAATTATGGCACTTTCTGAAATTACAGGATGGTCCTGGAAGTACTACCTAAAGCACAAGTGGAGAATGTGAAGGGCTGTGGAGGAGTATGTGAATGAGCGCATATGAGTGCTGTCAATCGGCAAAAAAATAAGAGGTTTCTCAATGGAAACATCCACCCTGGGGCTGGCTGCTGGAAGCTGCGACCTGAGTTATGCTGCTGACAGTCTTTAAGGTCAGCTGTGTCATACCTGCTTAGGCTTGGGTTGGGGGGAGCTTGTGAAGTGCTGTCACACTCAGGTCCCACAATGCTGATAACGTGTTTGTGTGTGATAGCTGTAGTGAAAGACTTACTGGTAGCAAGTGCCGGTCCTTTATCGCTTGCCTCTTTTGACTGCAGATTGCAGGGAAGGGAGGAAAGGGAGGAGCCACCACAGTGATGGGGCCTTGGACTTTTTGCTCTCTGTTATCACCTCGGTTTCGATGTTCTGTTTTGGATGAGAAAGGAGACGTGAGGCTTTCAGAGTGTTAAAAATGTATAAATATCTCTATTAACAGCACAACAGACACACGAACAGGATGTGGACTGCAAAGATGAAGGTCCTCCTCTTCTCCACTGACAGCTAACTATGATCCCTGTTGCAACTGAAGAGGACAAGCAGTTACCAGACATCCAAGGCCCTGGAAGAGCAATGCTCATACAACACAACCCAGCGTGTGCACTGAAGCTGAATTCTCCTCAGATGGGCTTTATACCCTTTATGTCAAGTGACAAAGGAATTACCTTCTTAGGCGCTTGGGACCCGAGTCCTGATTCCCAATGGGAATCTGCAGCTCCTGTTGCCTTGAAACATTGAGCTGCAGCAATGACTGCACTCTACCCATTTAAAATACACCCCTCTGAGGAGAATGAAGGAAACACAGCCCCAGGTGGGATTTCCTTCCCCAGCTGCATGGCAGTGCCAAGTCCTGAGCATTGGCTTGACATCATGAAGGTTGCTGCAGTGGAGCTCTGTGTCCCAGCATGGAGGAGATCATCCTGGAAAAGTCAAGATCTCTCCACTCCAGGCCCAGAGGAGTCTTCCTTCACCATGGGCTCACAATATTCAGTCCTCTTTCAGCATCAGTCCCAAGCCTCTGAAACCTTCCAAGTGAATGGGAGAACGCTCAAGGACTCCCCATCTCTAAATTTAGGTGACAGTCAGATAGCTAGTGTTTGCATGGAGTGCTGCTGGAAGGGGACGATGGATTCACCTGACACACGTAGATACAGTCCAGCCAACAATGTTTGCTGCTAGCATAGCTGTTTTCTGATCTAATGTTTGGTTTTAATTACTCCTCGTTAAATAGATAAAGAGATGATGAAATTCTGATAGAAGAAACAGGTGAGACACAATAAACATGTTTAGGGTAAATTTCCAGTTATAATTTCAAGCTAGTATATGCAGTTATTAGGAAAATAAAATAAAACCGCACATGCCAAGCTGCCTGCTGAACCTGCACAGCTGCCGTTAAACGCAGAGGATGGGAAGTTGCCAAAACAGAGATTTGTAACTTTAAAAAGATGAGGCATTTTCTGACAGCTGCCTTCCTGAGCTGCTGTCAGGATTTCTCCTGCCCACAAGATGGCAGGCAGAGATCAGCCTGGTCCTGGGACAATTGCAAAGCAGAGCTGCTAAGAGCAGAAAAGCCAACTTCTCTACTCCAACACTACTGTGATTGCAATTCGTTTGAATCACTTTTTGCAGTGCTATGAAGACATACTGCACCCTCAGTGTGTTCTTGAGCTAAAATCTGTAGAGAGGTTCAAATGTGGTAATTAATTGGAACATTTTATCCAGCTAACAAGATGCTCTGCAGATCTGAGTAATCAATTATTATTATAACCTGATAACAATAATAAATGAGCAAGGCAATGGTAGCTGTTGGTGCAAAACAATTGGAACACAGGAGGCTGCTGCTGAACATTTTAAGGGTGACCTGCATGGATTTTCTCCTTCCCTATGGCATAGAAGAAAGACGGGCTTGTTTGCCTACTTTTACGTGCTTCCCAGTAAGAATTTTCCCTCGGTTAGGTTCCCAGTGAAAACTGACCTTTCCCCATCTTTTGCCTTCCCTGTAGCGTGCTGTTGTAGGACCATCCAGATATTTGCACCCAGGAAATTTCCTTTATGGCAGGGATCCAGGAGCCTGGTTATGACCTTGATTTCTCCCACTTCCTCCCTGTGTAATGTGATTCAGTTTTGAAGCTACAGGTCTCCAGTTTGTTAGGCGATGTCAGGAGGTGTTCCCTGGCCTGGAAAGGGGACACCTGCCCGACCCTGCCAAGCTGTCTGGGGTATCACCTGGCTTTCAGCTGCCACCCTTGAAGGATGCAGGTCTCCTCCAGTATCGTGCTTGGAAACCCCATGCAGACAGCTCAGTTTCTGTGGCGACTGTAATACCACTGGGCTCCAGTTTCAGCCCTCGGGAAGCTAAATCTTATCTGTTGTGGAGCTGAGGCATTGTTTAACGTCTGTTTAGTGGAGGGAGACAAGATGGCCTTGCTGAAACACTCAGTGCCTCCATCCTTTTGGGGTCACTGCATGGATTTGCTCACACAATTCAGACATACCCACTTTAATAGAAAAACATATAAACAAAAAATGTAAAAAAGGAAAAGTAAAAAGTCCTTTTCAGCTCTACTCTAGTAATCATAAACAAGCCGAAGGGGGCACAAGCTTTTCTACTGCTAGAATTTCTTCAGCTTTATTTCTTACCCTAAGTACCTAAGTCCTAGTGGAGACCATTGCCCACAGCCCTGTGCCTGTGCCTGAGCACCCTGCTGCTGCTGGGAGGGGACCGTGGAGAGGTGTCATGTGTGTGGAAATGGAGCCAGAGCGTGTGCAAGCACCTACCTCTGTGCAAGGCTCGCAGGTGCTGCTTGGCGTGGTGGTGCAGCTCCTCCACGCAAGGTGGTCTGGTGGAGGGGAGGAAGATGTTTCTTTGCTGATTCCAAGGTGCTCGGTAATAGACACTCAGTTTGCTCTCTGCATCCAGGTTGGAGACAGCTGTAGGATAAAACCAGAGTGCAAGGTAAGACTCCTAGCCTCTCTTACATCAACCTAGCTGAAAAGCAATGGCTTTCGCTTGGAACAGCAGCGCCAAGAACGAGCACTGGGGGTGTTACAGCACCCCTCCTCCCACTGAATAACAGTGATCATTATCTTCTCTGTGTTTCCATACCACGTTATACCACTTAGCATTTAGACAATGCCCTTTTGCCAGATCGCAAATGGCTCTATGGAGGCAAGTAGGTGCAATAATACTATATCGGTGTTAAATATATGGACTAAAGGGATAATAATTTTATAGATAGCAAAACGAAAACGCAAAGAAGCTAACACAACCTTCCCACAGTGACATTTTGAACAAGGGCAGAGGGAGCAATGGGTCTTCCATTTACCCATTCTCCTGCAAATATGCTCCTTCACTACATCATGCTACTCACAACTAATTTCTGACACAGGTTGCTAGCTCATTGCCTTCTAGCACGTAACAACTGAGATTAACTGCCCGCCCTGCTGAGTGACTTCAACTGTCACTTATCAAAAGAGGTTCTCTCAATAGACAGGGACTTCTGAGGGACAGGAACACTTCAGTTCCTCTACAGAGAAATCCCAGAAGTCTCTGAAGTTACATGCACCAACTCCACTAGAGGTTTGTGAGAATTTCTCAGGAGCGCTGGGACTCTGGGAGGATGTGCCCAACCTCAGTGTACGCAGTAGCTAGCTTTCCAAGGGCCAAAGCAGGAGAGGAGGGCTATGGGGGATGCCAGCACTCTGCCCCGGCTGGCCACACAGAGCAGGCTTTTCCCACCTGTGCTTAGCAGCCCATGTAATGCAGCAGAGCACTTGGCACGTCTTCAGCTATAGCACTAGGCTGGCTCCTTCTTTTGCAGGCATCGATACAAACAGTCTCTCCAGTCATTTCCTCTTGTAATGCCAAGGAGCTGCTGCAGCTGTTTTGCTTACAGGACAATGCAGCGTGATGCAGGTGGGCTCCCTCACACATGGGAGGAAGGGTGGTGGAGGGACCTCCTGGTGTTCCCTTCCTAGCGAGAAGCCAAACAGCCAGTGTGCCTCGGGTTGGTCCCCCCACTGGCCACATGCTCCTCTCCTTCACCCTCATTGACCAGTGAGAGCCCAGAGGAGCAGAGGCGGCTTCAATCGTAACACAGTCCAACACAACGCTGATGGCCAGAGCCCTCTTCCATGGAGAATACTACCAGGGATTTGTAACTCTGTGTTAGTGACCCAGCCTGTGTGCCAGCCCCCTTCTCCAGCCTCTGTCTTGCCCACTGACACGATAGATATTTTGTGGCCAGGCTCTCCCCTTGCATTGCTTTTATCACTCCAGGCAAGCGCAGCCCTCAGCCCTTCCCTGGCAGGGCCCTCACCACTTCCACAAGAGAAGGAGAATGAATGCGCCACTGTCGTGGGACACCACCGAGGGGGAGGCCAAGCCAGAGAAAGGGGTTGGCTGCAGGACATCCACAGCAGTACGTTGTCTCCAGCCAAGGAACTAGCACATTTCAGGGCTCTCATCTACTTTCCATGCTTTTGCACTCTCTGACCTGCAGGAGCAGCTGCCCTTTTTTGAGTGGGAGTCGGTGCAACATGTCAGAGAGCAGCTCTCTGGTGGAGATGTGTTGCTCTTTCTGGTTTTGTTGCTTTCTTTAATGCAAAACAACATTCACTCAGGCTGAAGGCATACCAGTGCTTTGTATAGTGAAAGGAACTGGGAAAGTACAGTAGGAGAAGAAGGAGGAGGGAGCAGACACAAGAGGAGAAACCTAGGAACCATGCTGCTGCATGTGGGATGCTGACAGACTTTATCAGCTTCTTTGATAAGAAAAAAACCCAGTTCACAAAACTTTGTGGGCATCATGATGGAAGTGGTGTTATAATATGGTGATAGACCTCCTGAGGTTCAGGTTCTCAAGAGCTTCAGCACCACCGAAGGGAACCCGAACTCTGTGTCCAACAGGCTTTGCTTCCAAGTGGATTTTTGCAGGTGGGGTTTCACTCAGTTTACAACACGTTTGCAGTGCTGCTCCATGCAACTGGCCATGGTGTCAGTGCAAGGAACAGCACCACGGTGAGAAAAAGATGATTGATAGCGGGGGAATTTGTAGGGTGAATGACAGCAACCTGTATGTGTTTGTTCATCATGAGGATTTACTAATTAAATTATCAACATTGTAGTAACATAATGTTGCCAAATCACAAGCAGAGCTTTTGATGGCTTGTCTGTTTGTCACCACTGCAGTAGGTGAATATCTCACTAGCATGAGCTGATTTTGTATTTCCTTTACCTCTTGAGGGTAAGGAAGCACTATGTCTGTTTTACAGATGAGGTACCGAGACACAAAACAACTTGCCCTGATCCCGTTCTCAGCCACACTGACTTCTTGGGAAGCTCATTTCAGGACAAAAATCTTTAAGTGATAGTAATGATACCCCACCCATTATTCATATCGCTGATGATAAGTGATATTCATGATCACAGATTGTACCCTGGAGGCTAATGAAACAGCAGGCACAAGCAGTTCCTTCCTACTCCCAGAAAAAAACTGTCCAGACTGAAGTTCTAGTAGCTGTCTGTGATGGAGCTCAGTAAGTGAGTGGAAAGTTTTACCTACTTATGAAATGTTCAGACATTTCATTAGACTACAATAGATTTGCTGCAAAATTTAACTTGTAGAAAGCTCTTCTGGCTTTGGCAGCAGTTTTTTACAAATGAGAAAGAGTAGAAGTTGGGTTAATATACTTTGTGTGAGACTTAAAAATGAAACCAAGCTAATACAATTCTGCTATGCACTTGCTGTTGTAGACACACATTGCTGTTCACAGATAAAACAGCATGACCTCTTAGCCATCCAACAATTCTCCCTTAGCCAGCAGTGCTGTACCAGAAGAAAAATAAAGCAAATACATTGCTTATCTTCAAATGATAGGGCACTAAGAAGCTTGCAGTACCCTGTGCCATGGCCCCAGCTAGCACGCCTCCGTATCTTCTTGCCTTTCCCTGCAGGAACACTGATTTGCCGTGTCAGGGAATATGCCCCACTGACACCAAGAAAGCAGAAGTATTGCACAATGCGCAATGAACTGAACAGTCCTTTAAAATACTCAAAAGCTGGAGTGGATTTTCTAGGCAGTCCAGAATAGAAACTAAAAGAGCTGGCAAAAAAGCTGCGAGGGGATGAATGTTCTCAGCCTGCGGTGGGGAAGAAGCTTAGAGGGAGAAGCCCTGGGTAGGGTAGAGGACAATGCTGGCCCAAAGACAAATAAATATAAACCCACCATGAATGCAATTAGGCTGGATGTTTGAAGAACAGCATCCCAACCTCAGACCAGCGAAGCTCTGGAAAAGCCTCCTGGAAAGGGGAAAGAGAGGGAAAAAGCTAACCGGTAAGCGAGAGAGCCTGCACCCTTTCTGAAGGGGATTACCAGATGTGATTGCCTGCCAAAAGAGGGACCTGCTTCCATTTCACTCCTTGCACATTGTCCTTTGCACATGTCCTTCTGTGTCCTTTGCACATTGCCAGTGCTTCTGCAACAGCATCTTGCCTGGACCTTGCTGTTTGGGCATAGGCCCCTGGGAACTGCGCACCATTGCTGGGAGCTGAAGCCAGAGCATGCAACCGCAGGAGTGGACCGTGAGCTTTCAGAACCACTGAACATCTGATTTGCTGCACAGGATTAAATCTCTTACTTCCACTAAAAGAAAAAAGCCAACCCTGTGGCGGGGTAGTTCAGCAGTCAAAGACCATTTGGTTGAGACCTAGAAGACCTGTGCAGTCAAAGCTTCACCATATGCTTTTGTTAAGAGCCTGGGTTAAATATTAACACTCCCTATGCCTCCATTCTGTAAAATGGGGATAAGGTATCTCTTTCAGCCAGCACTTCCTTTCACTCTGTGTTTTACACTGCAGTCTGTTTTTACAATGCCTAGCCTGTGCGTGGCTGTAGCTCCTCAGCATCATCACAATATGCATAATAAATAAAGTAATACAAAAAATGTAAAGCCACAGTCTTTAAATTATTAACAGCTGGACACCACAGTGAATGAGAAAAAAAGCCTGTACAGATATAGGAAACACTGCATTTCAGACATCAAATATAGATGATTAATATATTTTCAGTGTGTGCTTTGATCAATTTAGAATATACAAGTGAATCATATAAACTATCATGTTCATTTCACTCCCGAATTCATGTAATTATTTTTTTTGTTTTGTGGGATGACAAAATGACAAAAGACAATTTAAATGGATTCCCCATTACATTCTATGGATCCATTAATTTGGCTGGTTTCCTGACAACCAATGTCAAACAGACATACCCAAGTGACTGTTCTCATGAGAAGATTTTTGAAGGTTTCTAAATAGCTGTTTTATCAAAGTTGATCATATTTATCATTTACAGACCCTTCTCATCTTCACATCCTCTCATTCACTCTCTCTCCCTCCTTTAGCAAGGCAGAAAAAGGATCCTGCCACAGCAGAGCCAGATGTGGATGCTTGAAGGTTGTGCAGCTTTAGTGCACTCAGGCGTGTTTGTTCTAATAATAACACCACAAAGGCCAAACAAGAAAGATTTCTGCTCTATTTATTTGATAGATCCAGGGTTTCCCCCCAACTCTGTCTGCTTCTCTAGACGCTTGCCTCCCAGCCCCCCCCCCCTTCTGTTTCTCAACTTTCTATTATTTCTTTCTGTATTATAGTTGCCATCAGGTGTCAGGGCAGGGGGAAGATAATTCCTTATGTTTCCTAGCTCAAAGAGAAAACACAATTGTGTTGTAAGGTGTGAAAAAGTGTGCAGCCTGGAGGGGATTTGAGTGGCGAGTGAGGAAGTTGCCTACATGCTAAGGGACAGAGCTCAGAGCTGTCACGCCGTGAACCCCTGAACAAGCAAAGCTGAACCAGCAGCTGCTGAATCCTTATTAAAGTATCTGGATTCCAAAAGACAAAAACCATAATTAAAAAGGATCAGAATACTGAATAAGCCTATTCCAGAGCCCAATTACTCTTATGAGAGGCCCTAATGACCCAAGCCCTTGGCAGGGGGCAGAGGAGCTGGGGGCTGCGCACCCAGCGAAACTCCACTGCTTCTCCCTACTGCACTGCAGGGGTGTGGGATGCTCTCAAGGACTGCCGTGGCCGGCAGCACCATGCCAGGCTCTGCTTGGGAAGCCCTTCTCCAGCACTAAGGTGGCTGACCTGTCATTTTAGCAGATGCCATTTTTTCTAGCCATTTCAGGTAAAAATGGTGACTTTTTTCTTGTATGATTCAATGTCATAAGAAAGCTGTATGTTCACCCAGCTTTGCATAAATAGGCCTGTGCCAGCAGCAGGGTTTAAACTGATCAAACTCTTCCACACCTAGTGCCCAGGTCAGCAGTGAGTTACTGCCTGCTAAATTTGTGTGCAAAACATTGCAAGAAAATTAATTCTGAGGAAGACCAGATTATCTCAAAGACTAGGCAGTCTGACAACACATCCAACTTCATCATGCATTTTAGCATGTAAATGTTTCATTGAGGCAAGTGCTGAGTCTGATGTGAATTTTATTTATAGCCCTGAATGTCTCGAATGTATGCTTCCCCCAAGTACTCATGTCTCCACTGTAACACCCAGGGGGGTTTAAGCCTACAAGGCTGGTAAAAATCTACAGTTGTTTCTCTGCTGTACATGTCCCACATTTTGTGCGATGCATCAGCAAGCTCAGTACTTTCAAAGCAGCTCCCTCTGCGGCTGCTGCTTCACAGTGATGGCACGGAGTGTGCAGAGGCTTACCCAGTAGGGATACTGGAGCCCGGAGCTCCTCAGAAGTGGAACCATCACTCTGTTTCCTACAGTCATGCTTGCTCCTAACCATGGTTGCACCCAGACATTTCCCCCAGTCTTGACCTATTTGCCAGTGACAAACCCCACCAACTGGAACTGCAAATAGCTATTTGGATGAGCTACCTTCCTATCCCATCTTTATTAAGGCTTGAAAAATGCCAGTGCAAAGGGAGTGTGTTGGCGGCGATGCTGTTCGTTACAAATAAAGGCTACTGGCTCTTCAGCATTCCCATCAACCAGTGAGCAATGGCAACCTCACCATAACTTCAGTGAGTATACCTACAAGCATGGGCATGCACACACTTTCCCTCACACCTCTAGACAAAAAGTACCAAGTGACTAGAGCCAGAAAACCGGACATACCCTGGTGCTCTCGGGAACCCTGTTCACCCTGGCAGGGGCAGGATGCCATGCTCTTTTCCTACTAAGGGGAAGCAATAACTTCTGTCCATGTCACTGCCAGAGCCACACCTGACAGTGATGGCTTTCTCTTCTGAAGCCCTTTTGCCAGGAGGGACATCAGATGATGGGAACGGGACAGGCACTTTTGCCCCTTGGCACTGCGGGGGCTGCAGAGGACTCTGCCTGCACTTTCCTGTCCTCCTCTCCCCCAGGCAGCTGTGCGCGGTCCAGCCCCCCCAGGAGATGATGTGAGAGCTAAGGCAGGTCCTACCTAGACCTTGACTGAGCTTTCTAAGCACACTTCTCACATAACGCAAGAGATGCTCAAGTCTCAGCAAAATAGAAAACTGCATGCCAAAACCCCCGTCTCCTTTTTCTTGCCGCTCCTGTGCATATTTGGGATTTATTCAGGATCTAGATGGATTCCCCTATCCTTAGTCACATCTTTTGTTCCTGTGCTCCTGATGCACTCTGATGTTTGTGAGGGTACTATTCAATGTGGACATTTCCCTTTCAGTCCTTGCAATGCCCACTATCACAGGGCTGTGGGTGACTGATGCCCCATTTCTGGTGGTCTGCTCCTTGGTTACTTCCCTCTGGGAGCCCATGCTGGAAAACATGGTTTGTAATGGCTCTGTGCATCATTACATCTTATTATTGCTATTATCAGGGCAGAAACCCAAATTATTTCTGAGGATTTTTTGGCATGTACAATCTGAATCCAGGATGGATGTGAAAAGCAAACTCTAGCGGCACAGGGCCTGAGATATGGCTTGGGCAAGCAGTCTGGACCTGAAGCATGGATCACTACATCTGCCCTGCCACTGGCACTCATGCGTGCAAATCAAAGCCGGTGCAACTGTGTCTACACAGGCTGCAGCAGCCCTCCAGACAAACAGGAGGGTAGACATGACAAAACAAGTTAAGTCTTTAGCTATGTGTGGGCAACAACATGAACACAATTATTATTCTGTTGTGCACTCATGGATGGACAATTTAGCAAATTTTTCAAACTCAAGCAAAAAGGCAGAAACCTCACTGACAGCAGAAACTGTTGAGAAAGACCATGATCTTTTATGCTCTTTGTATTGTTTTATGTCTTGCCAATAGTGACATTTCTCACGTTTCAACCGCAGTTTCTTTTTCATGGTGCATCCCTGTGACATTTTTTCTGTGTCCCGTTGTGCTACACATGGAAATAACAGCTATTCAGGAGAAAAAGAGACAAGTGGACAAAACCCTAGCTGTATTTGGCATTCAGTTATCTAGAAAGATTAAAATACTGGAAAGCATATGATTTTGATGTCATTTCCATGCGCAGATCCTTGAATTTTGCATTTACCTGGTGTTCAGTTGACTGGCACAACAACAGACATAATTCAAGAGGGCTGAGAAGTGTGCGGTTCTTATACACGTAAGAAGATTAGGCTGTTAAGCAATATGCACTTATGTGAAGAGTACCACATGCTAATCCCATTCTTGGCTTTGCTGCTTTCAATCACTGCTGGTGGTGTTTGAACATATTTTTAACTGCTTTTCCTAACTCTGTCAAATAAGTTACAGTGGCCAGAATAGGACTTGATATTTCGAAGTATTTCAAAGCTGTCACTGCAGGATAGACAATAACCTCTCAGAAATACACAGTATTTTATACATTCAAGCCTTCATTCCTATGAATTTTCTCTAGCCAGTGATTTCTTCCTCTCCTTTTATTCCTGTTCTCCAGTCTATGTTTTACATGGCTGGGAGAGAAACAGCTTCATGCTCTCAGCTACAAAAGAGCTGCAAACATAGTCACAGACAGCAGGTTTCTGTTAGAACATTTCATTAACAGAGTTGCCCTTCTCACCAGTGAGAAGTGAATGGCATTTTTATTTTAGGTGCACATGTCTATATATTATACATATCCATGAATATGTGCAATTGTGCGTACGCCCCCACCCCATCACACCCAGCTCTGCAGCAAAGAAATCCCCCCGGTGCATATCTCTCCTAATGCCTGGTGACAGAAAGCACTGGAGGGAGTGCAACATACTTAACTATTAATAAACATCCGAAACATTCAAATAATGTATGTGTAGCCATGGTGTTTCTATGGTCCTTGTTCAGTCAGAGATAGCAGGAAGCCCATCAGGGAAAGCAGGTTAACAAGCAAAAAAGAAAACCACCAATAAGTTCGGGCTTTATTCCCAGGGCAGCTGAAGACATACGACTAGACAAAAGTTTTCCTAGTTGTGTATATGTATGCATAAAATTAAACATGTAATCCAATTCTACAACTTCAGAGACCACAACCCAGCTGGGAAGTGACTTGTGCCCCAGCTAAGTGAGTGGAAGCAATGCAAAAGGCAGCATTGGTGTTGCCTGCAGGGCAATGGTAAAGAAGGCAGACAATATGCGAGTCCTGCCTGGCAAGCTTAAGGTTGCCATTAGGTCAACTATTCTGCAGGATGAGTCCATATTCATTTCAGTTTGCTACCACGCTCCATGAGAAAATGAAAAGCTAATTAGCCCGGAAAATAGTGAAGGCATAAACACTGTTAAAGAAAAACCCAACCCCCCCAAACCTAACTTGTTTAAGGCTACTGGAGCTAATGGTAAGATGAATTATTATAGCAGGGATGATATGACATCACACATCTGCACACATATATATGTGTTTGTGTACAGACATACCAGAGCATGTAAGTGAAATCAGTGCCTCAGGAGACCCCTTCAGTCCCACGTGCTTAATTAGTTGAAAGCACTTCTTTCAATCTGATGCACTTTTAGCACTCGTCAACACAGATTTCTTCCCATGTTGACCTTTCACATTACTCCCACTCTCCTATCTCTGGCAATGTAGTGTGTGGTCTCTGTAAAACACTACGTAAACACACTTATAGACATCCTTCACCATTCTCCCTCGCTGCTCTGCTATTTTTCTCCTGTATTGACTCAGCCCAAATCACTACTAATCTTGCCCGAGTTGCTCCAACAGGTCACCATAACGCTCTCCCTTTTATCACACAGAAGTGTGTGGTTCACTGTGATGTTGCTCTCAGATCGGTCACCTTGATTGCACATGCCAGCACTCAAGAATAAAGCTTTACAAAATTCATTTAGTATTCTACCTGCCTTGGTTAATGCCTACCTTCCAGACCTTGTGAAAAAAAACACTCTCACATTCCCCAGCCTATAGACATTTTTGTGATGGGTCAAACAGTGTTTTGCCACTGGCTTTCATCTATCTTGCCTATTCTCCTACTCAAAACATTCAATTCCCCCGCATATATATGTGACTATATCACACTCCCACAAACCTGCCAAGGCAAGCGCCATGTGCTTACAATGGTGGCAACAACTACTGGACAGCTGGGAACATATCCCATGCCACCACCCAGAACACTATCTTGGGCCTTGAAAAGCAAGTTTTAAGGCGACACGGCACCCCGGAAGGAATTGAGTCAGACAACAGGACTCACCTCCGAAACAACCTCATAGACACCTGGGCCAAAAAGCACGGCATTGAGTGGGTATATCACATCCCCTATTATGCACCAACCTCCAGGAAAATCTAATGGTATGATAGACTGTTAAAGACTACACTGAGAGCAATGGGGGGCTGGATATTGTTGTGGTTTCAGCCCAGCTGGTAACAAAGCACCGTGCAGCCAATCCCTCATTCCTCCCCCCTAGCCTTGGTGGGATGAGGAGAAAATATAAAGAAAAGCTCATGGGTTGAGACAAGGACAGGGAGGGATCACTCCCCACTTACGGTCATGGGCAAAAGACAGGCTCAACTTGGGGAAGAAACAAAATCAATTTAATTTACTACCAATCAAATCAAAACAAGGATACTGGGAAGTAAAAACAGACCTTAGAACACCCTCCCCCCCCCCCCCAGCCCTCCTTCCCAGGTCAACCCCATTTCCAGTTCTCTCCACTTCCTCCCCCTAGCAGCACAGGGGGACAGGGAATGGGGGTTGGGGTCGGTTCCTCACACTATGTCTCTGCTGCTCCTTCCTCCTCAGGGGGAGGAGGACTCCTCACTTGTTCCTTGCTCTGCCATGGGGTGTCTCCCACGGGAGACAGTCCTTCACAAACATCTCCAATGTAGGTCCATTCCACGGGCTGCAGTTCCTCACAAACTCCCCTGGCGTGGGTCCTTCCTGTGGGCCGATCTTCAGTCCCAGCCTGCTCCAGCGTGGGCTTTCCCCCAGAGTCCCAGCCATCTTGGGGGGCCTACACTCCCCCACTCCCCTCCATGGGCTGCGGGGGGACAGCCTGCTCACCAGGGACCAGACCCCACCTCACCACAGGCTGCAGGGGCATCCCCTCCTTCTTCCCCTTCCTCACTGGCCTTACTGTCTGCAGAGGGGTTCCTCTCACATTCCAATCCCCCACTCACTGCAGGTTTCCTCTCTTAAATCTGTTCTCCCACAGGTGTTTCCACTGTCACTGACGGGCTCGGCCTGGGCCAGAGGCAGGTCCGGCTTGGAGCCGGGGGAGCTTCCAGCAGCTTCTCTCAGGAGCCACCCCTGCGACCCCTCCCTGCTACCAAAAACCCCGCCACACAAACCCAAAACAGACGTTCAAACATTGGGACACACATTTAGCAAAAGCCACCTGATTAGTTAACACCAGGGGATCTACCAGTCAGGCTGACCCTGCCCGATCAGAACTTTTAAGTACTGTAGAAGGGGATAAAGTCCCTGTAGTGCACATAAAAAAATATGCTAGGGAAAACAGTCTAGGTTACTCCTGCCTCAGGCAAAGGCAAACCCATTCGTGGGATTGCTTTTGCTCAAGGACCTGGGTGCACTTGGTGGGTGATGGGAAAGGATGGGGAGGTGTGCCTCAAGGGGATTTAATTTTAGGTGAGAATAGCCAGTGAATTAAATTCTATGATGTTAATTGCTATATAACCCTGCCACTATATGTCATCATTACTATAATTGTTATATGCTATATCAATGGTATTACAGTAAGGATCACTTAGATTAATGAAGAATGAACTTTGATAAAACCAAGCAAAGGGCAGTAGTGATGGAACCAGGACTGCCTTCAGCATGCAACAATCCACCATTGCACCCCCCCCTCCTTTTGCATCCAATGTCACCCACTCACCATACCACACTGAAGCCCGATCCCGCTCTGCTATCTGAGAGGACTTTGCACCACCCCTCCTGCCCAGAAAGACTGGTATGACAGATGCAGCCCAAAGTCATGGACTAAATGAACTCCATGGACATTTTATAGGGATGGCCCATAGACTAAGGGAATGATATC